>NW_008355157.1:1217981-1224027 GCF_000622305.1 Nannospalax galili
TGATACACCAGAGTTTGTTGAATATATGTTCATGATTGTAATATCGTCTTGATTCATTCTTCCTTTGATCAAAATGAAGCGGCCCTCTTTGTCTCTTCTGATTAGTTTTAGTTTACAGTCTATTTTGTCAGATATTAAAATTCCTACACCTGCTTTTTTCTTTGTGCCATTTGCTTGGTATATTTTTTTCCATCCTTTCACTTTCACATAGTGTCTGTCCTTGAAAGTGAGATGAGTTTCCTGAAGACAACAAAATGATGGGTTTTGTTTTTTAATTCATTCCCATGGTCTGTGTGTTTTGACTGGGGAGTTCAGTCCATTAATATTTAAAGTTGTTAATGAAAGATTTATATTGAGTCCTGTCATTTTTATTTCTGTTTACATTCTTGATAGCTGTACTGTTCCACAGTTATACCTTCATTGGCTTTCTTTCTGAAATCCCTTGGGTATAGTCATTCCTTTCTTAGCTCTTTGTATTGCTTCCAGAACTCTCTGAACGGCTGGTTTTGTGGACATGAATTCCTTCAGCCTTTTTATGTCATGGAAGATTTTTCTTTCCCCTTTGACTATAATAGACATTTTGGCTGGATATAGTAATCTGGGTTGGCATCTGTGGTCATTTAAAACTGGGAATGCTTTGGTCCAGGCTCTTCTGGCTTTCATAGTTTGCACTGAAATGTCAGCTGTAATTGTAATGGGTTTTCCTTTATATGTGACTTGTTTCTCTTTTCCAGCTTTCAGTATTGTCTCTTTGTTTTGTACGGGTAGTGTTTTTACTATGATGTGCCGTGGAGAGTTTCTTTTCTGATCCTGTGTGTTTGGTGTTCTAAGTGCTTCTTGTATTTCTATGGGCATGTGTTTAATTTTGGAAAATTTTCTTCCATGATTCTGTTGAAGATCTGGTCCATGCCATTATCTTGGGATTCTTCTCCTTGTATGCCTATCATTTGTAAGTTTGGTCTATTTATGGTGTCACACAATTCCTGCATATTCCATTCTTGTGACTTCTTAAATTTTTCATAATCTTTGCTTGAGTGGTCTAGTTCACCTACTCTTTCTTCTAGTGTTGATATTCTTTTTTCCATTTCATTCATCCTATTGGTGAGGCTTTCTCCTGTCATTTCTAATTGGCTTACTGAGTGTTTCACTTCCTTCTTCATTTCAGCTTGAGTATTCTTCAATATTTCTAACTCTTTTCTGAATTCATTAAGAAGTTTATCCCTATCTTCCTTCAGTTCTTTGTTTTCTCAGTGTGTTCTTTAAGTTCACTGAATTATTATGTTTATAATTGGTCTTTTGTGTTTCATATCCTGAATTATCTCTAGGGGGTTCTCATTATACTCCTCTAGAGGACTATTGGTATTTGGTGGGGATATGTTATTTTGGTTTTTCAGGTTACTATTTTTTCTCTGCGATTTTGAAATGTGAATTTCTCTTGTAGTTTCTGATTCTTGTGTGAGACTCAGGGATTCAAGTTTAGGTGTGCTTCTTTTTGTGAACTTTATGTGTCTTTGTGGTTTACTTTTTGGGCATAAAACGCTGGTTCGTCTAAACTTCTGGTTCACTCTTTTGATTTTATATTGGAGTGGCTGGATTGCTTTTGTCTTCACGAGTTCCCACAGAGGCCCAATTCAGGTGAGGGTCAGATGTTTTCAGGCTTTCTCCTAAGGTCTGGTTCCCTCCAGGACCGATTTTGGCCTCAGGAATTTGGGTGTTGGACTGGCCTGGGAGCCTGGTTTAGGGCAGCTGGTGGCCATGCCACCCGGAGATGCAAAGGTAGATGGGGCATGAAGAGGCCCCAAGGACTCCTGGGGACTGCACTGAGGAGCTGGGTTGGTCTGGATACAAAGGATCAGGAAGAGGAAAGGTCAGTCCCCAGCGTCCCAGAAAGAGGCTGGTGGGTGGTGCAGGCCCAGGGAAGCAGAGGGAGTTGAAGGCGGGGCCAAACCCAGAAGCAGTGCTCCTGGGGCCCACAGAAGGCACTCAGTTGGTCCCCCAGAGAGGCCTGTAGGTGGGAGAGAGCTTGTCATCATTTTTTAACAGTGATATAATTTATAAAATAGAGAATAAATACTTTTATTACATTTTGGTTCTTTTCTAATAAAAAATATAAATTGTTTTGCATTGCCATTATATTTTAAATTCTTTACATGTTTAAAAATATAAGAAAAATTTTAAAGCGATAAAAATATAGTAGACATTACTCGAAATGATATTTTCTCTTGCTTTATTGTGCCCATTTATTTTTTATCATTCTGCAATATTTATTAGGTAGTTTTCAACACTATTCTACATTCAGTGATAATTCATGAACAAAGAAATTATTGGTCTGATAGACTTTGTATTCTAATATGTAGACAAATGATATTTCAGATGGTGAGAAATGTTCTAGGGAGAAATAGGCATATCAGGAAAGATTATAGGTAATGGTGGAGTGGGAAGCATGTCATGATCTGGGAAAGTATCATTGAGAAAATGGTAATTGAGTGGAAGCTTGAATTTGATGAGGGACAAAGCGATGAAATATTTACGCGAATATGCTTCAGATAAATTCAGAAGTCCTATATTTAATGCAGCCTTCTTTTGGAACAGGACTAGGTCTTTGTATGTAGCTTGTTGGCCTTGAACTTTTTTCCTTGTGCTTCAGGTCCTTAGGGTTGGAGATTATAGATATGCACTATCATGCCAGGCCTGAGCATTGTCATACTCTTCTCTTTACTGGAGAATTTACACCAACATCCTTTTGTTTTCTTCCGGATTTCTTCTCATTATTCTTCTTCACCATTAAAAACAAAACAATGAAAAACTTCTACCTTTAATCTTATGCTTGATAGTGATGTGGTCCTGCAACATCTTGAGCCTCTTAGTACCACGTCCTCCATTGGGTGCTACTCTGAGTTGAGTTTGTGTGAAGATGTAGCCCTAGGAGGACTGATTTGCCTGTGGGAGAGTTTTCCTATTGAGCTCTTTAGAGACATGCTCAGTGACACAAAATCTCCCTTTTCTCTCCTGCCACTCTTAGCCCCCTCTCCTTCCTTTAGTGTATATTTGCTAGAGCAAATATTATACCTATTAGTCCTATATATAAGATATACATATCTTATACATGATTAGTCTCATTACTAAGATTGCAACTATTCCTTGTGAGAATGTAAATGATTCCTGGTCCTTTGTGAGTATGCGAATTATTAATCATTAGCTACTAGATTAATTTTCTTTTCCAGAAATTGGTTTTTGTAAGCTTTGTTGGGTTTTTATTCTGTACTGATGTAATAGGGTTTCAGGTTATTTAAAGGGATTTGTCTCTTAAAACATAGGTCTTCTGTAGTTCTTGTTTTAGGGACTTTTCTTAGAATTTTTTGTTGTTGGTCTTCCAGAATTCGGATCTCTGTATTTTCAACTCAGTGGCAGCTCTGGCTTCTGTTTGGTTGGTTTCTTCCTCTTTCACAAACTGCAATCCCCAAAGTGCTTTCAGAAAGCAGTCCTAGCCCATCTGGGGCCTCACTTGTTTTATCTTCCTTGCTAAGAAGTCTATTTTGAACTGCCTTTTGTTTAAGTCAGGTGCATAATTTGTCCAGTTTTCTAGTTGTTTGTATTTAGAAGGTAGTTCTAGACCCTCTTACTTCCTTATCAGTAAAAGTAGAGGTCTCTTAAAACTTTTAAAATGGAGAATGATCTTTTTAGCAAATTATACATCCTGCCTATTACAAATTGAGTTCAAATACCATGTGTAAAAATTCATTTTTAAAGCGCTGCCCAAATTAGCTTTATTTTAGTAATAATGTTTCTGCTATTCTTCCATTACATAGCTGTAAATAAAGATTGCTTTGACTGCCTTTTCTTCTGTTACCAGTTAACTGATGCATTAAATTAAAGTTGGTGTAACTGTAATAATTTATAACAGCTGATTGATTTTGAATTCTGTGCCTCACTGAAGATCACTGCCTGTGTTTGGTTTGGTTCACTCCTGCCTTTCTTCCCTTTCTCTCTCCCTCCCTTCTTGAATTTAATATAATGAAAAGCATAATTCTTATTTAGCATGGACTTTTTACCAATAAAAATTAATGAATTTTTTGTTCTATCTATTGAGATGCTGTGAAATGATAGATGTTTAGTACTGTTTGTTCATTCTTTAAAATGCCAGACCTCCTTAATACATGAGTGTGGAATACTCTATTAATTCACTAAGACCTGTTTAATATCTTAGAAATTAATTTTCTAGATGTGAAGTACAAACACATAATCACATTTATGAGATTTCTATCTGGAATATCTTATTTAACAGTTACATATGATAATACACCAGGTTGTGTTTATTGATGCATTTAACTTACATTAATTAAATAGGTCTAGAAATCTCACCTGGGCAACTGTACCTTCAGCTCCAAATAAATTAATACTTTTTTAAAGTGGCACTACTGGAGCTGGGGTGATGGCTTAGTGGGTAAAGTGCTTACTGTGCTTGCTATGTAAGCATTAGGATTTTAATTCAGATCTTCAGCACACATGTAAAAAGCTAGGTATTACCTTGGGCATCTACAACCCCAGCACTGAGGTGTAGAGACAGACAGCCAGTCTTGCCAAAATGGCAAGTTCCAGGTTTAGTTAGAGACCTTGTCTCTAAATAAATAAATAAATAAATAAATAAATAAATAAATAAATAAATGTGTAAAAGTGATTGAGACTGAGGAAGATGTCCTGATATCAATCTCTGGTCTCCACATGTACCTGCTTGGGGGATACATGTACATGTATGCACACATCTGTACTACCCCCAACCACTGAAAGTGGAGAGTGACTGAAGAAGACGCTTGTATTAGTTACTTTTCTGTTGCTGTGATAAAACACCATGACCAGGGCAACTTATAGAAGGAAGAGTTTATGGGGCTTATGGCTCCAGAAGGATAAGAGTCCATCAAGGCCAGAAAGGCATGGCAGGAGGCAGCTGGAACAAAAACTAAGAGCTCACATCTTCAAGCATGCACAGGAAACAGAGAGATTGAAACTGGAAATGGGCAAGGATATGAACTCTCAAATCCCACCCCACTGATATACTTCCTCAAGCAAGGCCATAAACCTCCAAACAGCACTAGCAAGCAAATGGGGCCAAGTATTCAAATACCGGGAGCCTGTGAGGAACATTCTCATTCAAACCACTACAGTGCTCAGTGTCAGTTGTTGTTGCGTGCGTGCGTGCGCACGCACGCACGCACGCACGCACGCACGCACGCACACACACACACACACACACACACACACACACACACACGGTGGGGGGAGACAACACCAACACATACAGTAAGGTGGAGAGAGACTAAGAAAGATGCCCAGTGTCAGTTGTTGGTGTGCACACATAAACATGTGCACATAGAAAACATTTAAAATAGTGCTGTTAATAAATTGAAGTGAAATATGTACATTTCCTATTTTCTGTGGTTATGCTGTATGTGTGTACGTACGTACCTGCAGATGTATATAGTTCATTGGTACCATGATGTGGAAAGAGCAAACTTTTAAATCACTCATGGGTTATAGAACCTATGGATATTTCATCCAACTATAAAATAGGAGTGATATTTATGTAAAAAGTAATTTAGAAGTATATGTTAATATGCATAAATGTTGTTTAAATACCTCAAAACAGTTTGTAAATTAGTGTTATCTTCCCTTTGCTCATTAAAATTATATTAATCTACTGCCACTTATAATAATGCCAGGAATATGCCAAGTTCTTGGTGCTGGAGAGATAGCTCAGTGGTTAAAAGCACCTGCTGCTCTTTCAGGGGACTCAGGTTCAGTTCCCAGCACCCATATGACAGCTTCCAACTGCCTGTAACTCCAGTTTTAGGGATCCAGTGCCCTCTTCTGGCTTATGGACACCAGGCATGCACATGATAAACATACATACATGCAGGTAAATATGCATACATATAATAAGAATAAATCCTTAAAAAATAAATTGGTGATCTGGTGATATCGCTCAGATCGTAAAGTACTTGATGTATAAAAGCATAAGGACCTGTACTCTTTTTTTTTTTTTTTTTTT
>NW_008355157.1:1224113-1224518 GCF_000622305.1 Nannospalax galili
AGTCTAGCCAGTTTATGAGATCCAGGTTCAAAGTGAAGTCCCTATCTTTAAAAGGAAACAGTGGAGATCAATTGAGGAAGATACCAGCTGTTGACCTCATGCACAGGCATGCACCACCTTCAAATACATTGGAGATTCTTTATATAACTATGATTAAACTATTTAATCTTAAATGCCAAGTCTCACTCTAGCTTAGGCTGGATCTAACTCACTTGGTAGCCTCACCTGGCTTCAAACTCACAATGGGCCTCCTGCCTCAGTCTCCTAAATACTGGGATTACAAGTGTGCACCAGCTTGCCCAGCCTAAACTTACTCTCAATGTGTGTGTGTGTGTGTGTGTGTGTGTGTGTGTGTGTGTGTGTTTGTACATGTAGGTATGAAGTTCAAGGGTGGGAGGTGGTAGT
>NW_008355157.1:1224612-1239373 GCF_000622305.1 Nannospalax galili
ATGTCTTCTGCATGAACAGCCAGTGTTCTTAACCGCTGAGCCATCTCTCCAGCCCAAATACATATATTTTAAATATTATACCAATAAACCTTTATCATTTAAATTTTTCATGGCTTTTTTTTTTTTTTTTTGGTCTTTTTGAGACAGGGTCTCCTTGTACCCCAACTGCCCTGGGACTCACTGTGTAGACCAGGCTGGCCTCGAACTCACAAAGATCCGCCTACCTCTGCCTCCCAAGTGCTGGGATTAAAGATATGTGCCACCATGCCCGGCTAAATGGCATACTTTTATAACTTTAAAAAAATAAATATTTGCATTATAGCAGAAAATCACTTCCACAATTTATCAAGAGATAACTAAGCAACAGCACCATAGAACTTAGAATTTGTTTCTCAGTATGCAAGTTCTAAAGCACTAAGCATTCTAATGAGTACCTGCAGCAGTGATAGCTCTGCGGCTGGTTATCACAGCAGCCCGTTTCTGTTTCTGGCAACTCTAACTTTTCTATTACTAAATGTCAACAGGTTTTCTGATAACCTCCCCATCTGTCAGCCACTCAGGACTCAGAAAAGGGGAGAACTACATTAGTATTAATGTAAGTCTGCATGGACATTCATTGTTGTAAAAAGGCTGTTTCTACCATGCTATTTTATAGAATATCTGGGTAAGATTAATTCATAATTTTTAACCCATAAAATTCAGCTCAGTTCAGTTCCAACCATAGAAAACTGTACTAGTATCTGAACATAACTATTTTATTACTGAACATTACTATTTTATTATTTACAAAATGAAAAAAATGAAGGACTATTGGCAGGCCAAAGTTAAAGGTTTTTTTAACCCAGTGATTCAAGAAACATTAAGCAACATTTCCATGCACTCACACATCATTTCTGAAATATGCAAACTCTTAAAATTCATATTAGTAAAACTTTAATGTATTCACAATACTTGTATATTTTTGAGGGTGGGGAAAATTCATAGGTCTATACAGTAACTTAGTATTAACAGTTGCTCAATTTTCTTTAATATTTTTTGGCTTTCATCAGTACTCATAGTAATGAACATTTTGCAAGTAAGAATTATAGTTTCACTTTGTTGAATTCATCAAAAGAAAAACACAACTAGTTTAATGCTTTTGCATTAAACTGAGAAGTTAGAACTGCAACATATTAAACTGAAGCCTTCATTGTGATCAATAGCTTGGATCTTTTACATTGTAAAGTTTCTTTTTCTGCTTATTTTGGAAGATCTAGAAGATTAAAACAGGTATGAGAAACCAGGAGGTAGTCCTCCCCACCTCCTGTTGCCTGGATGACAAGCGTCAGACTCTTCATACCAAGAATGGGGATGTGATCACTACCTGTCAGAAAAAAAAAATAACAGAAATTGTTTCTTCTTTTCCAATGTAATTCATGAAATACTTCCCAGAAAATTTTTACTGTGGGATGGTCTGCCCAATACGCCCCTTTGTATTCGGTATTCTTTGCCAGTTTTTTCCAGTCATAATTTGTATTTCCAATAACCATAGCTTGTTAATTCATTAGGCCGAAAGAGCAGAAGGACTTTTCCTCCATAGACCTTATGAAAGCCCATATGAAAAGCATCAAATAAAGAAGCCACTGATTTACTGAATATATAAGCCACATAGGCATCCACAAACTCCTGCTGATTTTGTTTGTTAACAGCTGTGTCTGCACCATTTAGAATAAGCTCTTTCACTTCTGTTGTACCAAAGTTTTCAACAGTAATTATAAAACTGAGACAAAATGTTTCCTCTGTATCATCTTCTGGATAATCCAGTAATTATTGTATGCTTCTCCCAACATCAGGCATTAGCTCTTTTAGATCATCCAGAGATGGCTTCTTTTTCAATAGTTTCTTATATAAAGCCAATGGAAAATGGAGATCCACAATAGTAAAATTATAAATTGCTAATCCAAAGATGACACCAATCAAGTGGAATAAATCACTATCTTCAAATGTCTTATCCAAAAACCAAATGAGCCTGGAATCTTCGTAATATCTAAACATGCCGTATTTAGGATCTGATAATTCTCTCATTATGACCAAAAAAAATTCTTTGCATACACCTCCTGCATCAGCATCTTCTCCAGCAAATAGAACCTTAAGTGGCTTCTTGTAATCGATGTTCTTCGTTTTCCTAAGAACTTCCATTGAATCTCCTACAATATTCTCTCTGTGCAGCACTAGAATTAAGTGGGAATTCACAGATTCAATCACTGGGAGAGAAAGAGAGGAGACATATCTGTCTGTGGGACTGATCAGTAACCATCTGCATCTGTAAGACTGCATCTGTTTGTAACAGAGTAGTTTTTGCTTGGGTATCAAATACAAATGGGTATGTGCAAATTGTCACAGGGATATCTGCCAACTGGTTTGCATAGAGCCAGGGCTACATAGTGACTCCATCTCAGTTAATCCATGGCTGACATCCATTCCATAGGCCTTCTGTTGGACCCAGTTGGTATAATCATTCCTTATGTCTATGAATTCTTGTACTTCATGTATATAAAATTTATCATAGTGTAGAATCTGTCCTGTTTTCTCATTTACCCTGTGTAATATTTCTAAAACCTTTAATGCGGTATGAAGAAAACTGTTGACAATTCTTTCAGAAGGGGGAATGCCGATCTTGTAGAGTTTCAAAAGATGTACCACAACTTCCTTAAAAAGTTCTACAACTTGAGGAATAGTGGAGGTTCAGGTACTGACCACCAGTTTTCAAGCACGATTAGTGGTGCCTTTCTAGGTTCACAAGAGCTGTACCAAGGGAATTGCTATTGTTGTGGAATTGTTGGAATCACTCATTGGGACATTCTGGTAGAGTAAGATAAAACCTCATTGCTTCAGCATCAGGTAAGGAGCTAGTTTAGGTATAAGATTTTTTTTTTCCAAACTAGCTGCCCATGCTGAGATATTTGAGGATGATTGGGTTGTAAAAGTTTGTGGAACAACAGCCTAGCCATATTCATATCAATCCCTGAAAACTTGGTGCCTGTTCTATAGTGGTCATCATTGCTAACAGCTAAAAAAACTTCTCTTCAGGCAACCAGACGAAGAAAATGTTCCATCTGCCTCATTGGCTATCTTCACAGGAAACCGTCCAGAAGGATAGCTGAGCCTTTCTGAATTAGAGCTTCACTCACTGTCCAGATCTGCTTTGAAGGATCAGGGCATCTGAAGTCATCTGGTAGTCCACAGCTCTGAGGACTAGCTTTGATCTCCACTTGAGAAAGTTCTTTTTATACAGAAATATTCTTCAGAATCAATATCTGGTAGACACTGCCCATTATAAGGAAACCAGTTTACCTTTACAGTGAAAGGACTTTTCCTGTTGCTTGTTGAGCCAGTTCCCAGCTGCCCATTACCACCAAAGCCAACGGAGTAAATTCGTCCTGAAGAAGGAACAAATGCAGAGGTGTGCTGCCTTCCACAAGCAATTTGAGTGACAGTGCTTCCTGTAAGCTCAAAAACTTTCCTTGGGTTTATTTCATGACTGGTTGAGTTATGCCCCAACTGACCATACCCTCCAGCTCCAAAAGTAAACACTCTACCTTCCTTGGTTAATGCAGCAGTATGATCTTCTCCACAACAAATATAAACTTTTCTGAGATCTTAGTGACTTTAGTAAATTAGGAACATACCTATCATTTTCATCAAGTCCTCGCTGACCAAATTTGTTGAGCCCCTATCCAAAGATAGCTCAGGAATGAGTAAGCACAAAACTGTGGGCTCCTGCTGCATCTTGCATGAATGGGATTCCAAGTAGAGACTTAATATGCTGTGGTGAAATCTGTACAAGTGAATGATAGTAACCACGTGCAACTTGCACTATCCAACAAACTTAATATTTCTGGACACTCTGATACATTCCTCTGATCCTAGTAGGCCAAGTTGTCCATCAGAATTGAGACCCCAAGCATACACTTGGCCCTTGTCGTTAAGTGCTAGTGTATGAGCTTCTCCACATGAAACAGCTATGATATTTTGTGCATCCAGGGCAACAACCTGCTCCGGTTTCCTTCTGGACTTTTCATGATCTAGCTGTCCTACATCATTACATCCACATGTGTATACAGTTCCATCATCCAGTACAAACACAGTATGTCTGAGTCCACATCCTACATCTTGGACTTTTTTATTTATAAAAATGTGACTTTTTAATGGGCTCTAGTACAATTTCTTCATCAATCCCACCCAAACCTAGTTGTCCAAAAGATACATTTCCCCAGCACATGTTTGTAATAACTTTGGTCTTCTGGCTTCAATACAAAAGTCCCTTCTGAAACACTGGAAACTTGGAGGTTACCTATATCTTCACATCAACAGAAAACTGAAGCTCTTATTGGCCCTTCCAGGCAGGTCTCTAGCCCTGGGCACCCTCCTCCTGCCGCCTGCCACCCGCAATCCCCTCGGCTGCCCGCAAGTCACAGCTCTGCCTGCCGGCTTCTAGCTGCAGTGGTTGCCTTCTCTTGTTCTCGGTGACTTCAGTTTGTATAATTTGTATTTCTCTATATTTGCCTAACTTTCCCTATACAGTATTTAGTTTAGTGTTTATGTTAGTTAAATAACTGCCAAATTATTTTGAATGAGTCTTGCCATACCTCATGTGATCATAATTCACAGAAAAACACATCAGGCCAGACTAGCCATATTGGTGGGAGCTCTGTGTTTGATTGAGAAACCCTGCCTCAAAGAATAAAGTGGAAGAGCAATTCAGGATATTTCTCAACATCAACCTTGGACCTCCTCATGCACAGGCACACATGTGCACATATACACCCACATATATATCATACACATACATGAAAGTAGGAAAAAAATCCTTTTCACACAGTCAGATGCCAAATGTGGCTATTGATAATTTTCTTATTTGTTAGGCTTAAAAACAATTTGATAGTTAAAATAGTACCACATGTTTTTTATTGTTGTTTCTAACACAGTGATTGAACTATTTCTATCATTAAGAAATGTGGGAGGGGAAAATGTGAAGGAGCAGTCAGAGTCAAAGTTTCAGTCATACAATGTACATTCTAGAGCTCTATTTTACTTATACTACTGTTTTATATCTAAGAACTTGTGAAGAGGGCAGATCTTGTAAAGTTTGTGGAAATCAGCACATATCCTACTCTAAGTTCCTCCATATTAGGTAAAATGGTGGCTTTCAAGACTATGCCTTGCTCTGAGTAAACCATTTTATTCATTTATTTGTATATATTAATGTATTTATATTGTTATGTTCACCTCTGTGTGTGCACACACACACATGCACATGTACATGCTTACACTGCAGATGCACGTGGCGGCAGAGACTGACATCAGGTTGTCTCTTCAATCTCAGTTACTTCTCCACCTTATTTTTGGAGACAGGATTTCGCATTGAACCTGGAGCTTGCCGTTTTAGCTGAGGTCCTCCTGTCTCTGTCCTCCAGCTTTAGGATTACAGGTACCCACAGCAATGCCTGTCTTTTTATATGGGTGCTAGAGATCCAAACTCAGGTCCTTTTGTTGTACAGCAGCAGACAGTTTTACCCATCTTCCCAGCCCCAGGAAACATTTTCTTATTCCTGCTTCCTAATCCTAACTTCTATGATATGGAGTTGATATAACTTAGTGCTATCTCTGAGAGATGTTTAATTTTTATACACTCACACTTAATTTTCCTCCTCATAAATATTTTGGTTTCAGCCTTAGAGGGTCTTAGTCAGTGAATATCTAGCCAGAGACAGCAAGGATCTCCTGTGCAAGTTTCTGAAGAGGCGTTCCCTCCCCCATCAGCTCACTCATCTATAGGACAGTGACCTGCAAATTCCACTTAACCTTACATTTCGTCAGCTCTGGGTTTTCTCTTGTTATCCTAGGATGACAGCTTTGAGTTGTCCTTTTCTATCTTAATATTCAATAAATGCGTTCTTGGCAGAAGGTTGAAGTGATTGTAAGGCTTGTTTATCTTCATTGTCCCTCCCCCCCACATTGAGCATGGCAGGCTTGGCTGACCTTTCCTCTATATCTGAAAACAGATTTTCATTTTTTTTTTACATGCCTCTACCTTTAAGCAGTATCCCCAGACCCTTTTAAAACGAACAAGAATAAATAAGATTTCTCTAAATTTTCTAGTTGTTAATTTTTTTTTTTTTTTTTAGTTTTTGTGCCAGGCAGATTACTACTAGGCTAATACTACTATCATGGTTGACAGTAAAAGTGAACAGTAAGAATGCTTTTAGATTCATAGTATATTGTGCTATACCATAATTGTGATTTTTTTGTCAAAACTTTCACTTTTTGTATACATTATTTTATTACATTTATTATATAAAAGAAAAATATAATAAGATTCAGTTCTGTCTTACATCTTGTGTTCCTTTGTGCCCTAGGTTTTGTACATATTACTGGAAGCAGACAATAACACCTGAACTAAAGACCAGGTCCTTAGTTTAGTATGGAAGGTAGTCATGTATTATCTATGGTTGCATAACAGATTACTGTAAGAGTAAGTTATTTAAAACAACATGTCTTACCTCTTGGTTAGATATCAGGAGATGTTGTACTGGATCCTCTATCATGTCTTCAGACCCAGAGCCTGTTAATACCCTATAATGATAATGTGGCCTAAAGCTGAAGTCCTCTATGTCTATGCTGGTGATGTTGCACCTCCAAGCTCACCCACACAGTTGCTAGTAGGATTCAGCAAATGTAGGAGGTACTTGTGGTATTTGGACTGAAGGCCTTTGTTCTTTTACTTTTGGCGGAAGGCAGTCCCGTAATTCCTTTCACAAGCCCCCCAATAAGGCAGATCACAATATGATAGCTTGTAGCATCAGAATGAGCACGCAGAGAAAAATGCAAGCAAGACAGAACTTCTTTCAGTGTTTTGTGACCCTATCTTGAAAGTGAAATCATTGACTTTTTTCCCTGTTCTGTTAAAGAGGCACTAGGTTTAGCTGAAGTGGAGAAGAGATGACCCAAGGGCGTGCATACTCAATATGGGAATCATTGGCAGCTATTTAAAAAGCTGCTTTCAACAGCATGTGGTTTATCATACAATTAATTATAATTGGAGCTATTAAATAAGAACACTAACATATACTACACAACAGTTTGCTACCTGTCATACTAAATGCTTCACATAGATTATTTGAGCATTCCCCAATATTCTTCAGAAGAGGTAGGAGTTTTACAGATAAATAAATTGGCACTTAGGTTACCAAGCTATAATATAAGAGAACTAATCTTAAATCTAGGCACTGCTTATTGTAGCACCTATAATTTTACTCTCTACACCTTGTCAACATTAAAATAAAATTGCATTTTATTGAGATTGTTGCTGCGCCAAGCACTACAGATAATATTTTTATATAATTAACCTCATTTAGGCCCTGTAACAGTTCTACTAAAACTACCCAACTTACTGATACTTACTGCACTCTAGTCTTCAGATTTAGGAAAGTATTTTGATAAAAATTTTACTTGTGATATTTTTATTATTCTAGAGATAGAAAAAATAACCCAATTTTCTAACTAGTGAAAGAAATGAATCACCTCAGACCCTTTAATAAGTGTTATTCTTAATCAAATACATTTGCAGAAGGAAGCCTGGCATATTTCAGTCTACTTACCCTGCAGAAGAAAAGTACTGTGGGATTCTGAAGAATTGAGTATATTATAAACATTTGAAAGCAGTTCACTGTGAGAAAAATGTCAATGGGAGGAACTACCTAAATTTTAGTCAGAAATTAGCTCATGATAATATATATTTAATGAATGTTTAAATATTTTTACTAACACATTTGAAATGTTTTCACTTGTACTTGCACAAGTAAATGGAGTGGGTTCTATGTCTCTCCCACTGTCCTCTGTCACAGTGTTGTCTTTGTACACCTAGGAGAAAAATGAGTCAAAGTGAGAGAAAGTTCTATTAATGATTTAAATTGAAGCATATGATTGTTGATTTAATGGACTTTAAACCAGCAAATTAGACTAAAAGTATATTATAAGATATGGGTTGATTAAAAACAAATCCTAATTTATAAATGATTTTATTTTTGAGCCATTTTTCTTAAAATATTGTTCTCTCCATTCAGATTTGCTATCTTAATTAAATGTAGTTGTAGCTGATATGCTCGGTGTCTTGACCTGTCAAACTTTTTATATCACGTATGGCATCTGTCACTCACTCACTCATTCAGAAGTTTTCATTAGAGATTACTAAATGCCAAATAGTGCTCTAAATGCTTGGGATACAACCGTGAACAAAATTAGGAAGTTTATATTTTAGCAGTCATGGTTCAAACAAAGAATAATGACAAGAAAATAACCAGGCATTCACTGTGGTTAGCACATGGGGGACAAGTTTGATACCTGCTCTTTTAAACCATGCTGAGAAAAACTACATTGAAAACGACTCATTTTTCAATTTGACTTGCTTTTGTTGATTCCATTAAAAACTTGTTAAAAAACTCTAGGATTCTGTGAAATATTCTCTGAGAAAAAAGTTAGGAGGATACTGTTAAGAAAGCAATAATAAAAAAAGTGATAATGTTTTGCTTATACAATAGTTTCTTAATGCATTGTAGCTTGTATAATCTCAATCTTGATGTGAATATATTAATTTGCTATCTTGCATATTTTGAAAGTGGCTTATTAAATTCCAGTATAATTTGTATAACAAAGTCTATGTTTTTGTAAACTTTGAACTATTGAAGTTATATCTTTTGCTGACTTCAAATAATTATAGTTTTTTTATAATTGCAACTAAAGTGTTTCAATCCATCTTGCTATTACTTGTTATTTAAATTATTCTTTTTGGAAAGCTCTTGTTTAGATGCTTATCATAGCTGCCTCAGTTACTTTTGCTGTGAAGGTGTGCTAGTTAATCTGTTGATTTGACATAAGCTAGAGTCACCAGAGATGAGTAAACCTTAATTGAGGAATTTCCTTCATCAGATTGGCCTGTGAGCTGGTCTGTGGGACATTGTCTTGATTGCTGATTGATGTAGGATGACCCAGGTCATTGTGGGCAGTACCTGTAAGCAGGTGGGCTTGGGCTGTATAAGAAAGCTAGATGAGCAAAGCCAGGGGCATCTAGCCGCAAAGCAGCAACCTGTGGTCTCTGCTTCAGTTTCTGCCTCTGGTTTCCTGGCTTGCTTCCTCCAACTATGAACTGTAACTTGTAAGATTAAAATGCCCCTCCTTCCCATGTTGGTTTTGATCAGTCTTTTATCACAGCAGCAGAAAGGTAATGAGGACAGAAAGGAAACATAAACTTATAATTTCTTATATATATCCTAATATCTTGGAAATTGCTAGGGTATAAATTGGTTCAGCACATGATAGAATTTTTCAGTGCTATGTAAGTTGTCTTAGTATTATTGGCTCAGATGTTCTAACACATTTACATTTTTGATGACTTATTAAATTGAATCTATTACTTCAGCAATTTCACTTTTGTGCTTAGTTTCTAATCAGGAATTCCTGAACATCTGCATTGTTTCTATATATGTTAAAAAGTAGACTTCATATAACTAGATCCTTCACCTAAAATGAGACAGACTTTAGTCTTAAGCTTGAATGAATAGATGGGATAGCTGAGATTAGAGGAACAAAATTTTGAGAAAGGGAGAAAAGGAACAGTGAAGTTAAAGAACAGCAACAATAATTTTAAAAGTGCCCTTGATAATAATATGAGAGGTAGGGAAGATGCCCCAGCCCTAGGTGAGGCTCTTTTAGCAGTTGATAACTACTGGGAGGAGAATCAGTTTTCCTTAGGATTGTTATACCTGCTAGGTTGACCAGACTCCAAGTGATAGACCCACACCCAAGAGCATTTTTTACACAGATTAGGTACTCCTTTTAAAAGATTAAAAGAATGGGCTGGGGAGATGGCTTAGCAGTTAAGAGTGCTGCCTGCTCTTGCAGAAGACCCAGGTTTGGCTCCCAACACCCATATGGCAGCTAACAACTGTTTATAGCTCCAGTTCCAGGAGATCTGATTCCCTCTTTTGATCTCCTCCGGCATTGCACACATGAGTGCACTTACATCCACACAGACAGCATTACCCATATGCATGAAATAAAAATAAAATAAAATAAATATATTTTATAAAATAAAAACAAAGGGGGCTGGAGAGATGGCTCAGCAGTTAAGAGCACTGACTGCCCTTGCAGAGGACCCGGGTTCAATTTCCAGGTTTGTAGCCTCCATGTGGGTGCTGGGAATCGAACCTGGGTCCTCTGCAAGAGCAGTCAGTGCTCTTAACCCCTGAACCATCTCTCTAGCCCCCAAATAAAATATTTTTTTAATTAAAATGATAATAGAGAACATGAAGCTTGGGGAGGGAGTTAGGGCTGCGGTGGACATGAGGTAGGAAGGGGTCTGGATATGATCCAAATACATTCTATGAAATTCTCAAAGAATCAAAATATTTTTAAAAGTGTCCTTGATAGACTTAACATTTATTTATAATTTGCTTAATTTATTTTTATTTTATGCCTGTATATGTGTAAGTGCATCCATGTCATGTAGTGCCTGCAGAAGACAGAAGAGGGTGTCAGATCCCCTGAAACTGGAGGGAGTTAGCATTTATTAAAACAACAAAGTATTAAATATTCATTGGAATTAGTGCTTTTTAAAATTTGACTTTCAAACCGTCTTCAATGAATAGTTGTTTTCATTCTATGTTTTAGCCAGAAACCAGAATAAATGGTAAGGAATTGGAATGTTTTCAGGACATTCTTTTGAAGAGATTTCTTTTTTCAATTCTTGATCATTTAAAATCAATTTAAAATTGAGGTTCAGAAGTAGAAAAATAGTGGCTCTGATTTTGGAAACTTTTTTTTTTTTCAACTTTTCTATTTAATCGTAATCGTTTAATTTGTGGTCATGACCATCCTTCCCATCCCCATATACTCTTGTATACTGAAACTTTTTTTTCTTCTCTCATTTATAAGGAACTCCGCAAAAATTCGCGCCTGGATATGTGATTTCTCTTCCATGACTTTAGAATTACCCAGTAGTTTTAAGTTATATTTTTGCTTACAAATTCTTTGGGAGAAAAAATAATTTTGTTTCTAAGAGAATTCCAAACATTGAGAAATGACAAATGAAACACATAACTAAAACTAGTAAAGAATGAGCATTATAGTTTAAATGCATAGTAACTAAAGATCTAGATGGTTATAAATTAGCCTTTGGTTATAAATTTTGGTATTTATTAGTGCATATGAGAAAAATAAATGGATTTCATTATATTTTCATATATATGTATATAATGCTTGAATCATGTCCACCCCTGTAATTATTGTCATTTTAAATGAATTTGAGGAAAGAATGGTCTATCCTCATCCATTTGAAATTTTGCTTGTGATGTTTGGTGTGGTTGCCAGCTGGTTAATGGGTTAGATAACCTTTTCTTCTCTAAGTTACAAAGAAGTTTTAGAATTTATCCTAAAAATGACAGTTTGCCTTTTACTTGAAGAGTTAAGTAGTACAGTGGCAGCAGAGCAATGAGATGGAAGGAGATGGAGTTGAGAATTTGTAGAAATGAATTCACTTAATTTGGGGGGGGGGTGCTTTTTGAGACAGGGTCTCCCTACAGCCCCAACTGGCCCGGAACTCACTATGTAGACCAGGCTGACCTTGAACTCACAGAGATCCACTTGCCTCTGCCTCCCAAGTGCTGGGATTAAAGGCGTGCACCACCACTCCTGGCTGAATTCATTCTTACTGAAACTTTTTTTTTTTGTTTTAGATAAATGAACACATTAGCCTGAAATATGTAGTAGAATACATACTGGTTTTAGTTGATTACCTAAAGATGATAGAATCTTTTGGTCCCCATGTAAGAGTTATTGCACAATAACATAAGAAGGAAAAGTGATGATGGCACTTAGGCGTTCAGGCTTGGAGTTAACTAATCTGCTGTCTGGTAGAACCTAATGTGTGTGGTTGACTTAGTATACAGATTTAAAGCTTTCACTTTAAAAAATATTATTTTCATTTTATGTGTATGAGTGTATTGCCTGCATGTATATGAGTGCACCCGTGCAACGCAATACTGCGAAGGTCAGAAAAGGTTGTCAGATTTCCCTGAAACTGGAATTAGGACAGTCATTAGCTGCCATGTGGGTGCTGGGAATTGAACCCAGGTCCTCTGCAAAAGCAGTCAGTGCTCTTAGCCATTGCACCATCTCTCCAGCCCCAAGCTTTTACTTTTTACTTATTACTAGACTATTAGATTATCCTCCAGCGTCTTGGCCAGGTAACACCATTGAGTTATATTTTAAATTCCATGCACATCAATATAACTATTTTATTTATCGTAAATAAATGCATTTCTTACTCTTTCCACAGCATGTAGAGTCCATGAAGCACTGGACATTAAAGCTTCCTACTTGAATCACCAGGAGCATCTCTTTGAAAGCTCACCACAGGATTACCAGAGAGACTAATTTGTTCCGGAGCATCATGTGTTGAAATAACAGAAGTCTGTTTACCTGTGCTAACTAGAACCAGAATTACAATGTTTCCAATTCTTTGAGCTCCAGGAAGCCAGAGGTGGGAGTTGAAAATCTGAAAATGCGGCCATGGACTGGTTCCTGGCGTTGGATTATGCTCATTCTTTTCGCCTGGGGGACCTTGCTGTTTTATATAGGTGGCCATTTAGTTCGAGATAATGACCACCCTGATCACTCTAGCCGAGAACTGTCCAAGATTCTTGCAAAGCTAGAACGCTTAAAACAACAGAATGAAGACTTGAGGAGAATGGCTGAGTCTCTCCGGTAGGTTTGAAGTACTGAAAGATGAATGATGAAATATTCTGCTTTGCTTTTAGGTATAGGACCTCACTTAACTGTTGAAAAATACTTAAAAATTTTTATAAACTGATGTGTTTGCAAAAATTTAGATATTTTAGTAGGCTTTTAAAAAAATGTTAATGATACATCAATATAGTCAATGTACAAAACATCTATGTAGTTGAAAATCTTATTTTACATATGAATCTTAGTATGTGAAACTGTTATTTATATGCCCATCTGTTATTTAAAATTACCTTTAGTCTCATGGTAATTTTAGTATATTAAGTCTAAACCTTATGTGATTTGAATTAATATGCATCAAATAATATTATTATTCTGTGGACTATAACACAGACATATTTTGCAAGACATATATAGCTTAACTAAATTCTTACGATAAAAGCAAAAATTGTTAGGTAAAACAACTGGATCTGAAATGTGGGTAATTATTATCATTGTTACTTTTCTATTAAAAAAAATGTGACATAGCAGTTGAAAGATTACAGTTGTTTACAAACCAGTTTTCTATTCTCAGGGAAAAAGTAAATAGTGGTTCATAAGTGCTATCTATTTTTACTCAAAGTTACTGAGTTTACAAGTCAGCTATCAACTTCTAGTCTTTTTGCTTTACATCTAAGGATGATTGTATATACAGTACTTGTTGTTGCTTAAAAAATGATTTCGAGACTAGGAATGAAGAGTTGAAAGTTTCCACGTAGAGATGGTAAATTGGCACTTCTGGCAAGTGGTATAGAGAAAAAGAGCAGAAAATACAATGCTTTTTGAGAAATGTGTAATTCATGAGTGAAAACTGGAAACATCAAGTTGTGCAAAGATTCATAAGAATAGTTGGAGACAGCTATGTTATGGAAAGTGAGGAAAAGGTAGTTGGCCATGTTATATATCCTTGAGCTTGAGAGAGGCTGCCCTTTAGTCCTCCCATTTGCTGTGTGCACCCATGGCATCCCACTTTCCTTTTAGAACTCTTTCACATAGTGGACTTGCACAACTTTTTTCATCATCATAGTATTAATTGTGGTCTTTCCATGTCCTATGAAGGCAGTATTGGAGGTTAAGATTTTTACAAAAATGATTGAAACATGGTTCCTTCATGAGTGGTGGTGGTGATCATAGTCCTTAAAGAATTATGAGTCAGCAAGACACTAAGTGATCAAGGGCAAGAAAGTGGACTGAAACCTTCTTGAGTTGTGTTATTTTATTGGAGGATAGTCAGAGAGAATCATGGAAGTGGTGATCTTTGAATAGTCTCAATGTAGTTATTCTTTATAGTAAGCAAAGATTGATAATTTAAGCATTACTATTAATAGCTATCATTTATTGAGAATTTGTTGTATGCCAGACACTGTGCTAAGGACATCGAGCATGAATTGTTTCACTGAAATCTGTGATATCTTTATGAGATTCTAGTACCATTTTCATAACCATTTTTTAAAGTAAACTTCAAACATTTTAAATTTTATTTTTACCTGAATGTCCATCTGTACAGTATGTGCATGCCTGGTCCATCGAGACCAGAAGAGGGCATTGAATCTCTGGAACTGGAGTTACAAGTGGTTGTAAGCCATGGTGTAGATGCTGGGAACTGATCCCAGGTCCTCTGCAAGAGCAACAGGTGCCCTTAATAACTGATGTGCCTTCTTGCCAACTTGTTTATAACACATTTGCAGATGAAGAATCATTAAGGATGTTGAGTAATTTAATTTGCCCAAGATCACCCTTTAAAAAAAATATTTTATTTATTATTTTTATTTTATGTGTATACGTGTATTGCCTGTATGTAGGTAAGTGCACCTGTATCATGCAATGCCCTCAGAGGTCAGAAGAGACTGTCCAATTTCCCTGGAACTGGAGTTACAGACAGTTGTTAGCTGCCATGTGGGTGCTGGGATTTGAACCCAGGTCTTCTGTAAGAACAACCAGT
>NW_008355157.1:1239386-1250742 GCF_000622305.1 Nannospalax galili
AAAATCTTATAATTTTTATGTGTATGCGTGTATTGCCTGCATGTATGTAAGTGCACCTGTGTTGTGCAATGCCCACAGAGGACAGAAGAGTGGTCGGATCCCCTGGAACTGGAGTTACAGACAATTGTCAGCTGCCATGTGGGTGCTGGGATTCAAACCTGGGTCTTCTGCAAGAACAACCAGTGTTCTTAACCTGCTGAGCTATCTCTCCAGCCCCCAAGATCACCCTTTAAGTAAATAATAATGCCTTATTTTTTAAAAAAATATTTTATTATTTTTATTTTATGTGTATGAGTGTATTACCTGCATGTATGTGAGTGCACCCGTGTTGTGCAATGCAGCGGAGGTCAGAAAGGACGGTTCCTAGCCGCCATATGGGTCCTGGGAATCGAACCTGGGTCCTCTGCAAGAGCAGTCAGTGCTCTTAACCAGTGAGCCATCTCTCCAGCCCCTTCTTTTAACTCTGACAGTATGACTCCAAAGTTTGAGCTCTGATGTGCTATACTAGCTCCTTAACTGAAAACAGAGAAATCAGTGACCCAGAAAATCCCAATTAAAAGTCTCAGGAGATTGCTGAGACTAGCTGCTGTTGCTCAGGTTTATTTTGCTATTTGCTTTGTAGTAAAATCTTGTTTATATCATGGGAATTTTGCTCTTCAGAGATTTTTGCCTCTTAACAATTTAGGCTCATAAATAGTCACTAATTTTTTCTCCTAGTTCTGTTTGTAGTACTGATACTCCTATTTGCTTTTTTCTTACTACAGAGGATCTTGTTTTTATTATATGAAGGAAAGTTTGCCTTTAATATGGGTTGTTCTTTCAGCAAAATAATCATGGGGTCTCTCAAGTCACCTTTTTATTTTTATATATTGAAATTAAATTTCCAAGTACTGCATTTAAATGTAGAAACAACTTCTAAAAGCTGATATACTTAATAGATGTAAATACAATCTAGAAACACAGGCTAAACAGATGAACACATTTTTGTATATAGCCATATGATCTCAGTAAAATAGTTATTTTCCCTCATTAGGGAAGAAAGTCTTCCCAGGCCCTACTGTAGACTTTACTGATAGGGCCATTTGTGTATCATCCAAAGGGATTTCATTTTAGAGCCATGGCATGGATGATGGAGGTGCTATTAGCACTGGCACTTTTTTTTTTGATTATTATAATTCAGCCAGTATTTTGTTCTGAGTTCATAGCTCAGTTAAAAATAAGAAATGTATTCATAAGCCGAAAGGTAGATTATTAAGTCAGATAAATGTAATACTAGGTATTTCTTTGAGATAAAACATATAGAGTTGGAAAGCAAACCAAAAGACTGAAATGATAATTTTTTAGATCCAAGACAATAATTTTAAAAGCAGTTAACTAATCTTTCAACTAGAATTTGCTGTTTTTTGATACTATTACAATTTAGAAGAAAATTAAAAACTATTTCTTTGAGGGATACAAATGTACAAGCTCAGTGTTTGGGAGTGACAGTGTGTGTGAGTGTATGTAGATATGCATATGTACATTTGTCTGATTTGTTGATGAACCATTTGCATACAATAAGGTGTGAGTTTTGGGAAGCAGTCTTTCATGTAATCATCATCAAGTTACATTAGAACTCTACCTCCTCCCAGAATTGTTGCTTTTAGTTAAATTCTGTCCTCACCCTCCTGACTCTGACTTCTGCTGATCATTTGGCTATCCAATTTGTTTTTTGTGTTCTAGAGTGTCATGGTTGAAATCAGTCTTTGGGGTCTGCCATTTTCCACTTAGCATAATATATTTGAGATTCATCAATATTGTGCATATTAATTTTCATTCTGTTTTTATTGCCAGGTAATATTTTTGTTCCTTTTAAACACTGGGTTGTTACATGGATTGCAATATTGGGTGTTTTTGTTTAATGTATATTTTTAAGATTGTTTACATTTATTTTAGACTTTAAAAAAAAATTTTTTTTTTGGTCTTTTTGAGACAGGGGTTCCCTGTAGCCCCAGCTGTCCTGGAACTCACTATGTAGACCAGGCTGGCCTTGAACTCACAGAGATCCGCCTGCCTCTGCCTCCCAAGTGCTGGAATTAAAGGCGTGTGCCACCACACCTGGCTTAGACTTTAAAATTTTTTTATTTTTAATTTTTTTAATATTCCAGAGTGAGGAAATTTTTAACACATTTTTTTCCGGAAATAGCTTGAAGCAGGTTACATAAAAATATAAGTACAGGGACTGGAGCAGTGGCTCAGTGATTAAGAACACTGGTTGTTCTTGCAAAAGACCTGTGTTCGAATCCCTGCACCCACATGGCAGCTAACAACTGTCCGTAATTCCAGTCCCAGGGGACCCAACAGCCTCTTCTGTCCTCTGTGGGCATTGCACAACACGGGTGCACTTACCTACATGCCCGCAATACATGCATACACATAAATAACTAAAAGCAGGTTACATAAAAATATATGTACACTAAAGTTTAAAGAGGGAAAAATAAGAGTAAGAACTCAAAGACCAAAGGATTTGCCAACAGCTCTGTTCTTTTTTTTTTTTTTTAAATCCTAATGAGTTTATTGGACTTGCTAACAGAGCATAGGGTGAACGTTTATTTACAGAGGAGTGGGTGCCCCCCTCACTTACGGCTGTGCTTGGAAGTATACACTCAAATATAGATCCTGAGACTTCCCCACAGCCTCGCAAAATGGCAAGAGGGGTGCCTCATGGCTTCATGGTGCTCTCTGTTTATATATCCTTAGCCCTTCCCCAACGTGCAGCTAAGGTCTGCTGATTAGATGGGAGGGGTAACTGACTCCCCCATAGGCTCCTTGACAAGCATGGGAAAGAGGTGTGATTATAGCTTGCCAGGCATAGTGGTTGGAGGACACTTCCAGGTAGCTCTCCACCCCTTCTCCTGGCTCTTGCATTCTTTCCACCAACCTCTTCCACAAAAGTTCCTGGAGGGGGTGATAAGTATAGGATGATCTTCCTCCTATTGTGGCAAGGCAATGAACTTTTGGGTCTCTGCATCATCTGTTTTCCATGGGCTGTTGGCCCATTTCAGTGGGATTCCATCTATTATAAGGATTTGATGCTAGGATCCACAAATGAGAGAGAGAGCATACATCTTTTGTTCTTAGGAGTTTGTGTTACTTCACTTAGTACATAACAGTTTCTAGTTCCACCCATTTTCTTGGAAATTTCATTGTTTCATCTTTCTTTACTGCTGAGTAGAACTCCATTGTGTAAATGTACCACATTTTCATTAACCACTCGTCAGTTGAGGGGCACTTAGGTTGCTTCCATCTCTTAGCAATTGTGAAAAGAGTAGCAATAAACATGGTTGTACAAGTGTCTCTGCAATAGGATGAGTCCTTTGGGTATATGCCATGGTGTGGTATAACCAGGCCATATGGTAGGTTCATTTTTAGTTTTTTAAGAGTTATCCACAATGCTTTCCATAGGGGTTGAACGAGTTTGCAGTCCCACCAGCAGTGAATGAGTGTTGCTCTTTCTCCATACTCTCGCCAGCATTTGGTATCATTGGTTCTCTTGATCTTAGCTAGTCTGGCTGGGGTAAGGTGAAATCTTAAGATGGTTTTAATTTGCATTTCCCTAATTACTAACGATGTTGAACACTTTTTAAGGTGTTTCTTAGCCATCTTTATTTCTTTCTTTGAGAACTCTGTTTAAATCTTTAGCCCATCTTTTAATTGGGTTGTTTTTTTTCGTTCTTTGTTTTTTGAGTTCTTTATATATTCTGGATGTTAAACCTCTGTCAGATGTGTCACTGGTGAAGATTTTTTTCCCCATTCTATGGGTTTTCTCTTCACTTTCTTGATTGTTTCTTTTGCTGTGCAGAAGCTTTTTAGTTTAATGAGCCCCCACTTGTTGATTGTTGACCTTAATTCCTAAGCAACTGGTGTCTAATTTAGAAAGTCCTTTCCCACACGTATATCTTGTAGGTTACTGCCAATGTTTTCTTCTAATAGTTTGAGTCTCAGATTTCACATTGAGGTTTTCGATCTATTTGGAGTTTGTTTTTTTTTTTTGTACAGGTGAAAGATAAGGATCTAGTTCCATTCTTCTGTACTGGTGGAGATAACAGTTTTGCCAGCACCATTTGTTGAAGATGCTGTCTTTCCTTGATTTTATGTTCATGGCACCTTTGTCAAATATCAGGTGGCTGAAATTGCATGTACTCAGGTTTGGGTCTTCAGTGAGGTTCCATTGATTTATGTGTCTATTTTTGTGCTAGTACCATGCTGTTTTTTACGACTATAGCTCTATAGTATACATTGAGATCTGGTATAGTAATACCCCCAGCGTTGCTCTTTGTGCTCAGGGTTGCTTTGGCTATCTGGGGTCTTTTGTGCTTCTATACAAATTTAAGCATGGTTTTTTCAAATTCTGTGAAGTATGTAATGGGGATTTTTAATTGGGATTGCATTGAATCTATATATTGCTTTTGGTAGGATGGTCATTTTCATAACATTAATTCTTCCAATACATGAGCATGGGAGGTTCTATCTTCTGGTGTCTTCCTCAATCTCTTTATTTAAAGATTTAAATTTTTCATTGTAGAGATCTTTGGTATCTTTAGTCAGGTTTATTCCAAGATTTTTTTTTCTTTTTTTCTTTTTTGGTAGCTATTGTGAATGGGAGGGTTTCCCTCTACTCTTTCTCCAGTTGCTTATTATTGGTCTATAGAAAGGCTTCTGATTTTTGTGATTTATTTTGTAAACTGCCACTTTACTGAAAGTGTTGATCAGTTCTAGGAAGGTTCTGGTGGAATTTGGGGGATCTCTTAGGTATAGTATAGCATCTGCAAAAAGGGATAATTTGACTATTTGTTTCCCAATTAGTACCTCTTTAATTTCCTTATTTTGTCTTATTGCTCTAGCAAGAATTTCAAGCACTATATTGAAAAGGAGTAGAGATAGTGAACAGCCTTGTCTGGTTCCTGAATTTAATGGGAATGCTTCCAGTTTTTTTCCATTTAAAATGATGTTGACTGTGGGTTTGTTGTATATAGCTTTAATTACATTGAGGTATGTTCCCTCCAGTCCAACTCCCGTTGGAACTTTTATCATGAATGCATGCTGAATTTTGTCAAAAGCCTTTTCTGCATCTATTGAGATGATGATGTGGTTTTTGTCTTTGATTCCATTTATATAATTGATGACATTTATTGTCTTGTGTATATTGAACTATCCCTGTATCTCTGAAATAAAGCCTACTTGATCGTGGTGAATGATCTTTTTTGATGTACATCTGTGTGCGTTTTGCAAGTATTTTGTTGAGAATTTTTGCATCTATGTTCATTAAGGAAATGGGTCTGTAGTTTTCTTTTTTGGTTGTATCTTTACGTGGATAGAGTGATGCTGGCTTTAGAGAAGGAATTTTAGAGTTCTCCCTATGTTTCTATCATTTTGAATAATTTTGGTCGTATTAATTGGAGGTCTTCTTTAAATGTTTGGTAGGATTCTGCTGTAAATTCATCTTGCCTCTGGCTTGAGGACTTCCAGCCCCCATTATCCATATAAAAACTGGGTGCAACAATGGGCTGTCATAACCCCAGTGCTGGGGATGGAATTAGGATGAGGATAGAGATACACAAATCCCTAAAGCTTATTGACCAGCCAGACTTGCCAAATTGATAAGCTTCTGGTTCAGTGAGAGACCCTGTTTCAGTAAGGTGGAAAGGGATCGAAGAAAGCATCTGATGTTGATTTCTAGCCTCTATACACATCCACATCCGCATGAATATGTACATACACACACTCCCCACTGCCACATCACATAAAACAGCAGTAGCGTATTTCCTCTCATTTTAGTTAGTGCTTACTGTTGCCAGTAATTTTTGTGTCATCCTTTATACGTAGTATATAGTTATTATCTATTTTAAGTTTGAGGTCTACCTCTGTAATAAATGACCTTGAACATTGATTTCATGTGTTTATTTGCCATTTATATTTGTTTTTGGTGAAATGTTTGAGTCTTGCCTAGTTTCTAAAAGTTTTTTGGACTTATTAATTTTTAATTTATGTGTATTAGTGTTTTGCCTGCATGTATGTAAGTGCACCCATGTTGTGCATTGCCTACAGAGGCCAAAAGAGGATGTTGGATCTCCTGGAACTGGAGTTACAGATGGTTGTTAACTGCCATGTGGATGGAAGGAATTGAACCCAGGTTCTCTGCCAGAGCAACCAGTGTTCTTAACCATTGATCCATCTCTTCAGCCTTTGCCTAGTTCTTTCCATTTGTATGTTGGATGTGTGTGTGTGTGTGTATGTGTGTGTGTGTTGTTTATGCACATGTATGCAGTTGCATGTACCTGTGCATGTCTTCGTAGAAGCCATAGGAGCCGTAGGAGCCATTGGGAAGGATCTCCAACTGAACCTATAGTTAGGCTGGTGGCAGCAAACTACTGTGATCTTTCCATTTCTGAGCCTCCACACCACTAAGGTTACAGGCACTTGTGGTGCCACACCTGGTGTGGCATTTTATGTATATGCTGGGATTTGAACTCAGGCTCTCAATTGCACAACAAGTACTTAGTGAACTATATCTCCACCCCTATTGCCTGCTTGTAAATACATGTTATTTTTTGTTAATAAGTTCTTTATAAACATTGATGTTCTGTGTATATGTATATATAAAACAAAATTATATATGCATATATTTACATATAATGTAATACAATATTGTATAACTTAGATGTATTATAGTTTAAAAATAACCATTAATTTTCTCTTTTTGTTATTTTTTTGTTTTGTTTTATGGTGTCTTTTGAGACAGGGTCTCCCTATAGCCCAGCTGGCCTGGAACTCACTATGGAGACCAGGCTAGCCTTGATTTCACAGAAATCTGCCTGCCTCTGTCTCTGGAGTGCTGGGATTAAAGTGTGCTACCATGCCTAGATGAATTTACTATTGATTTTTTATTTTGGAGCAGTCTTGAACTTTTTCTCTAGACATGTATAAGATCTTTCTTGTGGCTGCAGACATCTGATGATGCAGCTCTGGTTCAGCAGTCTAAGATGACTTACTTCACTTACATGCTTGATCAAAAATCTAGTTCCATGTATCCTACTCAGCCTTGTAGTCCAAGTTTTTAATGTACTGGCTGGCATTATTCAAAGAAGGCTCTCAGCTCTGTATTTTTATACTCTTATTATTTTTCTCTATATATTTCTTCTGTTTTATTGGTGTTTATTATTGATTTTGTTTATTTTTGACTTTGATAATTTCTTATGTTTTTTTTTTTGAGATTTATTTTACTGTTTTAAGCTTTTTTCCCCAAAGTATCACTGAGTTTAAAAGTTGCTTCTTTTGTAATATAGATTCAGTGTCCTTTATCTGGAGCACCTAAGCTTAGGATCAGAAAATGTTTCAGATTTGGGATTTTTTTTTCCCCTTAAATTTGCGATTATTTCCATCAACTTTCCCAGCCGAGTATCCCTGATCCAAGAATGTGATATCTGAAATGCTCTGAAATCTGAAACTTTTAGAGCATCAACATAAATTTCAAACTTTTAGAATTTGATATTTTTAGATTTCACAATTTTTGGATGAGGGATGCTCAACCTAGAGCCAAGAGAGTTTCACTTTAAAGTTCTCTGTAAGCAAATCTTTTAATTTTTATTTTGTCAATATCATCTTTCTTTTGTCATTTAATAAAATATTTTCAAAATTCTATGCTGATTTCATTGATCCACATCTTATTTAGGTAGTATGTTGCTTAATTTGCACACTGGTTGCACATTGGGCTATTCTATTTGTCTTTCTGGTTTTCTTTCTTTTTTTTTTTTCTCCAACCAGGGAGAATTATATTCTATATCATTTTAGTTTGAATTTTTTTGTGTGTGACTTAGTAAGTAACTTATGTTGGCGAATGCTTAAGAAAAATGTATGATCTGCTGTTACTGTTTCTAATCTGTATGTGTCATTTGTTAGGCTGCTTGATCATGCTAATCAAATTTTCTGAGTTTATACAGATTTTTAACATTTTTGGGTGTATGGTCTGTTGTCTATCAGAAGAAGTTATGGATCTGTTTCTTTTTAGGTTTTTTTTTCCCCCCCGTATTTTCAAGCTGCTCAGTTTAACCAATACAAATTCAGGACCTTCTTATTTTTTATGAATTGATTTTTTTATTGTTGGATTTTAATTTATTTTTAGTAATATTTTTGCCTTAAAGTCTAATGTATTTGATACTTCTTTTGCTATATCAACTTTCTTTTGGTAAATGTTTGCATGATATATCATTGTTTTAAGTCTTAACTGACTTGTATCCTTATTTAGACACAAATTTGAATGTTTCTTTTAAACAGGATAGAGTTGAATGGTGGTTTTTTTTTTAATCTGATAACCTTTATCTTACTGAATTGTTTTATCCATTTATGTTTAATATAATTACTTAATTTAAGTCTTCTACCAACTTGATAAATATATTCTCTATTAGCCCCTTCTCTTCTTTGGTCTTTTTTTTCTTTTGGATTATCCTTTTTTTCCTTCATTCTACTTTTTTCATATACAATATAGGAAAGTTCTATGAACTTGTAACGGTTACCTTAGATATAAAATACACCTTTTGGGGATGGAGAAATGGCTCAGTGGTTAAGAGCACTGACTGCTCTTGCAGAGGACCTGGGTTCGATTCTCAGCACCCACATGGCGGCTACAAACTGTCCTTAACTCCAGTTCCAGGGGAATCCGAAGCCCTCTTCTGACCTCTGTAGCATTGCATGACATAGGTGCACTCACATACATGCAGGCAATACACTCGTACAGATAAAATAAAAATAATAAATAAAGTATTTAAAATACACCTTTTGGGTCTAAAGAGCTGACTCAATGGTTGAGAGCACTGATTGTTCTTCCAGAGGACCTGGGTTCCCAGTACCCACATGGTGGCTAACAACCATCCATAACTCCAATTCCAGGATACAACACCCTCTTCTGGCCTCTATGGGCATTACATGACACAGGTGCACTTACATACATGTAGGCAAAATACTCAGTAATACACATTAAAAAATAATAAAAATTTCTTTAAAAAACATATCATTTTGCAGTTGGGGAGATGGTTCAGTAGGCAAAAGTGCTTATTATGCAAGCATAAGGACCTGAGTTTGAATTCTCAGTACCCATGTAAAAAGTCAAGCATGGCTGTACATGGCTTTAACCCTGGCATTGTAAGGCAGAAACAGAAGGATCTCAAGAGGTCTCTGCCTATCCAGTTTAATCTAAATGGCAAGTTTCTGGTTTATTGAGAGACCCAAAGGATTAAGATACAGGGGGAAAACACCTGATGTCCTCCTCTGGCCTCTACATGCACTCACATGCACACACAGCACACACATACAACACTCCCCTTAAACAATAAAAAATACACCCTTTCATTATCCCTCATCTTTAAATTAGTATTTTTTTCATTGCTATGAAAATAATTATAAACATCTTATACTTTTCAACCTTTTAATACCTCATCATTTTGAATGATTTTGTTTTGCTATAACAACACACAATGGCATACACTATTATTCTTATTTTTTAAAACACCATATCTAAACATTATATACATGTATGATATTCTCAACTAATTAAAAAACTAACATATTTACAACTGATCAAGCATTTTTCCTTTTTGAGTTCTCTATTCCTTCCTGTAGTTTAGCTCCTAAATTATTTCCTTCAGCCTGAAGCATATCCTCTAGTAATTTTTTATGTCTGTTTTAAGGATTCTTTCAGATTTTCTTAACTTTATTTTATTTAAAAAATTTTAGTTTTATGTGTATAAGTATAATACCTTCATGTATGTAAGCGCACCCATGTCATGCACTTCCCAGGGACGTTAGAAGAGGGGGTTGGAGTCCCTGGAACTGGAGTTAGGATGTTGTTAGCTGCGGTGTGGGCTCTGGGAACTGAAACCAGGTCCTCTGCAAGAGTGACTGGTGAGCCATCTCTCCAGCCCCTGATTTTCTCAACTTTAAGTAATTTTTTATGATGCCTGTTTTAAGGACTATAGATTCTTTCAGATTTTCTCAATCTTTAAAAACTTTCATTTTTGGAAGATGCTTTTTAACAAAATAGTGTATAGGATTTGATTGACAGTAGTCTTTAATAGCATTCTAAATATGCCATCCCATTGTTTTGTCATCCCTTATTCTACCAGGATGTCTTGGTTTTCCTAAAGGAAGTATTTCCCTTCTAGAGAACATTTTAGTGGGCTTATTTCAGTCAAGATTCCTAACCTTTATCATAGCCTTATTTGGAGAATTCTGCAGTTATCACAAGTATATCTTTTTCTTTGGCTGCATTTACATTTTTCTTTTTGTCTTTGATGTTAAGCAGTTGTCTATGATATGCATAGATAGGACTTTATTTGCTTTTATTCTGCTTGAAGTTTGCTGAGCTTCTTAAATATGAGAGTTGATGTCTTTTTAAAGATTGATTTTAGAAATTCAGGTATGTCTTCTGAGCCACTCTTTCTTATTTCTCCTTCTGGAACTGCAGATGCATGTATTATTAAGCTTGTTTTTATAGTGTTACACACCTTTTATGTGTCTTTCATAATTTGACTTCTCTTTCCTGTTTATTTTGTATATTTTCTATTCAACTGTCTTCCAGCTTATATTTGCAATCTGCTGTTAAACACACCAGTGTATTTGATTGATATTTTGGTAATTCTCATATATTGACTCTAGACTATCAGTTGTTTCTCTTTGGTAATTTCAAATTTCTTTGGTAATTCTCATCTTTTAATATCTATCTTGTTTATGTTTCTTTTAATTTCTTTAATTCTAGTGTAGCCATGAAACCTGCTTATTTCAATTTGTGATCACCTTTTGATTTACTTCTATTGACTCTTCTTTTGAAGATTAGTCAATAGTTTTGTCTTTTTGCACATCTATTTATAGTCTTATGTTCGAAATTACAGTATATGAAAATCTGGGTCTACATAGAAGATGAAGAGCAAAATCATCTTTAAGAAGTAGCAAACTTAATTTATATCTAAGGTATAATAATCCATTATTCCCAATGTCTTATAAATGTTTTGTAGTTCTAAGTCTGCCAATATGTAGACATAGTAAATTGTTTCTAATTCTACTTGTAATGGAGCTACACTGATAATAATTTCATGGTACTTTTCTTTTTAAAAAAAATAATTTGAGAATTTCATGCATGCATATAAGGTGTTTTGATCAAATCCATGCCCACTCCCTTCCCTCCAACTCCTTCCATGTCTCCCCATCACTTTTTTCTGATAACTTCATGTACTGTTTCTTCTTCTTCTTCTTCTTCTTCTTCTTCTTCTTCTTCTTCTTCTTCTTCTTCTTCTTCTTCTTCTTCTTCTTCTTCAATTTTTTACAG
>NW_008355157.1:1250770-1294349 GCF_000622305.1 Nannospalax galili
GGGGCTTTTTGCTACTCTAACATTCCTCCCTCTGAAGAGGTAACCCTAAAATCTTTTAAGGATTAGATAAGAGTTCCCAAATACTGTCGAGATTTTTGGCCTTAGGAATGGAGTATATTGCTAAGAGGCCCCTTTGGGGTCTTTTTACCCTAACTGCCTAGCCAATTCCTACCTCCTATTCTTATCACACCGTCCTCTGAAGAGGTTACCCAACTTGCGGGTAGGGAATCGGGACTCAAGACTGCTTTGGCTTCTTCCATGCTGAACATGGACGCAGTGTGAGGCAATTGGGGTACCTCTTCAGTGGGTCTATCTAAAAGACTCTCAAATTGCATAACTCTTATCACCATGTGGAGGCAGGATATGGGCACTCTCAGGCAGTCCCCTGTGTTCTCTCATGGTGCTTTTCTTAAGGTCATTTGAGTATATGTAATTGATGGGTTGCTGAGTTATAGTTGTAAATGATGCTAGAAAAGATGTTAGCTTCTGCTTTTACCCTTAGCATTTTGATTGTTCTAACATGAGCTACAGCCTGGAATAGGGAGACAAAATAGTTCTAAGCTTTGTATTAACTCATTTAGTCACTATAAAAGACCTATGAATAAGTATATTATTTCCATTTTATAGACAAGGAAATACAGTTCAGTAGTTTGCTGAAGTTTATTCAACTATGAGTATTGGATATGGTGTTTGAATTCAGGCACTCTGATTTCCTCAATTATTTTTTTTGATGACTCTAGAAACAACTGGTCTCTCTCTCTCTCTCTCTCTCTCTCTCTCTCTCTCTCACACACACACACACACACACACACACACACACACACACAGAGTTTCAACTCCCCCCATCCCATGCCAATGCTTACTGTTCTTTGTATAGATCTAGGAGAACAGATCATATTCTATAATGAGCATTCTATCTGTATTAGACTCTTATTATTATGTATATATCATATCAATTTATCATTAAACAGTTTAACAGAGGTGAAAGGGCATTGCATAATGATAAAGGAATAACTCTCTTAAGAAGACATACCAATCTTTTAACATATCGTACCTGACAACATTGTTGTTACATGAGGCAAAATATTTGTGAGGCAAAGAGAAATACATGAATCTTCAATAATAGCTGAAAATTGCATTGCTCCTTTATAGTAATAGATCAAGCAGATAGAAAAATCACTGAGGATATATTTGACATGGGAATTGACCCAATTGATATTTATATAGTACTGTATCCCACAATAGCAGAATATGTGAAAACACTTACTCTGATGTTTACCCTCTGTTGCTTGGATCCGAGTATATTTTAAAAGTTTCTTTAAGTGGTCTTACTGTAATGAGTAGGGAAGTCTGTGTTTGAAGTTGTACGATGTAAAGTGTGGGTCCAAGAATTTCTTGTTTATAGGATCAGCTGGAAGTCTCTCATAAAGAGTAAAGTTATTTTTACTCTTCATTCCACACTCTGTTCACTCCTTACCTCTAATAAAGATGGTTTGATAGTATTCAGCCATGTGAATGACTATGTCTAAGGCTATAGATTTACAAGTAGAAAATAGATGGACATTTTAAAGTCATTTACCCTTGCTGTGTTGTCTGATGCCTGCCATTCCTTCCATTCCTCTACATGGATGTGATAGTGTAGGTCAAGAGCAGCTTGGTAAGACTTTAAATGATTGTACTTAGGGAGTATTTTAAACTTGCTTTAGTTTTATTTTGTACTTTGTTGGGTTTTGTTCCTGTAATTGTATGTATGAATCTGTCCATCCATCCGTCCGTACATCCCATCCATCCATCCATCCATCCATCCATCCATCCATCCGTCAATCCATATACCTACCTACCTATCTATCTCTATGTAGGTTTTCATATATGGGTTTTAATTTAATAGGAATGTATGTAAAAAGTCCAGGTTGAGAATAGTCTGTCCTCTTGTTTATGAAATGACAAATGGATTGCCAGCATTCACTTGGAAACATATTATTTTGATGACTGCTTAGTAATGCAACTTTCAAAATATAAATTAAAATATCTTAAGTGGAGTTAGTCGTTGAACTTTGGTGTAGCTTTCATAAGAATGCTTAACTGTGGTTCCCTTCTCACTAGGAAGCCTTATAGTAGCTCACTTGTTGAAGATGGTTAAATCTTAGTCTACTTTTTGATTTTAAATTGCTTGACTTTAATAGGGACTGACAAGCTGGCCAGTGGGACAAATCTAGCCCCTCAACCCCTTTTTGTTTTTAGTGATTTCCAGGCTAAGAACAGTAGTTCATTTTTCTTTTTAAAAATATTTTATTTATTATTGTCATTTTATGTATATGAGTGTATTGCCTACATGTATGTGAGTGTACCTGTGTCATGCAATGCCACGGAGGTCAGAAGAGGGCTGAGTGTATTGCCTGAATGTATGTGAGTGCACCTGTGTCATGCAGGGCTTCAGAGGTCAGAAGAGGGCTTCGGATTCCCCTGGAACTGGAGTTAAGGACAGTTCGTAGCTGCCATGTGGGTGCTGGGAATTGAACCTGTGTCCTCTGCAAGAGCAGTCAGTGTTCTTAACCGCTGAGCCATCTCTCTAGCCCCAGTAGTTCATTTTTCAGTTTTTAGATAAAACAAAACAAAAACAAATTCAGAGGAGAATATCAGGATATGTAGTTATCAAACTATATATTATCTGGCCTTTTATAGAAAAAGTTCAATAAGGCTGGAAGTTTGTGTGAATCAGACGTCTTCATCATTAGCTCGTCTCTTTAAATCTCTGAATTATGAAGCATATTACACGTGGGTATATATGGGTGTTGAAATGAAAGTCTAGTTAGCTATTGATATTATTCTCAGGTTCTTGCTGCCATGTAAGTATAACTTACCCTGTATCTCAGATTTCTTTTGCTTTTTTATGTGTTCAGACATTCCACATCTTCTGTCTCCTTGAGACAGCTGTGTGTGTGAGCCAAAATGGTGCTTAGGGAAGGAGATCTGATATCTTTAGTAGGAAGAAATGATCTGGTGATATAGAAGGAACATGTGCTTCTCAGATTGGGATCTAGATCCTAAGTCTATCTCTTCCTTGTGTTTTATTTTTCACTATGGTGCTGATTAAATCTAGTGCTTCTTGCAAGCCAGCTGATCGCTGAATGAACTACACTCCCAAGATACCGCTTGCATTTGAATAAAATTTATCTTAAAGAATTCACTTAATCTTTTTACTGTTTAATTCCTTCCTTCCTTCCTTCCTTCCTTCCTTCCTTCCTTCCTTCCTTCCTTCCTTCCTTTCTTTCTTCCTTCCTTCCTTCTTCCCTCCCTCACTCCTTTCTTTCCTCCATCCTCCATCCCCTCCTCCCCTCTCCTCCTTTCCTCTCCCGTCCCCTCCCTCCATCCTTATTTTCTTGCTTTTTGGTCTTTTTGAGACAGATTCTACCTATAGCACCCAGCTGGCTTGAAATTTACTGTATAGACCAGGCTGGCCTCTCACAGATAAACTGCCTCCCAAGTGCTGGGATTAAAGACATGCGTCATCACCCTCAGCTCTTAATTTCTTTACTTGTAAAAAGTTTAAAATGGGATATTTAAAAATACCTAGTTCTTATGAATTAGCTGAGCATAACGCAGGCCTGCACTGAGGGATCTTGGGGGTGAGACAGGAGGGTCAAGAGTTCTATGCCAGTCTGGGCTCTAATAGAATGAGATCCTGTCTCACAAAACCAAAACATGGGAGGTAGAGTGGGGGGGTGGGGATTGAAATTTAGCTAATGGTAGCTGATAATCTAAAACATATATGACCTTACATACTTTCATGGAATTCATAATACTTCCATTTTTATCTAATAGAAGAAAAAAGAATCTTTTATGTAAAAATTTTAAGATAGTGCATTAGAATTCAGAATAATCAATCATTTAACCAATTTGAGCCTAGAATGCACAACTTTAGAGAAAGTAGATCAAGGTAGATGATTACAATTAATAAATCTTCACATCTTTATAGAGGCAGAATAATTAGATAATACATCAAATTAAATAGATGCACAGACTGGGCTTTATTCCTCATAATTTGACTCTTATAACAACTGAATTTTATGATTTTAACCTTTTTTAGTTGATGCTATTACATTTGGGAATTATAGTTGCCCACCTTAGCTTAATTTAGAATATAGTAATTTTAATAATTAACACTACTTAGAAAGGCCTCTAGAGAAAATATATCTTTGGAGAAAGGTATCATATGAGTAAAAATACTGAAAGCTTAAGCAGCTAAATTGAAAAAAAATTTAAACTTGGTGTTGGAATTTCTCTTTCAAAAATGTATTTATGTTAAATATTTTAGAGTGTGAAGATTTGAGGTTAAGAACTTGTAAAAACATTCTTTACACTTAATTTTTTTAATCTTAGTATTACTAAGCTGATGATGTCTCCAAAGACTTAGGAAATGTGACTAAAATGGCTTTCAATCTTAGTGTCACTTGATTTATAAATGACTTCTGTTTAGGAAAAATGTTCTTGGGCTCTGTTTCACGTTTGTTTTTAAGACATTTACATTTTACCATGAAGATTTCTCCTTCCTTCCCACTCTTCCTTTCTTCATTTTGAGACATGGTCTTCACTGTATTGCCTAGGCTTGTTCTCAAACTTTGATCCCCCTCCCTTTGCCTCCCAAGAATCTGGATTAATAAATTGTATGTGCTACTCCACCCAGATGAATTTTTCTGAGATTGTATTTTGACACATTTTAATTCTTTAGATAAAAATCATGAAATGAAAGTTTTTAATTGGAACATCAATAGTCTAGTAATATCTGTTTGAAGAACAGGTATGGAATTCAATGTGCTATGAATTACAGAGGCTAGAGGGAAGGATTTGAGTACATTCTGGTTAGTATAAAATATCCCCCTTTTTTTGTTTTGTTGTTTTGTTTGGTTTCAAATCAAATTAGTTTGGTTTTAATTCAGTCCTTTTGTCCTTTTTAAATGTCTACAAAAGTTGTTGCTTGGCATTTATGTTTAATGTCAGAAATAAATAAGATATACTAGCCTGATGGGGTGGTGCATGCCTTTAATCCCAGCACTTGGAAGGCAGAGGCAGGTGAATCTCTGTGGGTTTGAAGCAAGCCTGGTCTACATAGTAAGCTCCAGGTGAGCTGGGGCTACAGGGAGACCCTGTCTCAAAAAGACCAAAATAGATAGATAGATGATAGATGATAGATAGATAGATAGATAGATAGATAGATAGATAAAGATATACTAATAAGGTATGGAGAAAAACCAAAGTGTACTTATAGAATACTGTATCTACAAAGAAACGAGGACATTCAAAAGTGTAGTTTATGCCCATTCACATTTCTCCTTACTTTTTGTCTTGACTGATTTCTGTGTGTTATTTATTTATTTACTTATTTAGCCAAATCCAAAACCCTCTGAAGAATTTTGTGTAACTATTTAGTTTTGGAAATAATGTGACATTTTCCATTGAACTTAAAACAATTATGTCTACTTCTTTACATCAAAGCATTAAAATTAGGAAGCGTTTATAATAACTATAGGAAGATAAATGTTTGAAGCTTGCTACGATAGGCTTCCTTCTGTTTCTTCTTCTTCTTCACTGAATCCCACCTCCTTTCTTCCAATATCCAGTAATTAGGAAGGAAATAGGACAGGAGACTTTTAAAAACCTTAACTGCCAAAGTTATCAGTCATACTTAAAAAACTTTGTAAGATCTCAGTCTGTTCTTCCACTCAATGAAGGCTTTTGAAACTATAAATGAGAAACTGTATAGTTTATAGGTTATGTTTAAATAGATAAAACTTTAAAATAGTTTTGTATGTACTTTATTTTCTTTACCAGAATTTTTTCCTTCCTTCCTTCCTTCCTTCCTTCCTTCCTTCCTTCCTTCCTTCCTCCCTTCTCTCCCTCCCTCCCTCCCTCCCTCCCTCCCTCCCTTGAGACACGGTCTCTCTATGTAGCCCCAGTTGGTCAGGAACTCTGTATGTAAGTCATCGCAGACTGGCCTCCATCTCAGAGTGATCTGCCTGCCTCTGCCTCACTTCCCAAGTGCTAAGCTTAAACTCATATTCCACAACACCCTGGCTTCAGCTTTTTTTCTAACTAAAGAAACAAGAATGATGCCAGAATGGCTTATAACTAGACTCCTTTTTCCATGAAAGTTGTCAAAGCAGTTTTCAAAGTGTGCCCTTCATCGATAACATTAATATTACCTAGGAATTTAAAAACAATTTTTTGAATTAAATTTTTAATTTTGAGAATTTTAAATGAATTGCCTTTGCATTATTTCCATTCCTCCCCCATGTCCCTATGCTCTCAACTTCTTTATTATTGTTACATATACATACATACTTTTATAAATATACATACACACATATAATGCACTGAGTTCAATTAGTGGTGGTGAGGTTTACTTGTGTTTAGGATTGCCCACTTGGGATTAGATAACCTCTCAGGAGTTAGTCCCTGTAGAAAACTGATTCTCCCTCTCTCAGCATCCATTGATTGCCTGTAGCTCTTCATCATGAGGTGGGACCCTGTGACATTTCCCCCATCTACCTTGACATGTCAACTGTTTTTATCATTATGTAGCTCTCATTAAACTGCCATAGTGTGGAGATTTCATGAGTACAGCTTCCCTGTCATGTCTAGAATACATTAATTAGCAACAGATGTCTTGTCTATCTCTTACATTCTTTACGTGTTTGCTTCTGTGATGTTCCCTGAGTCATATGTTTAGAGGTTTCATTATAGATGTGTCACTTAGGGCTGGGTACCTACAGTCACATTCTTTGCATTTGACCAGTTGTGGAATTTTGTAATAGTCTCCATTTGTTGCAAAAAGAAGCTGCTTTGGTGAGTGGTGAGAGGTACACTTGTCTGTTTATATATGATTCATATTTACAATATAGTAAGAAATTGCTTTTTTCTAGGGATATGACAAAACTCTTGGTTTTTATCTAAAGTATGACCTCTCTAGCCATGTGTATTTGGCTTTATTTTCCTCCTATTAAGCAGGCCTTAAAGTCCAATTAGACAGCTGTTGATTATCCCTAAGATAAAATTACCAATAGAGAAAATTTGCCAGGCTACTCATTGTTGCAATTACTAGACTTTACATCTGGGTAGGATCATTGATTGGTTTTTCTCCCTTGGCAGCTTACATAGTGTCTTCTGTTACTATGAGAGCTAGTCTTCAGGGAGGAGGTTTCCAGGTCAGTTTCAGCTCAATTGTTCCAAGTCCCTTTTCTGAAGTAAGCTCTGTCTTCAGCACTAGGATCCTACCTTCAGGTTCTTGGAGGCAATCATGGGCTGTGGCAACAGCCTATATTATTTTGGGAGTCTCTTAGATAAGCCTGACTAACAACTCAGAAGGAGGTTACCCTTGCCTGGCACTATGATTTTTATTAAATAGCCATCAGCTATATACATGTACTCACATTTATATTTTATGTATATTTTTTTCAGTAGGCTCATTAAATACTTTATTTCCTTTGATTTTTCACACCATTTAAGCATTATTTATTTTTCTTAGCAATCTATGTTCTCATACTGCCTCAGACCTATGGAACCACAGACTCTGGGGAGAAAAAGAAAAAAAAAGAACTCTTACATTTAGTCTTTGACAGTTTCCTACATGTATATGATGTTGATCATATCCACCCTAACTACCTCCACAGGTCCCCTCACACCTTTATGTCGTCGTCGTCGTCGTCGTCGTCTTCTTCTTCTTCTTCTTCTTCTTCTTCTTCTTCTTCTTCTTCTTCTTCTTCTTCTTCTTCCTCCTCCTCCTCCTCCTCCCCCTCTTCCTCGCTCTCTCTCTCTCTCTGTCTCTAAATCATACTTATTAAGGAATTAATTTCCACAGTTCACCCTTTTCAGTGTATAGCTCTTCTTTTTTATATAACTCACTGTTTTAGTTACTTTTCTGGTGCTGAGATAAAATGTCATGACCAAAGCAACTTAGAGAAGCAAGGCTTAATATTGCTTATGGTTCCAGAGGGGTAAGAATCCATAATGGCGGGAGGCATGGAGGCAGAGGTAGCCACTCAAAGCCCACTACCAATGACATGATTCCTCTAGCATGGCCATACTTCTAAAGTTCTGTGATCCTCCCTCATACAGTGCACAAACTGGGACCAAATATCCAAATACTTGGAACCTATGGAGGACATTTTCATTCAAACCACCACATTCAATGAGTCCAATTTGTGCTGCCTACGTGTGTATAGGTGTGAGGCTGTCTACTAGAACATGGACAACCTACCAGTAGCCACACCCCCTGAGGAAAAATGACACCCTTTCCCCAAGCAGCTATCAATTGCTAGTAATTCCTTAGCTTGAGATGGGACCTTGTGAACCCCACCATGCTGGAATTTTGACTGGCTTGAGTAACCACAGCTGAATTCATAAGTGTAATGGCCAGGCCATGTCCAGAAGATAGCATTTCATAGTGTTCCTTCTTGTCCTTTAGCTCTTAAATATTTCCTACCCCCTCTTCTGTAATGTTCTTTGAACCTTGTGTGTGTAGGGTGTGGGGGGTTGATAGAGATGCAGCCCATAGTTTAAGAAGCCCTCAGTATTCATTAAGGTTTGAGAACTATTTTTTCAAAGTATAATATTTTGATATTCAAATTACTGAGAGAAAATTCATAACAAAAAAGAAAAAGAAAACTGTTACTAGCGGTGAGTCATCTTTGGAATTTTAGCATGACAAGTTTGTTACATGCATCTGTAGTTCACTGATAAGTATTTATGTATCATCTCCTGCTTAAGTGTAGGACATCATGTGTTGCGGGGAAGTGAGGTTTAATTCAGAAATGTTTGTATGAGCTTAAGAAAATAGTGCAGTGATAGAGTACTTACCTAGCACACACAAGACTCTGTTTAGAAGAAAAAGGAAAGCAAGGAAAAAATAGAAAGTATTTATTTGGCAGTTTCTATTTTATTCATTTTAAGAGATTGCTAGTTTCATGAATTTTACCTTGACTCAACTATGCTATGCAGCAACAGCTTTATCCCACAAAAGCCATGAAAGAAGAGTGTAGAATGTTGCTATTGAAGTTTGTGTCAAAGAATACAAGTCAACTTCTGTAAATTAAAAAAAACATTTCCTTTTCATCTTATGTGTTCATGTATGTAAGTGTACCTTGTGCTTGCCTGGTACCCAAGGAGGCCAGAAGGGCAACAGAGCACGTAGAATCGGAGTTAAGGATGGGCATTAGCCACCATATGGGTGCTGGAAACTGAACCCAGATCCTCTAGAAGAGCAGCAAGTACTCTTAACTGCTGATCCATCTCTCCAGCACCCCTCCCCCCCTTTTTAAAGATAACTTTAGTGTAAATTTAAATTTTTTCAATTTTAATTTCCCCACCCCAATCTTGTTTTCTAGTTTAAAATCTCATAGGATCTTTGTTCATAGTTCTTTGATAAGTGATAAATGACATTTTTTAGATTTTGTTATTTTTTTATTTTATGTGTATGAGTGTATTGCCTGAATGTATGCAAGTGTACCCATGTCATGCAGTGCCTTCGGAGGCCAGAAGAGGATGTTGGATCCCTGGAATTGTAGTTACAGATGGTTATTAGCTGCCATTTAGGTGCTGGGAATCAAACCCAGGTCCTCTGCAAAAGCAGCCATTGCTCTTAACTGCTGAGCTACCTCTCTAAACCTGATAAATAATATTTTTTTATTAATAGAAGTCAATCTTTTTTTCATTTTTATTCTACCTGTAGTTTCCTAATTTTAATGGTGCCACTATTATGAAATCAAGAAAATATTTATGATTTCTAATAGCACTTTTGCCTTTTTGCATATACATTGTAGTTAAAGAAATATGTATATTGACAGCTTGCTACATTCTTATTTTCTTAGGAAAGGATACATCCTATTTATCCACTACATCTGGCTGAAATTGGTAGAATCTTTTTACTCTAACATTATAGTTTTGAATTTGCCTTTGAGGTATAGAAATTAGGAAAATGTACTTAACTATACTATCACACAGTGATTCACCTTGAAAGGAGCATAAATGTAAGCATGATAAATTAATCCATCAGTTTTTCTTCTATCCAGTTACAATAATATAATAGATAAGGTCATGAATTTCTAGTTGTGGTTATATATACATTTTATTTATGATAAACATATGTGATTTCTTTCATTTCGAATTTAGGTGTGATTGGGAATGTAGCTCTGCTGGTAGAATATATACCTAGTATGCAGGAAGCCCTGAGTTTGATTCCCAATGCTGCACCTGTACCACTCTGTAATCTTCAGGTTACAGTACACCTATACTCTCAGCCCTCAGAAAGTGAAGGCAGGAAGATCAGAAGTTCATCCTCAGCTACGTGAGTTCAAGGCCAGTCTGGACTTTATAAGATCTTTACTTTCTCTAAAAAAAAAAAGGTATTTTTTTCCCTAGAAAATTTATGCTCTTTTGAAAAGTTTTGATATAAAATATCCTTATTTCAGTATTTTCAGGTGGGTTTATAATGTTGGCATTTCATGATGTCTGTTTGCTTCACTAACAGTTGGTCTCAGTATTTTCTAATTTGTATCTTAACTTTAGCCTTTAGGCTGAACAACCCATGATTATCCAAAAGCAGCATGCTTTATACCTCTGTGCCATTGCATATTTTCCTATTATGCTGAGGTAGCCCTGTACCCATCTTTTCCTAAAGCATTTCTTATCTTGCCTTGTGTTCACATGTGTGTCAGTGCACATGTGTGCATGTATGTGTGGAAGCACGAGGTTGATTTGGGGACTCTTCTCCATTGCTCCCCACCTTGTTCTTTGAGGCAGCGTCTGTCAGTTGACCAAAACCCACTAATCTATCATAAAGTCTATACAACTAGTCTATCAAGCCTACTTGCTCTAGGGATCCCTTTTCTGAAGTCTGAAATTATAGGCGGGCTGCCATGCTTACCTGAAATTTATGTGGATGACAGGGCTTCAGATGCAATTCTTACACAGTGCTTTATTCACTGAGTGATCTCTAGCCCCTTCTCAAAGCATTTTTCATATCTGTTACTGGTTCTTTAACACTTAGCCCAACTTCTCTGAGAATTCTTTCTAGACCCTCTTCAACTGGATTATGTACCATTTCTTTCTTTCTTTTTTTTAAATATATATAGAAGGAAGAGTTTATTTGAGCTTATGGTTCCAGGGGCATTACAGTCCATCATGGCAGGGAGGCATGGTGGCTGGAGGTGGCTGGAGCAGGAGCAGCAGAAGCTAAGCGCTCACATGCATGAGCAGGCACAGGAAGCAAGAGAGCAACTGGATATCTGGCAAAGCTTAAGCACTCTCTAAGCCCACCCCCAGTGACATGCTTCCTCCAGGATAGCCACCCCTTCTAAAACCTCCCAAAACAGCACCACCTTGTGGGGACAAAAATGTCCAAATACTTGGAGCCTATGGGGGACATTTTCATTCAAACCATCACATTCCACCCCCTGACCCCTATAGGCTCATGACCATATAAAATGCAAATTACATTTAGTCCAACTTTAAAAGTCCTCATAGTCATTATCAGTCTCAGTACTATTTAAAAGTCCTCCATTCTGAGACTCAGGTAAATATTTTAACTGTAAGCCTCTATAAAATTAAAAGACAAATTACATACTCCCAACATACAGTGGAACCAAATACACATTACCATCCAAAAGGAAGGAATGGAGGCATAGTAAGGAAATACTGGACCAAAACAAGACCAAAAACCAACAGGACAAAAAACCAAATCCAGTAGCTCCATGTTTGTCTTCTGGGACTTTACTTCCAAAGGGCTTAGATGGCTCAGCCTCTCTAGCTTTGCTGCATGCAACACACATCTCTCTCTTGTGCTGGTACCACTTCCTGTGTTCAGGTCTTCTTGGCAGACGCCTCACAGCTCTGGCACCATGAATTTTTTGGGGTCTCCATTGCCAACCAGGCTTCACCTTCACAGCTTCATGCAATGGCCTATCAGGGCCTTCTCTATGCAGGGGAACCCCTGCTTCATGCTGCCTGGCCTCTGAGGCTCTCTGAAACCTCACAGGAAGAATTCATGACCCCTTCACTCTTCCATCTTTCATGCCACTAAAGCCAGCACCAGGTGAGAAATACTGCCAAGTTTGACTGCAAATTTGGGATGGACTCCAGCCTGCTTTATCCATTTTAGAAGCTTTTCTCTTCAGTGGCCCCTGCAACATTTTCCGTTTACAAGTTGGAGGGTTAACTGGGTGTGGTCTTGCCCTGGAGGGGCAATCACTTTAATCACTTTAATCTCCTTATCAATGGCGTCCTCTCCATCACATTTATCTCCCTAGTGCTCTTTTTCAACCCAAACTGTGTTTCTCTCTGTCCCATTTGCTCTTTCACTGTAGATCTGCATAATAGTCACCATTAATAGTTACCATTAACAGCCACACCACCATTTCTACATTAGGCTGTCTTGAAATTTCTTCTGCCAGAGAAATTAGTTCATTGCTTTTCAACTTAGCCTCAGGCAAGCTTTTTGGTCTAGGGCAAACTCCAGCCAGACTCTTTGCCAAAATATCCCAAGTGCTGCTTAAGTCCTTATTTCCCCCTGGAACTACATTGTTCTCAGCACTACTTTCTTCCAGGCCCCTACTAGAATGGCCTGTTAAGCTCTGCTTACAGCAGTCAACCACTTTTCTAGCCCAGCCTTCCAAAGTCTTCCACGTTTCTTCAAGACCTCACATAGTCAAGTTTTTCACAGCCAACAGCCAAGTCTCTGGTACCAATTACTGTGTATTAGTCACCTTTCTGTTGCTGTGATAGAAACACTGAAGCAATTTATAGAAGGAAGAATTTATTTGAGCTTACGGTTCCAGGGGAATTACAGTCCGTCATGGCAGGGAGGCATGGTGGCTGGAGGTGGCTGGAGTAGGAGCAGCAGAAGCTAAGGTCTCACATCACCACACAGGCACAGGAAGCAAGAGTGAATTACATACCATTTCTGTGTGTTCTCAGCATTTATCACCTATTCTTGCCTTTATACTTACCACAGTGTGTTAACTTAATGTTGCACATGTCTCTTGAACTGAATGTTAAGTTAGGGTGCTGAAAGGTTGAACCATCTTACTCATTTTTGTACTGTAGTGTTCAGAACTTGTATCTTTAATAAAATGCCCATGAAATGAATGAATTGAATGGATGAGCTCAGTTTATTTGGGGACCCCCTTGATCTCATTATAAATTATTCACATATTTCCAGCTTATTACTATCATCTTAGACATGCTTGTCTATGCTTTTTATATCTTTTCTCACATATTAGTTTAGTAATTCGATTATTGCATAAATAATTAGAATTTAGGACTCTATTTTGTATCACTCATAATAAGCATTTGTACCTCTAGATGTAGTTACCATATGATTGAAATTTAACATCCTTAGATGCCATCTTTTTGTTTGTCTTGAATTTAAAGATTTGCTGGTCTGCCTTTTACAACTTTTGGTCAGAGTACACTTTCGGATCCCATTGCATTATAGTGTTTTTATGTTGTTATATAGCCATAGACTTCTTCTCACCAATGATGTAGTCATTTCATCTAAAATTTTATTATGTGCAATACTAGAGGCTTTCTGTTGGTTTTACAGTGTTAGGGGTTAAACCCATGACTTGCACATGCCAAGTAAGTGATCTACCACTCAGCCACATACCCAGCCCTAGAGGCAATATTTTATAGGTTAGTATGGTGACTATTGTTGTGATAAAATATAAAGGCATGTACTGCCATTTCTAAGCAACAGAAAGAACTGGTAAAGTGCTAGTTATCCTTATAGGCTCTAGGCAACATAAAGATGTTATATTTATAAGTTACTGAACAGAAAGGGGGTAGGACTTAGGAGAGGAATCCTGAGTTCAGTGCAGCACATTTAACATGTATAGTACCTTGTTATTTCATGATTAATCAGAAAGTATGGAAGCTGTTTGCCCTTTCCAATCCCATGTTCTGATCTTTAGGATTTATCTCCCCTTTACCTCTCTCTTACTCTCTTGCTGTCTCACTTGTGCTCTTGTAGGGAGATATGTAGTAAGTTGGTATTCATACTTTCTTTGTGCTTTCTGAATTAGGTCTGAATAGGCATATAAGGGTCTTATCCAAGTCTCTTTATTTAAAGATTAAAATGAGTTGCTGTTTATCACTGTTCCTCTTTGTTTATTAGGGGCATATAAGTTAACAAAAAAGAAATAAGTCAAAAGATTTAATGATGTGAATTCAAGGTCAATTTCTAATATTTTAATAGACTCTTTGTGCCAAATTGTATATGCTTTCATATATATATATATATTGTTTTATTCATTTATTTTGTATTGAGTAAAAATTGCAGTTTGTTTTGCCCCCCCCCATTTTACATCTTTCAGTATTTTATTTTGTGTATGTTTGCACTTGGAAGACTGATTTGCAAACTTCATTATATTCCCCCATCCAGAATTTCTCAGTAGACCAACCTGAATTTGTATTTCATCCTTGCTATTACTATGAGCTAATGTGACCTCTGTGCTTCACTTACCTTCTTGAGCCCCCATTTCATCATTGGTAAACTATAAAAATCAAACATTGTTTTTGGCCTTTTTTTTTTTGAAGCAGGGTCTCCCTGTAGCCCCAGCTGTCCTGGAACTCACTATGTAGACCAGGCTGGCCTTGAACTCACAGAGATCTGCCTGCCTCTTCCTCCCAAGTGCTGGGACTACAGGCGTGCGCCACCATGCCTGGCAAAAATCAAACATTTTAAAGTTTTTTCCTGTTTATTTGAGGCTAAAGAAGTCAATTGAACTGTATATGAGACTGTTTTATAGGGCAACGTGGTATTTGGAATTCCAGAGCAGAAAACAAATGAAGACCTTGAGAAGTGGCTAGGGTAGTAGCTCTCAGTGGTAGAGCATTGCCTAGCATTTATGATGATCCTGAGGTCAGTCCCCAGCAATGTCTAAGACACAACAAATCAAAAGAAAACAAAATGGAAGGCAAGAAAACCTCCCAAGGCTCTAGAAACAAGAATTGGAAAGCTCATACAAACCTAAGACCTTTAATTTTCATCTCCTTTTCTCACCCTCCCTCCCTCTCTGTCATTTCTCTTTTTTTTCTTAATTCACACTTTCATTTCCTCATTTCTTGTTTTCTTTGTGTTTTCCTTACTCTCCCCCATTAGTTTTCTTTTTTCTTTTTCTTGTTTTATGTATGCTTATATGTGAGTATAGTGTATGTGTAAGTACATTTGTATACACATATGTGCATGTGGGGTACATGTACATGTGTCTTCATGGAATGTGGAGGTCAAGCATTGAAATTTCTTCCCCTGTTGCTTTTCACCTTATGTTTTGAGGCAGAGTCTTTCACTGAGCCTGGAGCTGTTCATTGTGGCTAGACTGACTAGCTAGTGAGCCTCCAGGATCCACTAATCTAGGATTACAGAGACATACCATCATGCCTAGCTTTTATACAGGTGTTGGGGATCTCAACTCAGGTCCCCATGCTTGTGCAGCAGGCACTTTACTGGCTCTGGTCCTAGACCAACTTTCATTACTTTGGAGTGCACAGGATGAAAGATGGGTGCCCATCCTCCTCCTCCTGAATTTATAAAAACTGTTTGAATGACCACTAGAGACTTGTGGTTGTCAGTCTATTTTGTAGGTAGTAGCAGGAGTTAATGTTAAAGTGATTGATGACTGTCAGCTTTATGCTTGTTTTATTATGCTTCTGTATTTGGTATATTAACACATGAATCTGGAGTTCCTGATAGAAAATTGAACATTGGTGTAGTAGAAAATGCTATATACAACCATGTTGTGGATGCTTCCTATTACAAGGTAAATGAGAAATGGCTCCCACAGGCTCATAAGTTTAAATATTTGGTGACTAAATGATGGTCCTGTTTTGGGTGGTTTTGGAAAACTTAGGATGTGGAACTAGCTGGAGGAAGTGGGTCACTTGAGGGATCAGATATTATGTATTCTAGATCAGCTCACTTTCCGGCCCAAGCTCTGCTTTCTTACTGCTGATAACCAGCTGTCTCATGCTCCTGGTGCCACAGCATTGAGCCACTCCCACCACCATGGTTTCCCTGGCATGATGGACTGTATGTTTTAAATCATGAACTAAAATAAGCCCTTCCTCCTTCAAGTTGCTTTTTGAAAATATTTGGTCACATTGATGAGTAATAACTAATGTACTTCCCAAATGTTGATTGCTTGACTTAATCTTCCCAAGTTAAAGGAACAGTCATTACTCACATTTTGTAGTTGTACATATAAATACTAAGCAGATTTACTACAAAACTAAATCAATTTAGGCTTAGAAATGCAATCTGTTATTAAATTTATTAAATTCCTAATAGCACATGAAGCAATGCCAAGAAAATTACTTTGGCCTTTCCCCCCATATTTAATAGTTCACAGTTAAGGCATACTTTGGGTATTACAAATAGACAATAAAAAATATCAATCAGTCATAAAAGGGTAATAATGTACTTAGATTTAATGCAATTTTAGGATGCTTATATATAGTTTAGAATTCAGTAATAATATTAGAGATGATTGGGGTAGATATAAAATTGAAATGTGGCTGTGGTATTTATATATCTTATATAGTGTTAAGAGCATCAAAATAGTATACTCTATGTGAAGCATCTTTATTATAAAATATATTATAAAATATACTTACACATGTATGTGTATATATAAGATCTAAAACTTAATTACTTAGCATTATAAAACATATTAGGAAATAATATGAGTTAAAGAATTTCTGAACTTTCTCATTGCCAGGAAGTTTTCAAAGGGAAAGATCAGTAAATGATATGGGAGGGGTATTAATTATATTATACCCACTGTCCCTGTCTGCCTTATCTATCAGAATGTGGAATAGTAAATTTGTTAAGCTAAAAAATAGGCCATTTTTAGGCATTATCACTGATTTAAATTAAAATATTGTTGGACATACTGTACACATTGACCATGTAATTTGGTACTAACTTAAAAGGTTTTTTAGCATTTGTGATACCAGAGAATAAATGATTAGTTATACTCAAACATATATACAACAAAAGAATAAAACTTTGCCTATACTCTTAAAGAATTTTGAAGTCTACTTTTAAGATGTAAAAGAGAAGAATCTCATTTGTCCTAAATATCAAGAAATAAACAGCAAATGGTGATTTCTCTAGTAAAATGGCAAATTGAAATTTCAATGAGTGCATTCATTAAAATGATATTCTATGGTTAAGAATTATGAAATGGTTTTCAATTTATGCTGCAGTATGTCTAAAAGTTATGAGTATAGAACAAAGGAGGACATTATTTCACTAGTTGTTGTTGATTAAATGTGCAGTAAATCAAAGGACAACTTGTAGAAAGAAATGAGGCTATCATTCTTGAAGAAATAAAGTCTTAATCTAGAAACAAGTTTTCTATGAAGGAGCTGTTACTTTACACAAGACTTAGAGCTATAGATCAGAGTAAAGAAAAATGTCAAAGTTTAGGTGTATTCATACAGAAGTAACATCTTAAGATAGTTTTGAAAAAAGAAACACTAGTTCATTAACCAGCATTTTTATTTAAAGTTTGAGAAAACCGTTTCTTAGTTCTTAACATAAGATTATCAGGCAGAGATATGAATAGGTATTTTTTTTCCAATTGGAAGATATTGTGTGACTCATACCTTTAAAATAATTTTAGACTGATATAGGAACATACTAAAGTTTATTAAGGAAGAAATTAACATCCAAATGGTTGTCAAAAATGGATATTTTAAAGCAAATACTCATATTTAGGAAATTTATCAAAAAATGACTTTTTTGTGTTAAGGAATATGTCATGATTTTCAGGTTTTAAAAAAAGTGAGGCAAAAAAATTAAATAAATTAAGAAGGTGAGGCCAGAAATATGACTTAAGTCAAATATTTATTTTGTAACCATCGTCCTTTGAGTCTTTATTTACTGATCTTTTACTTGTTTATACAAGTAATAGTGGATAGAAATTAGTATGTTTCTAGCATACAACTACTTTGAATGTGTACGTGTTGGTTTTATAAAGGGAAATGTGCCCCTGAGTTAATTGTGTGGCTAAACATTATGAATTTGATTGTTTGACAGGAGGAAGGAAATTGATCTGAATTAATGACAAATGTGAATTGTTTGAAGGTTAATGATATATAAGCCTTAGTCCTTTTTGAGTTCATTTAAACTGAAATAATTCTAACAAACTATTTCTAAGAGGTGAGTCCATTTAACTTGATATAATTAATACACATATGAGAAATTGACCAATAATGCCATATACTTATGCCCTAATAATTAGTGGATTTTTTTTGTGTTCTGAATTTTTTTTCTGAAATGTTTTTAAGTTAAATCTTTGCTGTCATTCATTATCCCAGCAGTATTTATAACATTTACTTACAGTTTAAGACAGTTGATCCTTCACAGTTACTGTAGCTTAATTTTGAGTACCCCCCCTTCTACTTAACCTCTCTTTTTAGTTTTACTTCCCATTGTCCCAAGTACCATATCCTCTAGTCATATAAAATTAGTTTATATTTCCTGAGTAGAGCAGGCTTTTGTGTGTGTTACAGGGGATTGAACTTTACTAGGGCTTTGCACATGCGAGGCAAGCATTCTACCACTGTTACATCCAAGGCCTGGCATGCCCTTTCAGACTGCTATTCCTTTGCTTCTGCTCCTCTTTTGTTTGAAATGTTTTTCTCTTTTTAAATCACCCAACAAACCTTTCATCATATTTTAGGCTAACTCAGATGTGGCTGCCCTTTGTGAACACCTTGGCTTCAATGATATTACATATCTTTTTTGAGTAATCTATTAAACCCTCATATACCAAAACATAGCTGCTACTAAATTCATGTGTATGTCTGACTTACTGTAAACTCCTTGAAGATAGTGATTGTTCCTGCTTCATGCTTGTGTCCCTTAAGTATATGACCTGAAATAAATACTTGAGGTTTTTAAAATGAATTATGATTCTAGTCATGCAGAAATGATATCTTTTTTTTTACTTATCCTTTTTCTCTATCCCTTCCTCCTTGTTTCTTAATTTTGTTCTTTTCTTCAGTGTCCTACATAAGACAGGCGTTGTTAAAATTGTTTGCAGGAAAAAGTGTTAAAAAATCCACTGGAAGATACTACTTCCTTGCTAATGTCAGTGGATTAATTTCTGATGAAATAGCATTTAGAAAAAAATAATCTTGGGGCTGGAGAGATGGCTCAGCGATTAAGAACACTGACTGTTCTTGCAGAGGACACGGGTTGGAATCCCAGCACCCACATGGCAGCTAACAACTGTCTGTAACTCCAGTTCTAGGAGATCCGACAGTCTCTTCTGTCCTCCATGGGCATTGCACTTACCTACATGCAGGCAATACACACATACACATGAAAATAAAGATAATAAATAAAATATTTTAAAAATCTTCCTTTCATTAGAAACTACTTCTTTGTAAGTATACTGTAGTATTATTTAGTTAAATGTATATAAAAGAAATAAAGGATGTATAAATTTGAACATAAGAACATTTATAATTCTACAGAGAATTCCATGGCACTTTTCAGACCTTTGCTTTAATAATTCCTTCTTTACCTGCCAGGGGACTTGTGTGAAATAACAAAGTGGTTCAGCCTCACTCACTCACTCTAGCTTATCCCCCCCTCATCCCCCCCAACCCCCTTTTTTAACAGGGTCTCCTTAGCCCCAGCCTGCCTGGAAGTCATTATGTGGACCAGACTAGCCTCCGTTTCACAGAGATCCACCTACCCTTGCCTCCTGAGGGCAGGAATCAAAAGCAAGAGTCACCACACCCAGCAGTTTCCCTCCCTTTTATAGTAATGAGGTTACTTTAATAATTTTGGCACAATAAAAGATTTTAATTCTAGTTTTAAAAATTTGATGCACAGGCAAGGTCAAACATTCAGTGGTACAAAGGTACAGTAGCAAGGTATTTCCCTAACCCCAACCATTAGTTCTACCTAGAGGTAATGTCTCTATCAGCTTTATGTGCATCTTTTCAGACATGCTTTCACTATCTGAGGAAAGAAACAGAAATACATGACATACCAGTGGATCATCAACCTGTTGTAATTTCCTAGCCCTGTATTTGGTATTCCAGAGTATACATGTATGTTTATGTATATATGTCAGAGAGCAAGTGAGGAAGACACCCATTATTGACCTCTGGTCTACACACACACACACACACACACACACACACACACACTCTCTCATTCACATGAAGAGCACATGAAAAACATGACTTCTAAGTCTTCAGAATTGGAAATGAATTTGCGAAGAATATATTTTCAGTCCCAACATACCCAGTTTTTTTGTTTTGTTTTGTTTTGTTTTGTTTTGTTTTGTTTTGTTTTGTTTGTCTTTTTGAGACAGGGTCTCCCTGTAGCCCCAGCTGTTCTGGAACTTACTATGTAGACCAGGCTGGCCTTGAACTCACAGAGATCCGCCTGCTTCTGCCTCCCAGGTGCTGGGATTAAAGACATGCGCCACCACACCCAGCCCCCAGTTCATTTTTAACAGGATAAAAAGAAAGTCACAGGAAAAGGGAAGAGTTTATGCTTTGCTGAAATCAAAACAGCTTTACAACCTACAAAGTTGTGTTTTTTATTTGTTTTTTTTTGTTGTTGTTTATTTTTTAATTTTTAAAAATAATTTTATTAGCCGGACGTGGTGGTGCACACCTTTAATCCCAGCATTCTGGAGGCAGAGGCAGGCGGATCTCTGTGAGTTCAAGGCCAGCCTGGTCTACATAGTTCCAGGACAGCTGGGGCTACAGGGAGACCCTATCTCAAAAAGACCCCCCCCAAAGAAAATAATTTTATTGAATTTTTGTATATTTCATACAGAACATCTCAATCAATCTTAAATCTTTATAGCCACGGTCTCCCTCTAGTTCCAGCTGGCCTGGAACTCGCTTATATAGACCAGGCGCGCCTCCATCTCACAAAGATCCACTTGCCTCTGCCTCTTGAGTGATGGTATTAAAGTTGTACACCACACCAAGTTTAGAAATTTGCTTTTATAAAGAATAAGGGGAAAATCCTTTCTTTTCTTTCACTAGTTTGCCAGTCTCTGGGAAGTGCTAACAGTGCAAATGATTTCCTTTACTAGATGGCAGCGTTTTAAAACCACAGTCTCATTCATGAGTTTCCTAAATGTGGAATAGTATCTGGAATATATATAATAAGGGTGTGGAGAACTGTGGTTCTTTTGGAAAGGGGAACACATTAAAAAACTCAACTGTGATTTTTACCTCCATATAAAATGAAAAGTCTCCAAAACACTACCATGTAATTTAAGGGTTTAATATCACAGTTCAGAATCCTACTGAAGCCCTTGTTTTCATCTCCCAGTATTTGTTAGAAGTAGATTTTAGACTTCAGTTGATATTATTTGCCTGAGGGCAAAAGGGTAGTAATGTTCTTTCACCATCTGTCACTCCATCTGCCTGGATAAAAATTCCCGTGGGGAGAAGAGGTGCTGTTATTGCTGTATTTTGGGAAATTTACATTTTTGTCACTTCATTATAGAGGAAAACCAAAAACATTTATGTATAACTTAGCAAAATACCTTGCCCTTCAGTCTGGATTCTTTCTGTATTTTGTTTAAAGCACACATAAAATGTATTCTATAGTAATAGGGGAAAGCACTTTGGAAGTGCAGCCTAGAAATTTTTGTGCAATATGTTAGCTGTTTCCTTTTTAAGAATAGTTGTATAAGTACTTCAAGTTAATGAATATGCTGTTTTATTTTTTCACATTTTAATGTGAAAATCTAAAATTTTTCCTTGAACTTGGTATATTAATGGTCAGTACTGTTTTCTTTGACCTGTTACAACTCATTTTCAATGAAAGACAAAAAGATAATGTTTAGGTTTGTTTATTGATTGTTCATTGATTGTTCTCAGAGATAAGGTCTCACTCTATAGCTGAGGTTGTCCTGACAAGTGATCCACTTGCCTCAGCCTTCCTAGTGCTGGGAACTTCCAAGTTTAGATCAGACACAAAAGAAGCATGGAATTCTTCTTGTGAGAGCTTACAATACATTTTATCTTTGAACTTCAGTTCCCTTGTTCTGACAGTTTGTGTTACTCTCCTCAACCAGACAGAAGAAAAAAAAAAAAAAAACCTTACAAGAAAAACTCAACTCTTTGAAAGGATTAACCTTCAGTTAAAATGCTTACCTCATGGGAGGGTATGTGTAACTTATTAATATTGGTGAACTTCCTTGAAAGTGGTAGATAAAAAGAGGGTGTGCTATTAAAAGTCAAGTAGTGTTGTTATGATTGTGATGATGCAAACAGACGTTTTCACTGGCAACATGAGGAGAAGCTGAAGAGAATCTTTATATTAGTCTTCGTCTCTGAGGTACTATAGCTTGAAGCTAGAATGCTTTGTACAGTGGGCCTCATCTTTAATATCTACAGTAGTAAGTAGTTGTTGCCTTTCTCTGTGCATGTTATAGAAGGCTTTTTGTGTGCATGGGTATTTTATATAATTCAGCAATCTCACTATTGATAGAATTAATATTGCAGGCAAGTCACAGATGCATTGTAACAGTTAATGTACTTGGGTTAATAATAACTACAAAGGTATAAAATCTGTTTCAAGATAGCAATTTTTCAAAATTATGGAAACAAAAGGTCATTGATTGCTTCTAGATCTCACAGTCTAGCTATTCAGAAAGCTGCCATTGGCTTATTAGCTAAGGGATTAATTATGAAGGCTCATCTGTAAATTTTTGCATTTGCACCAATGTATGCATTTTTTTTCCAGATTCATTTTTTAAACATATTAAATTCCTTTGGATATTTATATTTCTATGTCTGCCTGTCTGTCTTATCTGCATATGAGGGCTTCCACTTTGGTTTTGAGCTAGAATTACTCCTTTACTGAAAAATAGTTCAGGAAAACATGATTGTATGAATGTGAAATAATTTATGGAATAAAGAATGACCTATAATTGACTTTTTCCTTTAAGCAATAAAACTTTTTTAGGGGATTGTATTCTTTTGGAGAAGAATTACGTAACTTATAAAGTCCATTTTCAAGTGTTTTTCAAACTTCAGCTTTCGATGGAAAGCAGAAAAGGTCTGTAGCAAAGGATATGATATTGTGCTTGGATTTGAGGACTGCCACTCTTATATAGTTCATTTTGGAATAGGATAGTTTATCCTCCAGAATATAATCTCAAATTTTGAGGCATATTCAATCACTTTCTCCCCTTAAAATAATCCCTTTGGGAAAATACTTAGGAAACCTTTAGATAAGATGGTGGATTAGAAGCCCATAGGTGTAACATGGTTAAAAAAAAAAAAAAAAAAAAAAGACACGATAATATACAATAATCTCTATTCTTCGAGTGACAGTAACTATAGAACAAATTTATTAAGCCAAGTGAGATCTTTATGGGGAACAGTCAAGAGGGTCCATAAACCAGTTCCTGAGTATACTATGTAGTTGCAGCCTAGGCCAGAGGAATAGGAAGGTGGTCCCCTCTCACTAGTGCTACAGGAGTAATTCGTAAATGACCAAGGACTGATGAGACCCTGGGACTGATGACCCTCAAGCAGAGATCCAGCCCCAGGGTGCAGGGCTCCAGCTGAGGTCAGTGGGAACTGATAGCATTTTGAGACTTTTAGGAATCTGATTCTCTAAGCTCCTGAAGCCCCAGCTGCTTTCCATTGTATCTCAGAACTAATACAAGTAACTGTGGTGTTGGGGTTGCTTAATAGCTAAGGAAGGTACTAAAGCTTATTGTTTGGATAGTTGTCAACTAACATTGCCAAACTGGCATAATGAGAAACCAAATCCATTGATATCCAACTTCAAGATTACCAACCATGTAATCTTTAAAGACAGAGAGATTCTCTTTTATTTTTAAAAAGATATAGTTGAAAATTCTCTATTGAGTTTTCCAAGCAGAGTACTATCTAAATATTTACTATGATGTGTAATTTTTTTTTTAACTTTCTGGACCAGTAAACCTGACTGTCTCAGCAATACGTTAAATAAAGCTATCATATTCCTTATTATCTCCAAGCATATTTTGTGATATACCATAAGCATATTCCACAGAATTATCTATCTTACAAAAGAACACAATCAAATGTTATTAAGTAATATGTATTGAGCTACTTTTGAGGAGCATTTAATTCTCAAAATAATTATACTCTTATTATGTTATAAGAATATGTTATTATACTCTTGTTATGTCATAGTATTGTAGTAAGGAAATAGGACTTGGAAATGTTCAATAACATGCCCAGTGTTACACTGCTAGTATATGGTAACACTCTGGTCAAGGTCTCTCTTCCTCTGCAGTCTGTAGTTTTAATTGCATTTCTGCTGTTCTAGATAGAAAATGTGCTTATCCAGCAGTTAAAAAGCAAAGTAGTGATTTGAATGATCGTTTCAGTTATTGTGATGGATTCCTTTGCCTTTTCCATGCATGTTGGGATGATGCATATCTCAGAGTGACTTGATTTACATAAATCCCATAATGGTGTTACAAAACTGTAGTTTGGAGGCTTAGATCTTTTGAACACCTCTGTTAAGACACTGATGATAATTTGCTCTAGCCGAACTGATTAGTATGGACAACTAAATCAGGCAAACATTGAATCAGGTATTTTCAACGCATGCCATTACACAATGCATTTGTTCTTTTAAAAATATTTTATTTTTATTTTTATGAGCATATTGCCTGCATGTATATAAATCTACCTGTGTGGTACAATGCCTGAGGAGGTCAGAAGAGGGCATCAGATCCCGTGGAACTGAAGTTAGGATGGTTGTTAGCTGCCATATGTGTCTTGGGAACCAAACCCAAGTCTTCTGCAAGAACAGCCAGTCCTCTTAACCACTAAGCCATCTCCCCAGCCCCTGAATTTGTTCTTCTTGTATTTAATTCTACTAATTAAGATGAAGGAGGATTAAACAAAATTAATTCCAGCTCTAGCTACATTACTTACTATCTTTGGAAACTTGAGAAAATTTGCTTAATCTGTACCTCAGTTTCCTTAACTTATAAATAAATCTTTTTCAGTGTATTTGTTAATCATTTCAAGTGAAATAATATATATATACACATATCTATAAAATGCTAAACATTCCTTTGAATATAGTAACAGTAAAATATATGATAATAGCTATTATTGCTGCATTGTTTTCTTCACTGACGATAAGAGTAAACAAAAGTAGAGAGTAAATTTTAAAAGTTTTTAAGTGCTTGCCTTGTGAACTTGAGTAGTTTGGTTTGATAAGCATTCAGCTGTGCTGATGTGCTCTGCCTTTACATTAAAATTTTTTAGTCATAGAAACTTGCACACTGTTGCAGTTTTTAGACATGTCTATTTGTATGCACATTTGTTTTATGGAGAAAAGAATATGATTATATTTGCTTAAATTTGGACTAATTGAGCCTTGACAGGTTTTTTTGTTGTTGCTGTGGTGATGGTGGTGGTGTGTGTTATACTGGGGATTGAATTCAAGGCCTCACCGATACTAGGCAAACACTTCACCATTGATCTGTGCCCCCAGTGCCCCTCCCTCCCTCTCTCCCTCCCTCTCATTCTTAGTTCTTTCCCTGCTTATTTCACTAATTCAGCTTACTTGTTTATTTTCATTGTTGAATTGTAGAGAAAAAAATTTCTGTAGTAGAACATTTACTATTCCAAAGACTAAAATAATATTGATGACATTTTATTTATAAGTAAAAATTTATATTTCAGTGGTTTAGAGGGAATCTTTAAAAATAAGTCTTTAAACATAAAATTTGTTTTGCTTGAGCCTAGTTTTCAACATTACAAATAAGTAAGCAAAAAGATTCAGTGTTAAATAGAAAAATTAAATGTTGTTAGATCATGGTCGAGGATCAGACATGTCAATAAGGTAATCCACACCTCTTTTTTTGAAAAGACAATTAAAGGAAGAGAGAAGAAAGCATCTCAAAACTCACTGAGAATTATTTGTGTTTCTCCCTCTTATCCCCATTTGCACTTTTAGTAGTGAATCACCTTTTCATCTTTATCATAAGCATGTCTTAAAATCAGTGATGTTCTTGAAGGAAACTGCAGTTCCTTTTTAGGAATGTGTTTCTTGGTGTGGGTATGAGTATTTTTAAAATATTCTGAATTCTTACTCATGCTGGGGAGTGAGTATGGGCCTGTGTCATGTGGAGAACTTACAACTGAGCTGCAGGAAGCCTATACTTAGAAGCAGAGGAAATATTTTGGCCCACACACCCAAAGATATTCTGTGTCTTTCAAGATTTACAAGTCTTTTTTCAACATTTTGTCCCAAATATTCTGCTTCCCTTAATAAAGTGCTATTTGTAGTGTTATCATTGTGCCTTGCCTTTGACTCTTATGCCTAAAAGATTTGCAGTAGTATGAAATGACAAGTAATCAAGGTTGTTACATTTCTTAATAAAGCTATTCACTACTTTCATTATATCTAAGAGGAGGTTTCTAATAATAGTATATTAGGTCTGCTTAGCACATAAAATCTGACAAGAATTCACTATCTGCTTTAAATCCAAGATTGCTCTTTGAGTACATGAAGAAAATTAACTGGTATTGACAAAGATTGTAATACAGAGAATTTCATCAGTAATTTATAGATTTTAAAAGAAGGATAATTTGATAACAGAAACCATATTGTACGCTTACTTTAAGCAAGTAAGCCTAGAGTAGTTGTTCAAATTCCTCATAGCAACCTGTATCCTGGGCATTTTCTTTCTTTAAAGGTATTCAATTCTTAATGAAAAGCAAGTGTTTCTAAAATATATGTCAGTTGGAGCTTGGAAATAGTAAGTGGATTTTTTTTGTTTTCTTATACTTCAATTTTACAAAAGTTGAATTTTTACCTCTCAGTGATATTTGACTGCTTACATGACAGAGCTTGTTATTTTTTTCCTGCCTTTACAATCTTGTTCTTTTCCTCCTAGCTGTGATCAGTAATCAGGTTGTTAATATAATTACTCAAAGAATATTTATGAAGAAACTATTGTGCATCAGAGAATTTCTCAGCTGCTAGGTATAGAATAGTGCCCTAATAGATTCTAGAGTAGCAGGGAGGAAGAGCTAATAGCATTTAGAGTCAATAAGTAGGTATGGGAACAAGTATAATAACCATCAGTAGGATATGAGAGTCAGGTGTTTGCATGGGACGAGTGTCCTATAGCTGCTAAAAATATGTAGGACATTTGTAGAAAAATATGCAAGACACTCTAGTGATAGCTCTTCCTGAGTTCATGGAAATTGACTTGTTAATCATTGTATTTAATCTTGTGTACCTTAAAAAAACTTGGATTGGGGATGTTCATCCAGCAAGGTGGTAGCTTTGATCTCTAGCATCACACATACACAAAATAACAAAGCAATCCTGCTCATGTATAGTATTTTCAGTTAACTAAAAAATTTTTTTTTCAGGAAAATTAGCAGTTTGCTAAATAAGCAAATAAATAAACACATTTCTGTGAAGAAATGGAGACTAAACTTGAATTGTTAATTACTCTTTAATCTGATTTGTAATTTCTCTCCAAAATGCCTTTTTACAATTTTCATTTTTATTTTATGTGTGTGAGTGTGTTGCCTGCATGTGTGTTAGTGCACCCTTGTCGTGCAGTGCCCACGGAGGTCAGAAGAAGGTGTCAGATCCCTTGGAACTAGAGTTACAAACAATTGTTAGCCGCCATGTGGGTGTTGGGGAATTGAACCTGGGTCCTCTACAAGAGCAGTTAATGCTTTTAATCACTGAATCATCTCTCCAGCCCCTTCAAAATGCCCTTTAATACATTTGAAGTGATCATGGATAGCTACTCTATATTTTCCTTTTGGGGCCAAAGTAAACAGATTTCCCTGGATATTGAGCTGAGATCCATCTATTGTTGATGTCATATCTTAGAGCTAAATCCAGATCCAAATTATACCATGGGATCCCCTGTGATATTGGTGCTTTACCCTTTTGCTTCTCTTGATTTGAGTCTGAAAGTCATAGCAAATTTTGAGTATTGTAAACAAAAAATTTCAAACTTTTGCATATTAGGTTAAATGAGTAAGTATAATTATGAGAAACAACTCATTTGAATAAACTGACGTTTTCTCCCAATAGAGAGAGGACCTGGCTTTTCTATGTATCTATTTTGACATACCCTTGCAAAGTTTAGTATCTGAATAAATCTAATTATTTCCTGTGCTTTTGCTGGGAACATTTTACTCCCATGGGTGCCCACTTATGATTCTAACTGGAAAAAAAAAATGAGCAGCTGTGAGTCATTGAGTCTACTTCCAAGTTTCAGCCAGTTTAGTTCATAAAATTATGTTAATCTTAGTCATTTGTTGACAGGATGCCATTATTACTTACCTTCTTTATAAATTTTCTTAAAAATTTATTTTTATCAGATGGAAAACTTTGGCAGTTATTCTCACATGCATACAGCAATGACTAAATGTTTAAGGTGATGGAAATACAGGTTGATTAATTTCTGTTGAATAAAAGCATGCTTTCTTCTCTCTCTCTCTCTCTCTCTCTCTCTCTCTCTCTCTCTCTCTCTCTCTCTCTCTCTCCCCTCTGTGCCACCATTCCCAGCACTCATTTGATATTTTTAATGACAGTATTTTATTTATTGTATTTTGAGACAGTTTCACTATGTGTAGCCCACATTGATCTTGAGCTCACCATCCTCCTGCCGCAGCCTCACAAGTGTGTCCTACAACATGTGACTTACTAACAATATTTTAACGTGGTATTGCACTGCTAGAAGTGTATAAACTTTGTGAGCACACTTTTATATCTGACTACATTTTTGTTCTCATATTATGTGTATGCATGAGTGAGAAAGTATATTTCTCTGTATGTTTTAAAATTTTGTATTAATGTGTCATGCTGCATATCTATGTGTTCTATGATTGCATTATAGATTACCGTATATGAATAGCTGCAATCTATCCATCCTGTTAATGGATATCTAGAATCTCCTTGTGTACGTGTAAAGCTTCTCTAGGGTGATTACTTAGAAAGACACATTCTGTCTCAATACATCAACTTCAGACCAGTTTAGCAATATTTTGTGAGCAGATTGTTCTAGCTTCATATCCCTACCTTTTATTATATATAACGGGTTGAGTTGTATCCCCCAAATTCAGACGCTGAAGGCTTAATAACTCAGAATGGGACTGTATTTGGCAATAGGGACTTTGAAGAATTAAATTAAAATGAGGCTTTTGTTTTTATAAGGGGACACTCACTATCCTCAATATCACACTTTTTAATTGCTGCCCCTCCATGAAAAGTGGTATCTGTTTTAATTTGAATATTCTGGTCTCCTAAATGTGATCACTCATTAGAATTATGTCAGTAAAAAGTCCTCATCTGTGAATTTCTACATCGTTTACTCTGTAAACTCCTGCCATTCTTTGGTTCTTCAAAAGGAATATTTCTAGTGGTTTGAATCATAAAATGGTATTTACTATGAATTACTGATAGACACTCCTTACTGAGTTAAGGAGTTTACTGTCCATTCTTTGTTGCTAAGGGTTTCATAATTAGCAATATTACATTTGTCAAATAATATTAAAATATGTTTAATTATCTTTTAAAAAATATTTTATTATTTTTTTAGCAGAGCATAGGGTAGGGGTTTATTTACAGAAGAGTGGGTACCCCACATTTATGGCTGCACCATAAAGTCTACACTCAAATACAGACCCTGTGACCTCTCGACAACTGCACAAAGTGGTGAGAGAGGTGCCTCTTAGTGTTCTCAGCTTATATGTCTTTTGCCCCTCCCCCCACATGCAGCTAAGGTTGACTGATTGGGTGGGAGGGGTAACTGACTCCCCCCTCAACTCCTTGATGAACATGAGAAGGAGGCCTGGCTATAGCTTGCCGGCATAGTGGTTGGAGGACATTTCTAGTTAACACTACCTCTTCTACCAGCTCTTACATTCTTTTCGCCAACCTCTTCTGCAAAAGTCCCTGAGCCTTGGAGGGGGTTGGTAGGTGTGGGATGATCTTCCTCCTGTTGTGGCAAGGCAATAAACTTTTGGGTCTCTGCATCATCTGTTTTCCATGGGCTGTTGACCAGTTTGAGTGGGATTCCATCTACTATACAGACACACACAGTAAGAAGCAAGAACATCTAAACAGTGACCGGTATAATAATTTAACCTATGAGTGGAAACATAAATGCTTGGTTGTTACTTTAGCAGGTGTATCATTTCCATCTAATTTGTTGGATTATCTTATTTCCTAAGATCATATTTTTTTGCCTTTGATTTGTTAATGTGTTGTGTTGTTAGTGTAGTGAATGCATACTACTAGCTTCTCCAATCATAAACCAACCTAGTATTTTAGGTTAAGATCTAGTTAGTAATAATGCAATTTTAAATGCATTGCTATACTTAACATAACACTTATGTTTTTGAAATTATTTATAATTGAGTTGACCTTAAGTTTTTTTAAATTTTTTTTTAAGACAGGGTTTCCCTGTAGCCCTAGCTGTCCTGGAACTCTCAGAGATCTGCTCACTTTTCCCACCTGAGGTCCAGAGTTCTGGAATTAAAGGAATATGCCACCATACCCAGCATTAATTTTTCTTTCTTTTAGCATCCTTGTTTTACTTCTAAATCAATTTATGCTAATCTCAGGAGCGAAGTTTTAGTATTGTCTCTTTCTGTGTTTTCTAGAATACATCTATTCATGTTAAGTGTTTTATGAAGATATGTAAAAGTGCCTGAATCTAGAGCTTTTAAAAATCAATATATTTTTACATAGTGATGAAATTTCTATATTTTCTTGACCGTTTAATTCTTCTCAGTTGTTTTTCCATTTTTTTAATTATTGAAATGTTCATAGTATTTTAAGATGTTTAAAATTTTGATTTTTAGATTTTCCTTTCATTCTTAATATTGTTAATTTCTACTTAGATCCTTTCTTTTTCATTAAGGTCTTTATTTATTTATTTATTTATTTATTTATTTATTTATTTATTTTAGCTAGATGTGGTAACACATACCTGAAATCTTAGCATTTGGGAGGCAGAAGGAGGATCAGGAGTGCTAGGCCAGCCTGCGAGCCTAGGGTTTTGGTTTTGTTGTTGTAGTTGTTTTTTAAGTTTGTTATTTCCTCATTCATAGCATAATTTCTGAAAATATGTTTTAAGAAATTCAGCCTGTTTTAGCTGAATTATTAAATGCATTTCTGATAAAAAAATTAAATTTCTCTGGGAAAACTATGGTTATTCCATTTAGGCTTAAACACGTATTTTTTCCTTATTCTGTCTACAAAGCAGTATTATACTGGTTTTCATCGTTTTGAGCTAATTATATTTCCTGAGTAGTGGGACTTATGTTTGGGTATTAGAAGGGTGCATTCTTATTTGAATAAAGATTATTTTTATCAAGTGTTTTATTCAAGAAAAATTTAACTGTACCTCATATCTGAGAGCATATCTCAACCTAGTAATAGGCATTTTAAAAGACTTAAAATAGGGGATGAGGATTCATCTATAGGAAACGTGTCATTAACCGTTTTGTGTTCTGTGTTGTCAAATATAAACAGTGAACCAGGCCAGCCTATAATACCCAGTGCTAAAGCCATGCTGCCATTTTTCTCATTCTGCCCTAATGACTAATGGAGCATTGTTAAGTATGCTTATTTACTGTTTTCATATCTTCTGAGTGTGTGTGAAACATCTGTTCATATCTTCATTTTCATGCTGTGTGAAAGGGAGTCGTTTTCTGATGGTTAGATCCTTTTTCTAGCCTGGATTTAAGTTCTTTAATAGATGCAGGACTCAAATTTTCTGTGCTCTGCAACTTGTCTTTTAACTGCATGCTAAAAAGAAGAGTTTAATTTTTAATAAAATCCAATATTATTATTTCTAGTTTCATTGATTTTTCTTTTTTAAAATTTTCACTTTGTTGATTTCTCTAACACTTGTTAACTCTCTTCTATTTGAGATCGCATCTTTTTTTCTTTCTTAGCTTCTTAGTGATAAGAAATAATATATAATCTGCAATAAATTCCATTGGCTGCATTTTTTCATTCCTGGCATTTTCATCTTTGTAGGGTGTCCTAGTTTGTTCTTCATTGCTGTGACAAAACACTCTGACTACTACCAACTTGGGGAGTGGAGGGTTTTTTTATCTTACATCTCCCGGGTCACAGTTATCAGGGAGCCAAGGTAGGAACTCAGGGCAGGAACCTGGAGGCAGGAGCTGGAGCACAGGCCATGGAGGAATACTGCTTACTGGCTTGCTCCCTTGGCCCCTACTCAGACTGCTTTCTTATGCAACACAGGCCCACCTGCCCAGGGGTGGCACCACCCACAGTGGGCTGGGCCCTCCCATATCACTCATCAAGAAGATGTCCCTCAGATATGGCCACAGGCCAGTCCAATAGAGGCAATTCCCCAATTGAGGCTCCCTCAACCCAGGTGTGTCAAGTTGACGCTAAAGCTATCCAGCACATAGGGTCAACTGGAGTCTTTAGTATCTTTAATATTTGCTTTTTATATTGCCTCTCTTGTATCTCTTTTATATGTTATCTCTAGCTTGATTTTATTGTGTTAACTTTAATATGTTAGTTTTGATTGATTGGTTTTTCTCATTTTCTCATCATGGATTATCTTACAAGTGTTTTTCTAAGTCTGTTTTGGGGGGTTACTGGGGACTGAACATAGGATCTTGTACATGCTGGGCAAATGCTTTACCATTGAAATATATCTTTAGCCCTCTTCTTTTTTATTTTTGAGATAGGGCTTTATTAAGTAGCCCAGACTGTCCTTTGAGGTCCTCTCACCTCAGCTTCCTGAGTAGTTGGGATTACAGGTTTCAGTCACCAGGCTCAGCACAGGTATTCTTAAACTTTCTTCTAGGACTTGGTTACTTGAAAATAGTTTGATCCTTTTGGTTGCTTATAAGAATTATTATCCAGGACCTAAGCAAATGTTTAGTCTATGGCTAGTTTCCCCAATGTTGAGCCCATATCCTTCTGAGCTTTTTCTCTAGTGCCCCATAAATTGGAGAGTTTTGCAGCCTGTCTGATAGGATCAGTGACTCTTCCCATACAACCCCACATGAATGTCAGGCACTATTTCAGCTAATCCTTTCCTTCCCCAATGTTGAGTAATTTCCTTATCCAATAAATCCTTCCATGTGTTGTTGATACTGTGCTGATTCTCAAGTGTTACCTATGCAGATCTCTGGAGTTCTGTGTTCAGCTCTCTTTTTTAATTCTCTGTCATTAAACTTTGTGTCTTAGTTTCATTATCTGAGCTCCACTTCTTAAACTCAGGAAATGAATATCCTAGGGTACTTCAGAATTTCCCCTTCTCTGCATTCTGATGTGGAAATTCTATTAAGGTAGGAAGCTAGAGCAGTCATGGGCTCTTGTCTTTTGTTTCCTTCTGTGGGGACCAGTATCATGTCTTTTGTTGCCTAATGAACTTCCTTAGACCATTGTTTATACGTTTTGTTAGCATTTTTATTAGTTTTGAGCAGGTTGGTAAATCTGATCTCTATTAATGTTACTGTGGTAGGAAGTAGAGGTCCTGTGTATCTTTGGTATAAAGAGTATGATAAGGAATTTGTATTAAAAGAGACTGCTGCGACAGATGGACTTTTATAGATGAGTTTAGAAAAAAATAGTCTTTGTGGGTTCTTTTCTTGACATTGATTTCTCTATTCTCATAGTTCTTTATCTACAGTTTATTCAGTTGGATTATATAATTATATATGATAATGTGCTATAAATCACTAGTTCCAGTTCATTTTTGTTAGAATTAGATTGGATTTAGTACTTGATGAAAATCTGCTGAAAATGTGCATGTTATTTTTTCATGCCTATTTTGTCCCTGATATTATTCCATCAATATAGGAAGAAATGAGATAAGGAGAGCCTAGAGATAATCTTTCTATTGTTTGAATTTTTCAATCACTAAATTATGTTCAGAAAAAGAATGTGCCTGTTCTATGGCTTAGTGCAACAAGTCTCAAGAGGTAGACATTTTATTTTGTTTCTACATTGTTTCCAAGAAATGAACCTTCTAATTTTGGAAGAGATTAATGGTCGGGTTTTAAAAACTATCAGTAGGCTGTTTATGTATGTATGAATCCTGATACATTGGTAATTATTCATTTTATCATTATTCACTTGTGCATATGCAAATGAATGCTTTTTCATTCATATTCTTCAGATACATGTATGGAAGATGGTTATTTTTAATGCTCTGTTCAATGTTACTGAATATAATTTCATGTACAGTTGTAATTACTCTACTGTGGGTGTAACTATAGTTTTTTTTTTTTTTTTTTTACTAAAAATGCATATTCTGAAGTAGTGTAGGTAGTTAATGGTTAATTTGGCCTCATCAGTTATTTATAAAATATTTAAAAAGCTGTAAATACCTATTTTATCATAGTCTTTGCACCAAAGGACTTTACTAATGTCTCAGTTTAAGTTCTGCTAAGAATAATTTAGAAATTAAGTTCCCTGAAAAGGATTATGATGGTAAAAATAAATAGCCCAGAGATTTTGAGATTATAATTCATCATATGATAGCCTTTCTAAAGTAGTAAAGTTTATTACCAGACACTGTGCTAAGTATCTTTATAGACATTTTCTCATTTATTAAACTTTGGAAGAAAAATCAACTATTATTTAATATTGACAGTTTTCAAAACGACATATGCATATTCCTATGGCTGCTGCAATAAATGCCAGAAAGTTGATATCTTTAACAACAGCAGTTTTTTTTTGTTGTTGTTGTTGTTGTTTGGTTAGTTTTTGGTTGGTTTTTGTTTGTTTGTTATGCTTTTGGAAGCTAGAAGTTCAAATGAATTTCACTGAGTCTGGAACTAAGGTATCCATAAGACTGCGTTTCATAGGGAAACTCTAGAGAAAATCTGTTTCCTCACTTTTCTAGTTTCTAAAGATTAATTCCTCACTCATGGTTCCTTCCTCCATCTTTAAAGCTAGCAGCCACATAACCTTCTTTGTTCTGTGGTAAAATGGATAGTCATGGTTACATTTGTAACCCACCTAGATTATCTTGGACAGTCTCTGATCTCAGAATCCTTAATCATAGAGTCCAAGTTTTCTTTTGACATATAAAGTAACTTTAATAAATTCCAGAGATTAGAATGCAGATACCATGGGAATATCACTGTTTAGCCTACCACAAAGTTTTATTTATATATTTAAGTCAAAGTGGAGTATAGTGTACTATTTAGAGCCACAAAACCAAGCATGTTAGAAATAAACAAAGCTTGAAAAGAAGTAGAACAGACAGGTTGATGATATAAGCAAAAGATCCTAGAGTCACTGTCATTTTTCAACAATTTAGTAATTTTTTTGTTGTTTTAGATAGAAATAAAGAGGATAATCTCCAATTTTTATTCCAATGTATTTTATCTTTTACTCATGTCTCTCTCCCTTATAAAGTCACTGCTTAGTAATCTGGTTATGAATTCATTAAACATTCATATAACCTGATAGTGTGATTAATAAAGAATTGCCTTGTTTTTGATATTTGAACATTTTCAGATGCATGCTTACTCATTATCTTTAAACCTTTACTTTGCCCCCTCCTAACATCTTTGCTATTTTTAACACCACTGAAGAATTGGCCATTTTGCCACCAAAGATAGCATTCCAAATAATGTGATAAGAGTTTTTAGGAAACAGCTCTAAAGATTTTTTAACTCTTGGTAGCTATCATTCTATCTTAACTACATTATCCTTTTCTGGTTTTATTATCACACCAGTGCTCATGATTAATCCTATACCTTTGAAGTGAAAAGTTTCAGTTTGTACATCTCTTTGATATGCATAATGACTTGTAGAGTTACTAATAAATAGGGTTTAGCAAAGTATGGATGTGTTTTGTTATATAATTTAAAGGTGAATGTTTACATTTTCTTCCCTAAACTGCAGGATACCAGAAGGCCCTATTGATCAGGGGACAGCTACAGGAAGAGTACGTCTTTTAGAAGAGCAGCTTGTTAAGGCCAAAGAACAGATTGAAAACTATAAGAAACAAACCAGAAATGGTATGTGATTATGCATGTTCTTTTCCCCTTGATATATTGACTTTAGCACAAATAATCGAATATTTTCTCTTACCAAATTGCTAGAAATACTCATACTTTCTGTTTTTTGACTGTAGGTCTAGGAAAGGATCATGAAATCTTAAGGAGGAGGATTGAAAATGGAGCTAAAGAGCTCTGGTTTTTTCTACAAAGTGAATTGAAGAAGTTAAAGAATTTAGAAGGAAACGAACTCCAAAGACATGCAGATGAATTTCTTTTGGATTTAGGACATCATGAAAGGTACACATATTCCCCTGTGTGTTTCATTTGGACTTTTGTAAAGGTTATATTTTAAGAATGAGACACTGGAAACATTCTCTAATTTCTGTACTAAATGATAAATGGTTCTATGTTTAAGAGAGATAGAATTTCTGTGATCTCAAAGGATAATTGCCAAATGCAATTAATCAGGCAAGCTATATCTTGGGAAAATCTTATTTAATGTGTATTTCTAGGAATCATTATGCCATACAAACTGGGAAGGTAGTGGTGTCAGCCACCAATACCTTAAGGTATCTTCCTGCCAGTGTCTTCATATACAATTGCTATTTGAAACAGAACATGTGGGTTCGAATTACAATGCATTGGAATTCATATTGAGTCCAGTTAAAGTTTCTAATGTCTAAACATTATAAACTTTAAAACAGCACTTTTTTAGGATTTCTACTGAAAGGTTTACAGGGTTTGGATAAAAAGGAATACTCTGTTAATTGTTCATCTGTTTATTTACTAGGGAGGGGAGCTAGATATCTGCCTGCGTAAATTTATTTGCTATATTTACATATTTCTAAATGATAAACAGTTTATAATTCATAGAAAGAAAACATTTTGGTGTTAGTGTGTTCTTGCAGATAAAATGTAAATGAGAATCATTGTAAATACAGTGAAACATCCTTTGGCCTATTATGTTTTAAAGCCTGTATTCTCAGTAGGATTCTCATGGCATGTATTATTAGTGAACAATGAAAGAAAAATTATTGTATTAGTACAGCTTGCCACTATGAAGAAGAAAAGCATTACCCCATACAAACTATAGGTTCATACATATTAACATCATCCATGGTATTACGATTTTGAAAGATTGCTCTTCTGTTTTAAGTGAAATTCTAAACAAAATTCTGGTATATTAGAATCATTTTAGCATCAGTGGCTTATAGAACTGTGATAGTTAGACTTAAAAGGCCATTGAATTATCAGGGTCCAAACTAGGCAGTCCTTTTGAAATTTTGACTTTAGCTCGCAGGCAGGCTTGCCATGCTTAGACCATTAGGACAAATGTTGACTAATTCTGTCTTTAATGTATTTCTACCCTAAAGCTGATTCTAGACACCAGGCTTCTGTTAACTGGTGCTTTGTGCTTCTATGTTTTGCTTATTGCAGTTTTATAGAAAAATACAGTTTAAACAAGATTTGATATAGGTAGACTATGCAGTATAAAATAAATTTGAATATTAACTTCTGGTGAAATACTTAATCAATTTAATTAATTAAATTACTTGATAATTCAATTCTCAGGTCTTTTCTAAATTAAAATAATTTTAAATTATTTTGTAAATATAGTTTGAGCATGTAGTTTTGTAACTGTGTATAAATTTAAAATGAATACAATAAATGGACCATGACAGATAATCATTTTTTTTGTTAGTTGAACTTTAAAAATTTTTATTATAATTCCTGACACTGCCAGTTTGTGTATGTTGAATAATATTTCATTGAACAAAACAGAAAGTACAAGTCCCTAAATCAGTTTTTTGTATTGTCTTAAGTAGAAAATATAGTGAATCTGGGATATGATACAGGGTAGTAATTTAACTCCAGGAAACCAGATTAGAGTGTGGTAATACAAGTAATAGGCAAAGACAGCAATGCCTTAGAGAAAAGACCTTTTAAGTAGTAAATAGAATTTTTATTATAGATCATATTTTCATAATGGCCATTTTCAAGATCCTTAAGTATAAGAATTAAAATATACTTTTATGCTTTCCTATGTTGGTTTTTGAATGTCATCAAATTTTTTATATTTTGATTTTTTTTTCTTTTAGAACAGTATTGGATTCCTAAAAATAGAGAAAATACTACTGAGAGTTCTCATCTACTCCATAGCCAGTTTCCAAACTTTTGTTTACACCATAATTAGTATCGTACATTTGTTATCTATTTTATTTTTGCACTAACCCAAATTATAGTATATAAGTTGTTTCTGAACTAACAGCTTATCTTTTCTGAAACATCAGTTGTCAATTTCTTGTTCAGCTTTCTCTGTGAACTAGTTTTATTTTTCATTCACAGACATCAGTTAAGGGAAAGAAACTTTATTTGTCCCATCTTTACTGAGGTATAGTTTACTGATTAGTGATGGGTTAGGGTTGTAGCTCAGTGGTAGAGTGCTTCCTTAGGATGTGTAAATGCCTGGATCCAACTAGATGTCAGATGTGAGTAGAGAATTTTAGGAGAGTAGATGTAGAAAACAAATTATCTGATCAAGTAAATAAACATTGTCAATTACGTCAATGTGTGGAGACCTCTATGACCTATATAGAACTAGTCTTTCATGACAGTCTGACATCGTGCAACACTTACAGTGTTTGTTCTTATCAGTCATTTGAACAAGTCATATAATAGACTCAGAAAATAAGTAAGGGTTGACATGATAGCTCAGTGGGTTAAGGCACTTGCTGCCAAGCCTTAACAACCGGAGTTCGATCCTTGAAACCCACATAATGGAAGGAGAGAATCAACTCCTGACTTCTATATGTAATACTGTGGCACCCCTTCCCCCAACACTAAATAAGTAAATGGAACCAAAAGAAAACAAATAAAAGGATTGAATGCCTTTAAGTCAGAACAATGAAACCGAAAAAAAATGGAAAATTTCCTAAAAGATCAGAACATAAATAGCGATGTTCAGAGCCCCATTGAAAAGGCTGTAGCCAGCAGGACGTTATTCAACCCTTCAACAGAAAGAAAAAAAGACTTAAAATCTTTATTTGAAATTTTGATTTGTATGTCTGGATGGGCAAGTATCTTGTGAAATCCCAGCAGATCTCTCGCTGCTACTTTTGATAATTTTTGTGCACTGCTGGAATACTAGTTGAATTCTGAAGTGGTCCTGGAAGGCACTTGGAGAGCACATTTACCACATTGTTCTGTTCTAAAACATGCCATAAACATGCTGGAGATCTGTGAAAGCTGCATTCAGAGGAAACTCAGGGAGGTGAGAGACTCGCATGTTTCTATTATGAGGGACAGTATAATGGGTGTAGTAGGGCAAGAGCACTCACTTTCAGAGTGCTGGTTAGTTTTGCCAGTAAATCTCAGAATCTGGAAGAGGAATTTGTGGGCTTCCTGTTTTATGAAACTAGCATAAAAAATTTGGCTGTGAAGTTTTGTACTGTGATAACTAAGAAGTAGGGACTAAGTATGGAGTACTATCATGACCAGGTTTATATTATGCCCAGAAAATTTTTTTCCAAAATGAAATTGTGGCTTCTAGATTTTTAAAGAAATACTCCATACACTGTCAACACTCTTTGTTCTTCCTGTACCCTAAGCGTGTGGTTGAGAAGACCAGTGCCTATTGTAGAGATACTTGTTGCACTAGGGTCAACTGGTGGAGCTGTTCTTCCCATTGATTGCTTTAGCTGCTTTCAGAACTTGAAAATATAATTTCTCTTTTTTCAGAACACTGAAAAAAGGGTAAAGAACTGCAGGAAATTTGCCATTCTTAATGGACAGGCAGTCGTGATGCTTTTGAAATTTTAACCAACCTCCTGCAAGCTCTTGTTTTATGTTTAGATGATACAGTGACACAAATATTAGATGGAATAACTGTACTTCTGATACAGCATTTTTACTCGTTAGGTCAGTGACAGACTGAATTCATTGTTACCCTAGTTCTTTCCTAGAGGAGGCTTTTACCAGGACTGTTGGAAAAAAATCTCCAGGGGCAAACCTCTATTGTCTTCATAGTTGGTAGTTTGACTGGATTACTGCATTCACTAAATGAAGTGGTAGAAAATATTGAAACTTGTCATGAGTGTTTAGTTTGAAGAAGCCACAACTTTAATAATCAAACTTGATAGTCAATTGAAACTACTTGAGAAATTTCCTAGAACTCAGCAAGGTAACCTGGAATCTCAACTAATCTCTGAGTGCTGCTCTAGTCATTAAAACCAGAGGTGTTCTAACAGGAGAATGCATTATTTGGGAACTTAAAGATACATTCTCAGAAGAGGGCCTCAAAGCTTTTAAATGCTTATCTCTGGTGCCCTTAGTCATGGAAGTGCTCAAATTCAGTTCATCGGAGATATGCTATGCTGGCATGTACAGAAGTGATTACCCAATCTTAACACTCTCAGCCAAGGTTCATTGTTCGAGAATCAAATGGATTCACTGAAGAAATAATATAAAACTTCCATTCACCATTTCTAAAGCCTTCCATCTGCCTCTTTCTTCCTACTGTATATGTGGTGCTGGAGGTTCTATGTATTATTCCTGTGATAAAGACTAAGAGAGTATTGTGAAACATTGGATTAAATTATCTCAAACTATACTCAAGGTGCATTTGGACAGATAGACCAAAAGTCAAAAGAAGTTGTTTTGTTTTGTTTTTCATCAAGACAGGAACTCATTATATAGCATTGACTGACCTGGAACTTGCTATATAGACCAAGCTGTCCTCAAACTCACAGAGATCTGCTCAACTTAACATACATTTTGATAGAAAATGTGTTCTAGATGTAATGATAGACACATACCAAACTCTATTCAACAAAGTTACAGTGGCCTACCAATAATTCAGAAACCATTGACAATACCTAATGCATAGGAGTCTTTTTTAAGAGAAATCTTTTAAAACATACTTTCTAGGGCTAGCAGTATGTTAAAAAAAAAAAAAAAAGGCACTTATTGCCAAGCCTGACAACCTATGTTCCATCCCTGGACTCCACCCCTATGGTAGAAGGGAAGAACCCACTCCTAAAAGTTGTCTTCTACCTCCATGCATGCCCTTGGACATGCATATACCACATCCCAAACTAACTAACTAGATAACTAACTAAATAAGTAAATAAATACAATGAAATAGGCTTTCCTTTATATTCGCTATTTGGAAGAAAAGCTATTAAGTATATGTAAACCATTTAATCACTAAGTATATTTCCTTGTAGGCCTCTTGTTGAATCTATTAGCTCTTGGTAATCCACCTATTTAACTGGTCCCTGTTCAAACTCTGATGTTTTGAAGACTTGTTTATTCTTCCAGAACATAAAATTGAAAATATTAAGTTTCGCTTCTACATGATCTCTGCTAATGACATTCTAGAATTGTTTTAGTTAGTTTAGATATAACATTTATTAGCTCTGTGGATCTGTTAAGTATTGAGCTCTGAATTTTTTGTGGGGGAGGGTGTGCTTGTGTGTTTTCAGGTATATACTCCTGTGAACACACATGTGGAGGCCGTAAGAGGTCAGGTGTCTTCTTCTAATATTTTCTGCCATATTCCCTTGAGACAGGGTCTCTCACTGAACCTGAACCTTGTGTTTTTTAGCTAGGTTTCCTGTCTAGAGCTTCCAGGATCCACTTCTCTCTGTCTCCCAGTACTGGAGTAACAGGCATCTATACTCATACCTGACTTTTTTATATGGTTGCTGGGGATTCAATCTCAGTTCCTCATGTTTGCACAGAAAGCATTCTTATGGCTCTGTAATCTTCCCAATTTTTTTCTTTTATGTATATTTTTATTGAATTTTGTGCATTTTATACAAAATATCTTAATCATCTTTATACTCCCTCCCCCATCTGCATCTCCCCCCATAGACCCCACTAGATTGCATGTATTTGTCATGTATGTGACCTAATGTTGGATTTTATCTTTTTATCAGCCAGTTTGTATCTTTTGGTAGGAGAATTTAATCTATTTATACTGTAAGTAATTAAAGGTTATAATGGACTCCTAGTTCTAAAGGCCTAATGCTGAGTTGAATAGCTACAGGCCTGCCTTCAGAACCACAAACCCTGTTTAGATAGGACTGTTCTAAGACCAAATCTGAGAAAGACTGATGTCTAGTTACAGGACTGCTCCTGGTTTCATAGCAGAGACCAAAGTTGGTGGGCCTGTCACCAAGGATCTAAGGAAGGGAAAGATTTCTTTGTTCCCTACTTGATGCTGTTCTGTTTGATGAGGGCACCATGTTTTCTCTTCTTGAACATGGCTCCATTGGTCACTACTTCAAATATCAGGCATTAAAGTACAGCCTAGAGATCAAATACCATGTTTATTTGGTATTCAGCTCACTTGAGTATTTTAGTAGAACAGTATTTACTTGATTAGCCTATTACTTGGTTGCTAATAACTAGTAGAGCCCAGTCTTAGCCTGCCACCCAGGTGGCAGTAAGGTAGTAATTAAAATAGTCTTTGGCTTTTAGAAGCCTCCAAAAGTTCTTAAAGAATTTTAAAAAGTTGGTGGTATAATAAATGGCTGCAGAATAGCATATTATTTGCTACATTGGTTGCAAGCCTTAATGTTACTAGATTTCCAGTTTATTTCATTCTAGTCATTGCATGCCACTGTATTTTGTAGTAATGGAGTCAAGTTTACTTGCTGTTTTTGTATCATTAATCATGAATTGGCCTCAACCTCCCTCTTTGAAGTAGTGAGAGGGAGGTAAATATTTTGAAATGATTAAAATTTTTTGTCATCATTGTTTTTATTATTTATATGGTACTATAGATTTTGTGCTTGGATTTATGGCTGTTCAGATTTGTATCTTAACCTCTGAGTACATCATGGATTTTTGTGTTATTAGCCTTTAGATTGCTGCAGAGACATGTTTAACTTAATTACTGTTACTTTGGTTCTCTTTTTTTGTCATCTTTATCCTGGTATATACCAATTTGTGAAAGGATTGATGGTGCTTCTTTTTTCTGCTTTTAAATCATAGCAATTATTGCACTTCAAACTGAAGGACAGGAAGGCTCACAGAGACAAATAGCCAATGAGCTATTTCTCAATTAAGTTGACTGAAGCTATTGAAAAAACTATCTGGGGAAGCAAGATTCTCTCTCCCTTGCTTAGTTTGTATCATCTCATTATCAGCCTTGCCAATATCAGACTTAGATGTGTTCCCCAAATAATGAATGATACTTATATCTGAGTATGGTGATTAGAAAATTGCTTATATTCAAAAGGCTGTTATGGGGGATAGGAAAGAACTCAGGAGATAATGTATAGTATCTGATAATAAGGACAGATTAATAGGTTAATGGCTTATAGATTTGTGAGATGTGAGTTTCTGGTCAGAGGTCTTGTGGCTCCATAACTTGGCTTGTTTGTTTTGTTCTCCCACTCTCTTTAGAAGGTTCAAGAATTATTTCTACTTCTGAAAAGTTAAATTTTATAACTCCAGATTTTCTTTGTAGTGTAACACACACACACACACACACACACACACACACACACACACACAC
>NW_008355157.1:1294391-1311770 GCF_000622305.1 Nannospalax galili
ACACATAGAGGGAGAGGTGAAAGGTCTTAATCGTTTGAGATTATTAACCTAGAATGTTGAGAATCTTTCTCAGGTTTCAGATTTATTTGAACAAAATGTTTTCCTGTAGTCATCCAGGGGTATTTTCAAGTGATTACAGAATTTTCTTAGTGCTTATGAGCACAGGGAAATACTTTCATGGGAAGTTGCTCTTGTTCTGTTCATCCATTAGTCCATAGGTGGAGACAGTGATTCTGCATTTTCTTCAAAGAATACTCCCCCTTAAAACAAGGCTCGCATTAAGGATCTAGGTGGGAAAATATGCTTCTATCGTGCATGCCTCCACTGTTACTTATTTGGGGATGGTTTCCAAACTGAAGTATGATTTGGATATTAAAAATAATTTACCAAGGATTGCCTACATGCCAGTCACTATGATAAAGGCTCTTCATTCACTGTGTTGCTTATATAGCATTATAACCATATGATATAAGCAGAATTATAATAGTCCCCTCTTATCTGTTGTTTTGTTTTATGTAGTCTGTTAGGCATTGTCAAGCATGGTATAAACCCAATTGAAAGATGGGCTAAGGAGCTGAACAGAACGTTTTCAAAAGAAGAAGTAAAGATGGCTATGAAACATCTTAAAAGATGTTCAACATCACTAATAATCAGGGAAATGCAAATTAAAACCACTTTCGCCTTCCAGTTCATCAAACAAAGTCCTGTCAAGTCTGCTTATCCCCCTCCTCTGGAGCTCTACCACAACCCAAGTCTGAGCTATCATTTTTCTTATCTGAACTGCTACAGACCCTCCTCACTGACCTTTGCCAGTCCAGCCTGCCCATATTTGTTGTTCACACCGCTTTCAAGTCTTCAGTCATTCTCCCGTTGATCTGAGTACAAAGATCAAAGGACTGAAGAGTCTGGAAGGCCCCTTTCGGCCCGGGTCCTCCCCAGCTTGCCAGCCTCATCTGACATCACAGTCTCTGGTTCCTGAGCTGAGCTTGTGCAGTGATTATGTCACCTCAGGGAGCGTGTGTGAAGTCCTTCATTGGAGATGCCGCCCGTCTCGGCACACACTGAACAAGGCTCAGTTCTTCCTAATTGCTTCTCAGCTGAAGGGAAGAGATACTCTGTGACTCTCTACTTCTTATACTCCCCTTCTTCCACAGGGTAAGACTAGCTTGTAATTGCCCATTCATCAGTGTGATCATCCGGCTCATGTCATTCTCTTAAATGAGGCTACGAGCTCCCTAACTGCAAGGACCTCCGCTGTTTCCCCCACCATTGAATTTCCAATGACCAGCCCAGGTCCTGAACACGGAATGAGTGAATGAGTGTAAGGAAATAACTTGTCATTTATGAGAGGCCCCACTCTCTATAAAGAACTCCAGAGAAATTCAAGGTCTGCATTTCTAGCACAGCCCTCAATGATAGCCCTGTGCTAATAACCAGGAGAAGATGCTGCAGCTTGAAGACATAATCCTAGACATCTAGCTTCAAACACTTGTTGAAATTAATTTTTACATTGGATTGCATTCTAACCTCCCAGACAAGTGTTTGTCAAGGCTGAAAGTAGACTGAGTGATAAACATGACTTAGATGTTGGGGTCTCCAAGGAAACCAGGAAGTAAGAACTCCACAGGTAGGCAACCAAGCCACAGCCTCCAAGTTAAAGGGCTTTGTTCTTCCTCTGAAGTCACCGATTAGCTGCGTGATGAATCCATGCAGAGGAGAAGTGGAAAGAGATGAGCCCTGCTCGGAGCTGCACTGGCAGAACAGTGCCTGCTGAGCCCTGCTTTCCAGGTGGAGGGTGAACAAAGGGATTGATGGAGTGAGGTCCGGAGACTGCAGGGTCCAGGGTCATGTGATCTTAGGTGAGCCCGAGGCTCCGTGAGCTTCAAGATGCCGGTCTGCAAAATGGAGAAAAATACACAACTGTTAGTAAGGATTAAACAGATGGTATAAGGGAGTGCTTTTCTAAACCTGTTGAGATGTGAGCTAATTTCCTTTATTTTGGAGGCTTTAAATCATCTGCAGATTCAGTGTCTGCTCTGCTGGAAGAATTTTGCCACCAGCTTTACTGAGATCCTTGGAAGCCTCAGGTGCAGGGTTCAGCCCCTTAGAGCTGTGGGGCCTGGCTGTCTGTGCACCTGCTTTTGGCAGTCCCTGGCTGTCTCCTTACCTCCATTTAGCATTCTTGATTTGTGCAGTTTTGCTGAGACTCTCTGTTGCAATGTTGACTTATCACTCATCCCAGTAAGTTCCCATTCGCTCTCCTCCTGACAGTCTCGCCTAATGTACTTATTCATTCAATTTAAATAAATCGAACATGGGCCTATGACAGCCGATAAGTGAGTCACACAAGAGCAAACAGAAGAGAAAGCTCTGCAAATAGTCAAATGTCAAGTAAGAATGGAAAACTGTCCCCACAGCTTCAGCGAACCTTGGATGTCTAATATTTATGGCCAATTGATGTCATTAGAAAGTAAATAAGCCCTCTTATGCTGCATTACATAAGATTAACTGCAAGCGATGGAGTTTAAATAGCAGAGATAAGTGCAGATGGAAATAAACCTGTTTAAAGTTGGAAATATTTGATGGGCCTCCTTGCTGCTTTTAAGATAATTGATCTGTATATCTATATTGAATCTCACCATAAAAGCTTTGAAGAGACTTATGGCAAAGCCTGTTCAGGCCCAAATCACATTTCTCTGGGGCCACCCAGCTTGGGTTAGAACCTTTCCAAAGAGGAGCTTGGGCTGACGAGATGAAAGAAACAGAGAGAAAAGTCTTGCTGACTGCAACCAGCCTACCCCATACACCCCTTTCAACCCCAATTTCCTGGCCAGCAGCTAGAACTAAATGACAGGCTATAGGGACTTGACCTGTTGTGGGCAGGGAAACTAAAGGAAGGGCAGTGGTTTACCATGGTGGAGAGAGGTGGAGTGGGTTAGAAGGAGGCCTAGTCGTGCTCTCAGAGTGTTTGCAGTAGTGCCATGTACAGTTTGGCTCCCCTTATCTAAGATTCCACTTTCTGTAGTTTTAGTTATCTGGGGTCAACTATGGTCAAAAAATACTAAAAGGAAAGTTCTAGAAGTAAACAATTTATGAGTTTTAAATAGTACATCATTCCATGTAGCATAGTGAGATCTCATGCCATCTTGCTGGTATGTGAATCACCTCTGTCTAGCCTATCTATCTGTGCTACATATGTAACTGCCATTTAGACACTTAGTAGCTATTTCTGTTATCAGGTGCACTACTGCAGTGTTATACTACTTGTCCTCATGTAGCCCTTGCTTTAGTTAATCATAACCACAAAATGCAAGAGTAGATGTTAATTTTTTACTGTGCATACTTTATAAATTAAGCATATATATTTTTTGAAAAAAAAAAACATGGTATGATATATGGTTTCCAGCATCCATTGGGGGTCTCTAAATATATCTCCTGTGGATAAGGGGAAACTACTCTATTCCTCTTTATAATTAAAATTATTCTCAAACATATGGAAATTAGATAGCTGTCATAGCCACTTTCCTTGTTACTGTGATCAGATACCCAACAAGAAGCAACTTAAGGGAGGAATGTTTATTTTGACTCACAGTTTGAGGATACAGTCCAACATGGCGGGAAACTTATGGTAACGGGTGCATTAGGTGGCTGGTTGCATTAGTATTCACAGTCAGGAGCAAAGAGATGAAAACATCTACTTCGCTTACTTATTCCTTTGTATTCAGTCTAGGACTCTAGCATATGGAATGGTACTGCCCACATTTAGCTTGTTTTTCCTATTCAATTAAGCCTTTTTGAAAACCCCCTCATAGATATACCCAAGAGGTATTTTTCCATGGGGATTCTGAATCCAATGAAATTAACAATGAAGATTAACCACACAGCAAACTTAGATAACTCTCAGATAATTTTTTGTTGCCTATGATCCAGATTTATCTATGGATTAGATTTTTCGGCAGTCTCCCTGTCATTAGTTTACCTTAAGAAATGTTATCATTCATCTTCAGATTGTTTTGCCTGTGTTGGCCCTGGAGAGAAAATTTTGTCTTTTAATATTTTGAATCAGATATAAATAAAAACCCTCCTTATGGTTGTTTCCTTCGTGGCACACACAATTGGCACAGACTGTATACCCCCCACACAAAAATTTTTATGGCTATGAAAATAGGGGAAAATACAAAGAACATAATAAATATAGCCAGCTTTTGAAATGAAGCTTTGACACCTATCACAGTTGGCTGTCTCTCAGTCAAACATCTATTCAGTGCACTCATTGTCATCAGCATCTGTACCTGTCTTCATTTTGGTGGTGCCTTGCCTGGGCTTACACATGCTAAGCCTTGATGTGGCCTCATTCAAAGCTGTCATATTCATGGCCATATTAGACTTTTGGTACTTTAGTGATCAAAGCCAAGATAACAGGTAATCAGAGAGAAAGTGATGCCACATAACCTCTATTGGAGGGTACTCCCCATCCAAAGGTCTAAAGAGCTGCTTCAACATGTCCCTCCCCCAAAAGTTTTACCACCTCCCACACTGCTACCCTGGAAACAAAGGCTTTTATCATATTGGGCCATTTGAGAACATTCAGAGAATACTCAAACCACAGCAGGTGATGACTTTTAGCTCATTAACTATAACATGATACATAACATGATACTATAGGCAACACAGTAGTCCATAGGAAGCTCTGTTTGGTGATATGAAAAATTTTCAAGTTGAACCTATTCTAGCAGGTTTTGTTAAAGAAGCAGTTTTTTTGTTTGTTTGTTTGTTTGTTTGTTTGTTTGTTTTGGACTTTTTTTGAGACAGGGTTGCCTTGTAGCCCCAGCTGGCCTGGAACTGGCTATGTAGGCCAGGTTGGCTTTAACTCCCAGAGATCCACCTCCCTCTGCCTCCCAAGTGCTGGAATTAAATGCGTGTGCCACCACGCCGGACTCAAAGAAGCAGTTTTAAATTTCTTCTGCAATAAGAAGAAATTTTGGGCCGCAGAGACCCTTGAAGTATACCCGGAATTAGGACCCACCTCCCACATAGTGGCTAACAAACATCCATAACTCCAGTTCCATGGGGTCTGTTGTCATTTTCTAGCTTCCACGGGCACTAAGCATACATGTAGTGAGTGCACTTACATACATGTAGGCAAAACACATATACACATAAAATAAAATACTTTTAAAAAGTATAACATTCAGGTGGCTGGGGCAGGTGGACCTCTGTGAGATCGAGACCAGCCTGGTGTAATAACAAGTTCCAGGCCAGCTGGGACTATAAGGAAACTGTCTCACAAAGAACCCCCCAAAACAAAACAAAAAACAAAACAAAACCCCCAAACAACAAAAAAAAAAAAAAAAAAAAAAAAAAAAAAAACCAACAACAAACGGAGCTGAAGAGATGGCTCAACAGTTAAGAGCACTGCCTGCTTTTACAGAGAACCTGTGTTCGATTCCCAGCACATGCATAACTGCTAGCAACTGCCCTTAACTCCAGTTCTAGGGAATCTGATAATCTCTTCTGGCCTCTGTGGACATTGCATGGCATGGGTACACTTACAAGCAGGCAAAATACTCATACAAATAAAATACAAGTAAATAAATAATTTTAAAAGAATAGCAAATATAAAATTAGTTAAAACATTTTAGACTCTTGCGCTGTTCACAAGAATGAAAATGAAGATAGCTAAGCTTTGAGAGTATCCTCTCTATGGGTAATATTAACACCAGCAAATGCTTGAAATTCTTTAGTAGTGACCCTGTTGTTCCAAAGCATGTTCAAAGTTATTCAATATTAATTTTGACTCAATTGTGCTTAAGATTTTAATTTTATGTTTATAATTCTGCTTTATTCAAAGGGGTTATCATATATTCTCTTTTGTCATTCATAATTCAAATGGTTTTCTGTGGGCTGCCATTGTTTTGATACTAAGTGATTAAAACCAGAAACCAAAGAGTTACCAAGACTATATCATGTCTTCCTAGGTAGCTAATTCACAGTCGTTGAGGACTGGTTTCAACACTTTTAAATGCATCCTTCTGATTGATCAGTCCTTTTCTTCGGGATCTTACAGGGACTTGAATACTGGATTATTTAATTTATTTATTTGTTTGTTTGTTTATTTATTTGCCTAGCCTTCAGTACCACGTATTACTGTTATACCCAACCAATGGCTTCTTCTTCTTTTCATTTTATAATTATTGGTCTGTGCTCTTCACACTCAAGGTAAAAGTTCTAAGGCAACTTTCTAGAGACTCTGGCATTGGGATAGATGGAAGGAGAGAAGGAGGGAGGGAAGGAGAGAAAAAGGGAGGGAGCCAAAATAAGGGAAGATGGTAGGATGGTAGCTGTTTAAAAGTAGACTGATCTGTCAAAGCCTTATGGACAAGGTGACATATGAACAAATATTTGAAGAATACTTGGGTGATTCATGTGGATGCATATTTGGGAAACCAGGGATTTCAGGGTGGAAAGGAACAAATATAAAAGCCCTAGATCATGCCTCACATTTTCAAAGGTTAGCAAAGAATCCCATGTGACTGAAATAAATTAAGCAAAGAGGACTTAGAGATAAAATCAAATGGTGGGCCATGGTGTATAGGGTCTTATAAGTCAAAGTAGTGACTTTGGCTTTGACTTTATGTAACCTGAAGGATCAATTCAATAGCTACTGTGTTGAATAAACTCTAGACATAGGCAAGGGTGGAAGCTGGGAGAATTGTTAGAAGTTCTGTTCTAATAATCCCCATGTGAGAAGATTGTAGCTTAGTTGGAAGCAATGTTGGTAGAGATGCAAAGCTAGAAACCAGTTATATATTTGCTGTAAGGTTGGTGGGGGTGGTATTAGAGACACACAGGAAGCTTTTCACATTTTTTATTACTAAGTGCAAGCCATTGCTTTTATTTAATACAGTATAAATAAAACCATCTGTACCAGCTCTGAAACTCCTGAAATTGCTGATGGCTTCAGAGTGAGAAAGCGTCTTGATTATTACATTAGTTTTGACGAGAGGACAGCAAATTTTGGCCCAAGGGCAAAATCTGGCTCTTCCTACTTTTGTTAATAAAGTTTTATTGGAACAGAGCCACACCTGTTCATTTATTTAATGCCTATGGCAATTTTCCTGCTATAGAGGCAACAGAGGATGCTCCCTTTGGCAGTACACATACTAAAATTGGAACAATACAGAGAAGATTTGCATGGTCTCTGCAAAAGATGACATGCAAATTCATGACGCATTCTGTAATTTTAAAAAATAAAGTAACAGAGACTCACATAATCTAAAATAGTTGGTATCTGTCCCTTTAAAGAAAGAATTTGGCTGATCCTTGGTTGTTTAATCCATTGTCTAAGATTTGTGTCAAAATTTTCCTCTAATCTTTTCCCAGTTGCTAGTGGAAAATTATGAGGGGTTATGAAATGGTACAGGAGAACATTCAAATTGGTACTATTCAAATACCAATACCAAGGTCTTTGTCTTCCTTATGTTAACTTGCCTACTTAATTGCTTTGGGAATCCAGTTCTTCCAGGTTTCTGTTCTGCTTTGTCTATTTTGGGAAACTAGTGCAGCTGATTGGCCTCGGGGGAGTGGTTGTATATCTTTTCAACAGAAAAGATGTTATAGGAATGACTCCTGAGTGGTAGAGAATAATTTTAAAATTTGTGGCCTTGATGGAAAATAAAAGATAAGCACCATCATCCACGTGAGCATCAGTCTTTCTGAAGAATTTGGCTCCCTTCTGATTTTGTGTGATCCAGTGAAACAATACAAATAAGTAGACCTCTAATACTGCTTGGTTTCACAGGTCTATCATGACAGATCTATACTACCTCAGTCAAACAGATGGAGCAGGTGATTGGAGGGAAAAAGAGGCCAAAGATCTGACAGAGCTGGTCCAGCGGAGAATAACATATCTCCAGGTAAGAGGGTTAGATTAAGAAATAAACCTTGAGTGGAATAAATAAATTAAAAGTGCAATAAAATAAAAGATGAAAATTGGGTTTTCTTTTTAGTCTTTTTCTAGTGTTTGCTTTTTTAAAAAATACTCCTTTTACGTATTTATTCAAAAAATGCTGTCTTGAGAAAACAACCTTGGCTAAAACAAGGTCCCTGCCCAAAAAGGGCTACTTCTTTAACAAAGTCTATACTTATGAACATGTTGCATTTTATAGGGAACACTCATTGGCAGTTTGAAGAAGGTGACATCATGAATAGTTTATGGAAGATATATTATTGAACTTAACTGTAAAGATGGTCAGATCAGATTTCTACATCCAGAAATGGAGGTAAAGTGCATACTAGCTGGAGAGTATATTGTAAGCACTGGCCCATGGCAAGGAATGAGTAATACAGGAGCCAGAGTGAGAGCTGAGGTCTTTAGTTTGTCAGGAGTTTTAGGCTGTATGAAAAAGAGGGATGGAAAGTAAGCTGTAAATAGATTTGGGAGCTAGATTATAAATGCTAAGCTTTATGGTACATGAACATTATATGATTACTGAAAGATGCTATTTAGTTCAAAGATGTAATTTTAACAAGAAAGAGGAAATATTGGTAAACCTTAAACCCCAGAAACTTTAAAAATTTTTATTTACTTTTATTTTCTGTGTATGACCGTTTTGCCTGCAGGTATGTTAGTGCATCTGTGACATGCAATGCCTTTGAGGCCAGAAGAGCGTATCAGATCCCCTGGAACTTGAGTTGAGGACAGTTGTTAGCCACTCTGTGGATACTAGGAATCAAATCTGTGTCCTCTGCAAGAGCAGCTGGTGCTCTTAATCATTGAGCATCTCTCCATCCCCCCAAGGGACTTTTAAATCGTCTTTGTGCGTGTGTGTGTGTGTGTGTATGTGTGTGTGTGTGTGTGTGTTTAAGTTCTTACTAATATCCATATATATTTTTAGATATTTATAAGGAAAGAATCTACTTACTTTTGAATTTAATTTTGCTTGTTAATATTCTCTAAACGTCTTCTATTTTTGGTTTCACAACATTCTTGTTTTGTTTGTTTCTCCCCCTAGTGCTAGGGATTAAACTCAGGGCCTACTGACTGCATGGCTTTAAAAGGTTTTAGGCATAGAAGGGCATGTTGAGAATGATACTTTAATATGAATCTAAAAGTAGTATTTTGGTTGAACTGTGTTAGTATTTGAAGAGACTAGAAGCAATGAGAACATAGAGGACAAGATCACAGTGAAGGTGAAAAGAAGTGAGGGTTGTGATAATTTGCATTGAAGTAGAGACAGATTTTGAGATTGGGAAAGTAGAATTAATAGACCTTTCTAAATAAGTGCAAGAGGTGAAACGATGGGAATGGGAGCATTGTGAACTTACAACAAATTGAAAGAATAGTTGTTCACGAGAACAGTAAATTAATAGTGTTACTCAAAACTGAAAAATGCTTAAAGTTGAAATAACCATGAAACAGTTTCTCCACTCAGTCTTCTCATGCTGTTGACAGCATAGTTTCAGTGTATAATCACTATCTTCCCTTTCAGAGTAGAAGCAAAAGGGCAGTCCCCGATGTGCTTCTATATATTTTAAGGTATATATTTTTATACAGGTAAGTTAGGAAAAAAAGAAAAAAAAATCTGGTATTTAGGGGTCATTAAAAACCAGCTTGATGCTGGCATGCTCTTGGTCTCATGCTCCCATGACCATTCATTAGAGGAGACTGCAGAATGAGAACCACTTTACCTCCTATAGGGAAGATGTGATTATCTCCTATAACTGCCTCCTCATTCAATGAACTATGAACAGCTGGTGGTGCAGAACCATCATCTTATTGGTTAATAAAGTGGAAACAACAATGGTTTGTGAGTCTTCCATGTCCACATATCCATTAAATTTTCAAGCACTATATTTAAACTATGATCTGGTCATGGTCAACTCTCTATACTGTAACAAGCACTAGTACCTGCTTTAGTTTCTTTCTCTCTTTTTAAAAAATCTGCTTTCTTGGTCGCACTGTGTATATCAGTAGTTCATTGCTTTTAATTATTAAGTCATATTACATTGTGTGGCTGCATCACTATATTCATTTATTTATTTGCTTGTTGATGAACATTTAGTTCTTTCCAGCTTGGGTTAATATGAATAAACTCTTATGAACACTCATATAAAAATGCATCCACGGGCTTTATACTTTCATTCTTTCTCATAATACCTAGCAATATAATGTATATTGAACTCAAGAAACTGTTGAACTGTTTTTAGAAGTGGGTATGCCATTTTCATTCTTTTTTTTCTTTAACTTTTGTGTGTGCATGTGTGCATGTGTGCCGTGTGGTATGTGGGCGGTGGTATGTGGTATGCATGCCTTGGCACTCATAGGTCATAGCATGCTTGTGTAGGTCAGAGTACAAACTTGTGGAAGCTGGTTCCCTCCATCCACCAGTCACAGATCATCAGGCTTACTGCCAAGCACTTTTACCCGCTGAACCATCTTGTCAACTTCCATTTACATTCTTAACCAGCATGGAAGTTCCAGTTGTCCCACATCCTCACTAAAACTTGGCATGATCAGTTTTCTTATTTTAGTCATTTAGTGTATTTTTAGTATGTCATTGTCGGTTTAATTTACATTGTCCTTTTATGATAGTGGAATAGTATCTCTTTGTATGCTTATTTGCCATCCTTGAATATATTTTCATGTGTGTTCGCATTTGCACAGGTACATGTGTGTGCCAGTGCACATGCATTTGAGTGGGTGTGCATGTGTGGACCAGAGAATATCAAGAGTCATTCCTCAGGTGCTGATCACTTTTCTTTTTGACACAGGGTACCTCACTGGATGGGAGCTTGACAAGTAGATTAGGGTACCTGGCCATGGAGCCAGCCTGGGATTACAAGTGCACACCACCATGCCTGACTGTTTGTTTCTCTGTTTGTTTTTGAGAGGGGGGGTCTCCCTGCAGCCCCAGATGCCAGAAACTCACTATGTAGACCAGGCTGGCGTTGATCTCACAGAGATCTGCCTGCGTCTGTCTCCCAAGTGCTGGAATTAAAGGTTTGAACTACCATGCTAGACACATGCCTGGCTTAACATAATTTCTGAGGATCAAACTCGAGTCCAACTGCTTCTGAGTCAAGCAAGCACTTTACTAATAACTGAGCTATTTCCCCAGGTCCCCTGTGAACTGTCCAGATCTTTTAGTCAATTTTTAGTTGGGATGTTTGTTTTCTTATTGTTTGAATTACTGAGGCTTTTTAATCTAAATGTGAGTCCTTTGATATAAATTCTGGAAATATTTTCTTTCAGTCTATAACTTGCCTATATTTTCTTAACAATGTCTTTTGAAAAGCAGAAGTTTTTAAATTAATGAAATCTAACTTTAAAAATTAAATTTAAAGTTTTCACTTTATCATATTTATGAAACTTTTGCTAAATAAGGTAACTAGATCCTTTTTCCTTTTTTCTTCTAGGAGATTTTTAAATTTACCTATTTATTATTTTTCTCATGCTAGGGATTGAATTCAAAGCCTTGTGCATACTTGGCAAGCCCTCTGACACTAAACCACATCTCTAGCCCTAGTTTTATAGTTTAGTTCTTGTATTTATGTCTGTGATCCATTTTGAGTTATGATATGAATGAATAGTTCAGGTTCATTTTCTTGCTTATAGCTATTTGAGCCTTTTTTGGAGATTAGCCTTTTCTGATTGTCTTAGTTCTTTTGTTGAAAATCAGTTAGTACATACATGTCTACCTTTCTGCTAATACTGTTTTCATTGCTATAGCTTTGCAGAAAGAATTAAAATTGGGTAGTATGATTTCTCCAACCTTACTCTTCTTTTCAAAATAATGTTGTAAATCCAATTTCTGATCTTGGTGCCCTTTAACAGTAGTCAAATATATAATTCTTAACCTTAAATATTATGTTTACTATTAGTATAATTTACAGAGAACCATAAATTTAGTCCCTCTATTCAAAATTCCTGTCAAAGTCTAATTTTTACATTTTAGGCCTTCTTAGCAAGAGCTTAACCTTGTTTTGAGATGCTCAGTGGAACTGAAGGAACTTTTCTGAATGTCTGACACTTTGTACTCATTGTAGCTCCCTACATTTTGTCATTTTAAGTTTATATATTTTTTTAAATATTTTTAAAAATATTTTATTATTTTTATTTTACCTGTATGAGCGTACTGCCTGCATGTCTGTGAGTGTACCCATGTCATGCAGTGCTGCGGAGGTCAGAAGAGAGATTCAGATTCCCCAGGAACTGGAGTTAATGACAGTTCGTAGCCACCATGTGGGTGCTGGGAATTGAACCTGGGTCCTCTGCAAGAGCAGTCAGTGATCTTAACTGCTGAGCCATCTCTCCAGCCCCAAGTTTATGTATTTCTTATATGGTCATAATCATCTTAGTTCTCAATAATAAAGGTTTTATATAATAATCCTAATAAGGCATGTACAGAAGTGTGTATGAGGTTCCTGACATCTTTGATTAGAATGAGAGCAGCAGGTAGTATTCCAGTTGCTAGTCCCCAACCCCCTTCATCTCTAATAAATGTTTTACTCTTTTAACTTACTGAATAAAAGTTGAACTAAAATTTTAACTCCTTCAATTTTGGTTTATATGTTCAACACCTTCTTACTTTAAAAGCTTTTCAGAAGCCAGAAGTAGTGGTTAGTTAAGGTCAAAACACCAATTACGAGTCTAAAATCATGTAAGTCATAAATATGGTCTAGTGATAAATCATAAAATCATACTATTACATATATGTGTAATCAGGTAAAGCAGAATGATAGCTCTGACACTATAAAATGGCATAGTAGTTTCCCCACACTGATTGGTAGCTGTTCTAACACATGTTGGGACATTTGGGTACCTAGACATATACAATAGAAATTTTACCTATCAAAGCTAAAGTGCCAATTAGTGATAAATATCAGGGGTGATATTTATGACTTAGTTCATCTATGGACTGGGGCTGGGGACTAACACCTATAACCTAGTACCCGAGAGACTGAGATGGGAGGATCCCTGCAAATTCAGGGCCAGTCTGGGCTACATAATGAGTTTTAGAAGAGCCTAGGTTTTTTTTTTATTATTGTTATTATTTTAATATTTTATTATATTTATTTTATGTGTACGAGTGTATTGCCTGAATGTATGTGAGTGCACCCATGTCGTGCAGTGCCGTGGAGGTCAGAAGAGAGATTTGGAGTCCCCTGGAACTGGAGTTAAAGGCAGTTTGTAGCCGCCATGTGGGTGCTGGGAATTGAACTCGGGTCCTCTGAAAGAGCAGTCAGTGCTCTTAACCACTGAGCCATCTCTCCAGCCTGAGCCTAGGTTTTTAAAGACTCTGTCGAAATTTAAAAAAAAAAAAAATCTATGAGAGGCTACTTGTACTAGCTACTCTTTATCTGTAGAAAGTTTAGATATTCATTACACTGGTCTTATACTGGGCTCAAGGTTTGGGGTCAATCATACTGATAACAAACAGACTGAAGGTAAAAGCCAATGGATACTCCTTGTTCTTTTGTTATATAAAAGTACATTCAAGAAAGCTGTGAGGAGGAATAACCTTTGTATGCTACTTCTGATCACTTCATGTATGCTAAGAATTATGTAAAGTAATTCTTACGGAGATTGTTAGAGTCAATATGAGGAAAAGCAAATTTGAGAGGTTAGTAAAGCTTGCCTAGTAAATAGCAGAGGAAAGAAACATCAACTCTAAGTCCATATAGTCACTACTAATAAGAAGCTTGAAGAGTTGGGTGGCGATTTTTGGTTTTGTTTTGTCTCTGTACGTTTAATTTTTTTTTTTTTGTTTATTTGTTTTCCAAATGTTTTGGTGAAAGTGAGTGAATGGATAAGTTTCAGAGCTTCTCTTAACTAGGTAGTGAAGACACATTCTCTTCTGTATCTGTCCATCATTAGCAAACAAGACTTTGCTGCAGAGACTGTAAGTGATGAGTTATCTCATGTAGCTAGTTAATAGGTGGCTTTGGTTTGAATATGGACACTGTCCCCTAAAGGACAAAGTGTTAAAAATTTGATACTTAGGTGGCACTAGTAGGAGTCCATTGGGTGTTATGCTGGTTTGTTTTTAGTGTCAACTTGACACAACCTGGAAAGATGGAACCTCAATGAGGATTTTCCCAGGAGAGAGTGACTGACCTGCATCCTTGTCTGTGAGAGATTGTCTTAATTGATGTAAGAGTTCCCAGCCCACTGTGGACAGTGCCATCCTGAGGCAGGTGAATGTAAACCAGACAGTGAGCCAGTAAGCAGTGTTCCTCCATGGTTGACTTCCCTCAGTGATGGACCTGGAGGCGTAAGAAGAAATAAACCCTTTCTTCCTCAAGTTGTTTTTGGTCTGAGTGTTTTATCACAACAGCAGAAAGGAACTAATATAAGCAGTATGGTCTTATAGGAAGTCCTTAGGCAAGTTAGAGTATGCGCTGAAAGAAGATTGTGGGACCATGCTCTCTGATGCTTTGTCTATCTCCTGGCTCATGAGGTGAACACTTTTCTCTAATGTGCTCTGTCATTGCCATGATATGCTGCCCTCAACAGAAATTTAAAAGAAAAAAGAAAATGGAGCCACCTGATGTTATATTAATATGAAACTCATTCACAGAGGAGAGTGAACTAAGACTTTAGTTTTATTCTGAATTTCATATTTCTTTTCAAATTTAGAAATATTTTTCATATATGTCATGGAATATCTTGGAGACAGTACCCAAGTCTATAAAATTAATTTTAGTCTCCGTGTATACAACCTATAAAGGTATTTTTATCCAGTGTTTTTAGTGTACCTACATCTTTACTGTAATCCATCACATGAAACCAGATGTGGAAAATTTCACATGTGGCATTATGGTGATACTCACAGAGTTTCAGATTTTGGAATATTTGGAATCTCATATTTTGGGATTATACCTGTAGTATAAATAGAAAGTAATGTGGGCATTGGAGTATGTTCTTAGCCTTACTGAGGACTCAAATCTGTATAACTCAAAGGTTTTGTAAAGTCTCAGAAGTTGTGTCAAAGAAAACATAAAAACAGACATAGATGCTTTTCAGGGAGCCTAAATTCCTCCCTCTCCTGTCTAATGATGTTGCCTTCCCTGTTTTTCAGACTACTGTTTTGTTTTTGTAGTTGTTGTTACAGTCTTGGAGATTGAGCCCAGGATCTGCATGCCATCTTGTTTTATAGATTTTTAATGGTCCAAACCAAAGGTCAGCAAACTGCTGCCCTTTGGTCAAATCCAGTCCAAATATTTTACTAAACAAAGTTTCTTTTGGAACATAGCCATACCATCTGTTGATATATTTACTGTGACTACTATTAGACAAATAATGTCAACAGAGAATATATGACCTGTAAAGCCAAAGGTATTTACCTTCTGGTTCATTAGACCAAAAAAAAAAAAAAACTTGCTGACCCTGACCTAGACAGTGGGTCTTAAAAATGTTTTTGCTGCCCTCTGCTTCCCTGGGCCTGCAGGACCGCAGCAGGCCTCTCTCCTACCTACAGGCCTCTCTCCAGGGTAAGTCCATTGCACCCCCTGCTTAGTGAATCCCCCAGCCTCATTCACCCTCCCATCTCCACTGCCATTCTCTACTAAGAGTTTGGGCCCTGCCCCATTCCTTGTGTGGGGGCCCCAGACACCTGGGGAACCAAAACTGCTCCCTGATCCTTTTCATCCAGACAAACATAGTGAGTTCTCTGGGCCTCAGGAGCACTACTACTGGGCCTGGCCCCGCCCTCACCTCCCTCTGCTTCCCTGGGCCTGCAGGACCAGCAGCAGGCCTCTCTCCTACACACAGGCCTCTCTCCCTGGTAAGTCCATTGCACCCTCCTCACGTTGACTCCCCCAGCCTCATTCACCCTCCCATCTCCACCACCTCTCTCTCCTCTGAGTTTGGGCCCTGCCCCATTCCTTGTCTTGGGGCCCCAGACACCCAGGGAACCAGTACTGCTTCCTGATCCTTTTCATCTGGACCAATGTAGTGCCTTCTCTGGTCCCCAGGAGCACTGCTTCTGGGCCTGGCCCCACCCTCAACTCCCTCTGCTTCCCTGGGCCTGCACCACCTGCCAGCCTCTTTCTGGGACACTGGGGATGACCTTTCCTCTTCCTGATCCTTTGCATCCAGACCAACCCAGCTCCTCAGTGCAGTCCCCAGGAGGCCTTGGGGCCTCTTCCCGCCCCATCTGCCTTTGCATCTCTCGGTGGCACTAATACAAGCTACACTAGACGAGCATCTTTCCTGAGCCATTCTCCCAGGCCAGTCCAACCCCTAAATTCCTGAGGCCAAAATAGGTCCTGGAGGGATCCAAACCTTAGGAGAAAGCCCGAAAACATCTAACCCTCACCTGAATTGGGCCTCTGTGGGAACTCCTGAAGACAAAAGCAATCCAGCTAATCCAATATAAAATCAAAAGAGTGAACCGGAAGCTTAGACGAACCAGCTTTTCATGCCCAAAAAGTAAACCACAAAGACACATAAAGTTCACAAAATGAAGCAAACCTAAACTTGAAGGCCTGACTCTCAAACAAGAATCAGAAACTACAAAAGAAATTCACATGTCAAAATCACAGAGAAAAAATAATAATACCAGTAGTACACTAGAGGAGTACAATGAGAACCCCCCTAGAGATAATGCAGGATGTGGAATTCAAAAGAACAATTGTAAACATGATCAAAGAATTCAGTGAATTTAAAGAACACACAAAAAAAGAAATCAAAGAACTGAAGGAAGATAGGGATAAACTTCTGAATGAATTCAGAAAAGAGTTAGAAATATTGAAGAATACTCAGACTGAAATGAAGAAGGAAGTGAAACACTTAGTAAGCCAATTAGAAACAACAAGAGAAAGCCTCACCAATAGGATGAATGAAATGGAAAACAGAGTATCAAGATTGGACGATAAAGTGGACGAACTAGACCACACAAGCAAAGAGTATGAAAAATTTAAGAAGTCACAAGAATGGAATATGCAGGAATTGTGTGATACTATAAAAAGACCAAACTTATGAATCACAGGCATACAGGAAGGAAAAGAATCCCAAGATAATGGCATGGAACAGATCGTCAACAGAATTGTCGAAGATCGTCAAAGAAAGTTTCTCAAAATTAAAGAAAGACATGCCCATACAAATACAAAAAGCATACAGAACACCAAACAGACAGAACCAGAAAAGAAACTCTCCACGGCACATCATAGAAAAACAGTAAATGTACAAAGCAAAGAGACAATTCTGAAAGCTGCAAAAGAGAAACAACAAGTTACATATAAAGGAAAACCCATTAGGATCACAGCTGACTTTTCAATGCAAACTATGAAAGCCAGAAGAGCCTGGATCAAGGTATTTCCCATTCAAATACAAGAAGCATACAGAACACCAAACAGACAGGACCAGAACAGACA
>NW_008355157.1:1312483-1312825 GCF_000622305.1 Nannospalax galili
TACCTCATAGAACCTTTTCCAAAAATTGACTATATACTGGGGCACAAAACAAACGTCAACAAATACAAAAAGACTGAAATAATTCCAAGCATTCTATCAGACCACAATGCAATAAAGCTTACAATCAACACCCAAAGAAGCCCTAATCTCCACATGAACACATGGAGATTAAGCAACACACTCCTGAATGATGAATGGGTCAAACGAAAAATTAAGAAAGAAATGAAAGTATTCCTGAAATTAAATGAAAAGGACAATACAACACAACAAAACTTCTGGGACACAATGAAGGCAGTCCTTAGAGGGAAGTTTATAGCTCTAAGTGCCTACATCAAAAAATCC
>NW_008355157.1:1313326-1313618 GCF_000622305.1 Nannospalax galili
ATATTTAAAGAAGATCTACATCCAATACTACTTAATTTATTCAAAAAAATAGAAATGGAGGGAGAACTTCCAAATTCCTTCTATGAAGCCGGCATCACTCTAATACCAAAGCCAGGTGAAGATCTAACCAACAAAGAAAACCACAGACCCATATCCTTAATGAACATAGATGCAAAAATTCTCAACAAGATGTTGCAAACCGCATACAGACACACATCAAAATGATCATCCACCATGATCAAGTCGGCTTTATTCCAGAGATGCAGGGATGGTTCAATATATGTAAGTCAAT
>NW_008355157.1:1313957-1333340 GCF_000622305.1 Nannospalax galili
AAAAAAAAGAGATCATATTATCCCTTTTTGCAGATGATATGATATTATATCTAAGGGACGCCAAATTTCCACCCGAAAAATCCTATAAATTATTAACACATTCAGTAAAGTGGCAGGTTACAAACTTAACCTACAAAAGTCTATAGCCTTTCTATATACCAATAACAAGAAATCAGAGAAAGAGCACATGGAAACACTCCCGTTCAGAATAGCTGCAAAAAAATAATAAAATAAAATATCTCAGAGTATTCCTGACCAAGGCATTAAATATTTCTACATTGAAATTTTTAAATCTTTGAAGAAAGAAATTGAGGAAGACATCAGAAGATGGAAGGACCTCCCATGCTCATGGATTAGAAGAATTAATATTGTGAAAATGACCATCCTACCAAAAGTCGTATATAGATTCAACGCAATGGCAATCATAATACCCATGACATTTTTTCACAGAATTGGAAAAAACTATCCTAAGATTCATTTGGAAGTACAAAAGACCTCGGATAGCCAAAACATCCCTGAGCACTAAGAGTAATGCCTGGGGGATTACTATACTAGATCAAGCTGTATTACAGAGGTGTAGTCATAAAAACAACATCGTATTGGCACAAGAATAGATCCATAGATCAATGGAACAAAATTGAAGACCCAAATATGAGCAAATCCAATTTCAGCCACCTGATATTTGACAAAGGGGCCAAGAACATTAACTGGAGGAAAGAGCATGTTCAGCAAATGGTGCTGCCAAAACTGGATCTCCACTTGTAGAAGAATGAAACTAAACCCCTGTCTTTCACCCTGTACAAAAGTCAATTCCTCATGGCTCAAAGACCTCAGTGTAAAGCCTGACACTCTGAAACTCTTAGAAGAAAACATTGGGAAAAACCTACAAGATATAAGTGTAGGAAAGGATTTTCTAAACCGGACATCAATTGCTCCGGAAACAAGGGCTAAAATTAACAAATGGGACCTCATTAAACTAAAAAGCTTCTGTACATCAAAGGAGACAACCAAGGAAGAAACAGAAAACCCAAAGAATGGGAGAAAATCTTCACCAGCAACACATCCGACAGAGGTTTGATAACCAGAATTTATAACGAACTCAAAGAACATAGAACCAAGACAAGAAGCAACCCAATTAAAAGATGGACTAAGGAGCTGAACAAAAGAAGAAGATGGCTCAAAAGATGTTCTCAAAAGAAAGAGAGCCTTCTCAAAAGAAGAAGTAAAATGGCTATGAAACATCTTAAAAGATGTTCAGAATCACAAATAATTAGGGAAATGCAAATTAAAACCACTTTAAGATTTTACCTCATCCCCAGTCAGACTGGCTATGATGAAGAAAACAGATGATAACAAAAGTTGGATAGGATGTGGGAAAAGGGGAACACTCATCCACTGTTGGTGGGGCTGCAAACTGGTTCAACCCCTATGGAAAGCAGTGTGGAGAACTCTTAAAAAAACTACAAGTGAACCTCCCATTTGACCCAGTTATACCACTCCTTGGCATATACCCAAAGAACTCATCCTATTGCAGAGACACTTGTACATCCACGTATGTTGCTTCTCTTTTCACAATAGCTAAGAAATGGAAGCAACCTAAGTGTCCCTCAATTCAAGAGTGGATAATGAAAATGTGGTTCATTTATACGATGGCGGTTTTCTCAGCAGTAAAGAAAGGTGAAATCATGAAATTTGCAGGCAAGTGGATGGAACTAGAAACTGCTATACTAAGTGAAGTAACAGACTCAGAAAAAAAATCGTCTTATGTTCTCCCTCATGTGGATCCTAGAATCAGACTCTGATAAATAAGTATGCAACCAGACGTAACTACAGGAATCAGGATAATGGAAAGGAAACAGGGAGGTAAAGGAAAAGAAAGAACCTGAAAGAGAAGAACAGTAGGAAACAGGCCTTAATAGGGGAGATATGGATTAAAATTGGGTTAGTTTAAGGGAGAGGGGAAGGAAGGGTATACAAGGAACCTGGGGGACAAAGAGAAAGAAGGAACTCAAGAGAGGTAGGACCATAGAAGAAGGGTATTAGTTAGGGAGAAGGGGGAAATGGTGATGCCTTAAGTGGGAAAACCATGATGGAGGGGTGAGACAATGTGAGAGATAAACAATTCCTAGCTAGTTTTGAAAACCAGAGGGAACCATATTACTCCTACACCCTACTGACAAATTATACATCGCAGAACAAGAAATATATGTCTAGGTAACATTTATCTGAGAACAGCTGGTCTTTGCCCAAGATTTATCTACATGATACACAGTAATTAAAAATACCAGACTGGGGTTGGGGATTTAGCTCAGTGGTAGAGCGCTTGCCTAACAAGCACAAGGCCCTGGGTTCGGTCCTCAGCTCTGAAAAAACAAACAAACAAACAAACAAAAAAAAAAAAAAAAAAAACCAGACTGGGGGAACTAACCTTCTTGGGTGTTTAACAGACATACTTTGAGGTCTATAATAATTTGGTCAGAGGGACATAAAGACACTTTTTGCTCCTTGTCCTCCTAGGTTGACTAGTTCCAGGGGACTATGAGCATCTCTCAAAATGTCCTATAATGGTGGTGGGTCACCTGTCCTCTTGTTCAAGGCGGCTGAGGAGACCCCACCAGATAGTCTTGAACCAGTGTCCAGTCTATAAAAAGGAGGGTCAACACAGAGGAATAATTTCCTCCATGCTTCCAAGTGAAGCTATCCATGGTCCAGCAGGACCTTTGACTTATCTTCACATAGGTGGAACTGGTAAAAGAAAGGAGCCAGGGGCTCCTCCCAAGCCCATGTGACTCCCAAGGAACAGTTCCTCAAATGTCATTAAGAGTAAAAATATATTGATTTTATCTGTACCAACTGTATGGCCTTAAACACCCAGAAGGAAAGTATAACCAAAGATTAAATGGGCCACCATAATTTCATGAGTCCATATGTATAGTTAAAGGCTACATAACAAGCAACAATGCCAGACAAGCATTACCTTCTTTTGAGTTGATGGCCAGGGTGGCCAAAGCGATTCCCAGATAGTAACCCAACATAGAACTGGGAAAATGAAGAGCAGACCCCAATCTTATCTAAAGGAATATAGACAACTAATTACTGCTAGATGAGTAACAGCTGACCCTCCTAAAACAAAGACCTCTAGATAGGCTGCCTAGAGTCACCAGAAGGGCAAGTAGTGGGGAATGGCTGGGGGTGCCGACAAGACAGCAGACAGTAGCAGGGATATCATAGTATAAGGGCTCTAGTCGGGGCAGGGAGGCTATGGGAGGGTGCTACCTGGGAAATGGGTGTATAAATAAATAAATTAATAATAATAATAAAATAATAATAATAATAATTCTTCAAAGCATAAAAATTTGCTCCTTAATAATTAGTAGATGTGAAAAATATTATCATTTAAATCTACCTGATGACTTTATATCCATGCTCAGATGCCAAGGAGCTCAGAAAGCAACTCACTGTGACTAGTAATAATCTGATGTATAGAGATTAGAAACGCATGTGCAAACATCTTAATGTCAATTGCATTAAAAATGAAGTTTTCTGCATGAAACTCTGAAAAGTTTAATTTTATGTCATAGGATTTATACAGAGTTCAGTATTGTATAACTGTATCAATTCAACTATAAACCTAAAAATTTACAGCCAATTTTGAAATTAATGCATCTTAGCTGTGGAAATTGTTATTGAATATGTCAATGCTGTTGTAATCAAATGCTTCTTCTAATTATATGCTTATTAAATAAATAAAAAATGTTTTTGCTTCATTTCCTCTTTTTTGTCTTTTTTAACTTCTATTCCTTTAGCTGTATGCTAATTCTTGTCAGCTCCCTGGAATATAGTTCCCAATCAAATCATTATTTTTACCATTTATGGAACTGAAAAGTTCTCTGCTTGGATCAGCAATATTGGATATGAAGAATATGTCGAGACTCAGGAACATAGTTCTTGCATTTTCTAGACTGGTACCATTTTTTTTCATTTTTGGTCATTACTGAGCACGATGATTTTTAGGATTTAGTAAGAAATAATGTTATTAGTGATGATACGTTCAAATGCATAATAATGTATGCTTAAATATTGGGACTAAATCCTTATTTTAACAGGTTCTTTAAGAAGCTTGAAGCATCTGTGCTAATGAAATCAAGTTTGTTTGTTTGTTTGTTTGCTTACGAAATAGGTTCTCACTGTGTAGCCCTGGCTGGCCTCAGACTATGTAGACCAGGCTGGCCTCTAATTCACGGAGATCCATCTGCCTTTACCTCCTAAGTGCTGGGATTAAAGGTATGTACCAGAGCCATATAAATCCACTTTTTTACTTTAATTTCTTGCTTGTTGGAAATAGGAAGGAAATGAGTATTAGTAACATTGTTCTTTTATTTCCCATTGTTTTCCTACTCTGCAATAAAACTCTAATAGTATATTTGGCCTCTTGTTATGCCATCGCAATAACAAGAAAAATTAAAGATACATATGGAAAGAGAGCATATAGGGATTTCAGTGTGGAAAAGTAAGGAGTCTGTGACTAGAGACGTACCATTATTTATGATTGCCTATTAGTGATTTTGTTTGGTTGCTTTGGGCTTTGTTTTTCAGTGATTTATTTCTGTTTGTTTCTGTCTGAATCCTCTTACTCAGGAGTGCTTAGAGTGCTAGATGTGCTGCAGGAGACATGGTAACTTGAAGATACAAGTAGCATCAGCAGTAGAGGGATTGCTATAGTGCCCCATGCAAAGTAGTTAATTGTGTTTAAGTGCTAGGTATGGGATGGTACTGTGTTGACTTTGCAACTGGAGGACCTAGTGTGCTGTCATTCTTATATAATGGATGAAAGGAGAGTAAAGCTGAACATTAAGGAAAGCTTTTAAATGTAAAGAGTTCTTCCTGTGTTCAAAGCGTACATCCCATAAAGGCTTTTGAGTGATCTCTTTAAGTGTTCACTACTAGAGTTCATTTTTTAAAATAAAATCTGTTTTCCTTTTACATAAGAAAATAAAATGGTATGTTCTTAAGATTAAAATCGTTGAGAAAAGATGTCTTTATTTTAGCAGAAGCTACTTGAAACACAAAATCATTTGTTTCCCTATAAATGAGTAGCATTGCAGTGTGAATTAAATGTTTGAGAATATGTTGAGCTTAAATTAAAGTTTTAGTCTTCTGTTTCTGGATAAGATGTTGTAAATCCATTATACTCCATTCAGTGTATTTGCCCCATTGCAGGCCAAAAACAATAACAATAACAGTAGCAAAGATTGCCTCCCTGCCTTCCCTAACTGCCATAGCAGTGGGATTATATATATAGACCTGACCATTGCACCTGCCCTCCAATAATCAGGTTACCCTTTCTCCTCCCCTTCCCCGGGCACAGTAGCTATAGAGACTGTGAATGGAGCAGCAATAATAAGGTGATTTCCCTTCTCCATAGATGTTATAACCATGGAAATTGCAGACAAAGTCCTTTCCTCTATTCCTACTCTAAAAGAGTGAGGCAGTTCCCCTTCCCTTTGCAACTAGAAAGTAAAGGAAGGATTGAGTAAGAGGCCTTTTAAAAATCTGTGTTTGGGGGCTGGAGAGATGGCTCAGCAGTTAAGAACACTGGTTGTTCTTGCAGAAGACCCAGGTTCGAATCCCAGCACCTACATGGCAGCTAACAACTGTCCAAAACTCCAGTTCCAGGGCATCCGATGACCTCTTCTGTCCTCTGTGGGCATTACATGACATGGGTGCACTTACGTACATGCAGGCAGTACACACACAAAATTAAAAAACAAAACAAAACTGTGTTTTGCTGGAGAGAGAGCTCAGCAGTTAAGAGCACTGGCTGTCTTGCAGAAGATCCAGGTTCAAATTCCAACACCCACATGGCAGCTAACAACTTTCCGTAACTCCAGGGGATCTGATGCCCTCTTCTGATCTCCGTGGGCATTGCATGGAAGGGGTGTACTTACATGCATGCAGGTATAACTCATGTATGAGTTATAAACAAATTTAACATAGAAACAAAATTTATTTTAAAAAATTAGTGTAAAAAATTCCCTTTCAGTATTGGAGAGATGGCTCAGTGGTTAAGAGTCTATATTTAGGAGTGCCAAATTGATATTCGAGAAAGGTCTAAAGCAACTCAGTGGAGAAAACATAGTCTTTTTTTTAAATTTACTTTTATTTTATGTGTATGAGTGTTATGCCTGCATGTATGTAAGTGCACCCATGTCATACAATGCCTGCAGAAGACAGAAGAGGGTCTCAGAACCCTGGAACTGGAATTACAGATGGTTTTTATCTGCCCTGTGGGTGCTGGTATTCAAACCTGGGTCTTCTGAAAGAGCAGCAAGTGCTCTTAACTGCTGAAACATCTCTTCAGCCCAAAGCGTAGTCTTTTCAAAGTAAGTAGTATTGGAACAACAGAACATCCCTTAGAAAAAAATACAGAAGAATTGTAACCTAAACATCATATCTCATGTGGATGTATTCTAAGGAGATAGTTTATATTACATATAAAACTATGAAGCATTTAGAGGAAAACACTGGAATAAATCTTTGTGACTTGAGCTTAAAAGAAGAACCCATTTAAAAGTAGAAATACCTCAACACTGACTTTATCAACATTAAACTTTTTAAATCTATAACCATGTTGTCAAAGAGAATGAGGAGTCAGAGTATAAGAAAATCTTCAAAATTTGCCTGTCAAAGAAGCCTTGTATACAGCATGTATTATGACATCTCATTTCACTAAGCAGTCCAATTAGAAAATTGGCATAGGCTTTGAACAGACAACCTTATATAAGATATATGGATTAGAAATAAGCACATGAAAATGTTCAAAATCATTAGCTATTACGGAAATACAACTTAAAGACGTGACGAGATAACAACACTTATTAGGATGGATAAGGTTTTTTAAAAAAAGCATGTGAGGAAACCAGCTCTCATACAATGCTTATAGGAATCTTATGGGAATGTAAAATAGTACAACTATTCTTGGAAACAATTTGGCAGTTTGCAATATAAGTTAAATATGCCCCCCTCTTTTAATCGGAGAAATTAATACTCATGACCACACAGAAACCTGTACACTTGTGCATATAGCGACTTAATTTGTAATAAAGTCAAAACAACCCAAATGCCATTCATTCTACAGTATGATACAGTGAAAGTGATACAGCTTAAGTAGATTTTGGAAGCATTACACCGAGTAATGAAAAGTCAATTTCAAAAGCTAAATACTGCAGATTCCTTTATAATGCTCTCAAAATGACTGCAGTGATAAAAGCGAGGTCAGTGTTTTCCAAGGATTAAGGTTCGAAGAAAGATGTGATTCTAAAGAGGTAGCATAAGAGAACTTGTTTTGATGGAACAATTAGTATCCTGATTGTGGTTACATGAGCCACTATATGTTGGAATATCTGATTACATGTAAAAACTGTTAAAATAGGGGACTGGCAAAATGACTCAATAGGTAAAGGAAGCTGCCACCAAGCCAGATGACCTGAGTTTGATCCCTTAGATCCACATGAGGACTGCCTCCCACAATTTGTTCTCTGACTACCACACATGTGCCATGGGGTATGCCCACTCCTTTTCTCCACAAACACAAAACAAATGTCACTTTTTAAAAACTTAATATATATAAAGCCTGGATTTAATTAATAGTATAGTGTTAGGTCACTTTCCTGGTTTTGAAAATATACCGTGGTTAAATAATACGTTCATTGGGGGAAAATTTTGTAAGTGTACAGTAACTATTTTTGTAATTTATTGTGGGTTAAATTATTCAAACTGAAAATTTAAATACTCATGTATACACACATAATGTTTAAGATTTTGAAGGGTAAAGAAAAGAAACTAAATTAGTTAGAGCTGTTAATTATGTTAAGGTGGTCTGATAAAAGTGCTCTTAAGTGTCTTTCCCTTTGAAAAAAGTAACTGGATTCCAGGAAATTGATACTCAGTGAACAGTGGATTCTCAGTCTATGTCTAACTATGTGGAGAAATGATATGAAATCTCTGTACTGGAATAGAGGTAGTCAGATATGACATCTGGCTTATTTATTGTTGATGGTTTGTTTTTTAAAGCTAGTGAGTAGGTGAATACTATAGTGCCAGTAGTACCCAGAAGAATGGCCCCTTGTGGAACAGAAAAGTCAGCAAAACAGTAACTTATCTGACTCATTTAAAACAAAAGAAATGGAGTTGAGGAGATAGCTTAGCCAGTAGAGGGTTCAACCTCCACAGCCTACATTTTGAAAAAGCCCGAGTATGGTATGCATACTTGTAATCATACTTGTAATCTTTATAAAAATACACAGATTTATCCCTTTAAGCACCTCAATTTTTCTTCATAATTTTACAATCTGATTCCCAGTTGATATTGTGATGTTAAAAACAGGAGGCTTATAAAAGGAGGAGAGGAGGAGGAGATGGGCAGTTCCCTCACTGGCCAAGCCAGCCCATTGACATTGGTGAGGTCCAGGCCAGTGGGAAACCCTGTCTCACAAAAATCCAAAGTGGACGGTGACTGAGGAATGACAACTGAAGTTGTCCTCTGGTTTCTATATGCAACAGCACACACACACACACACACACACACACACACACACACACACACACATGTGCACACATGCAAAAGTGTGTATACACACACACACACAAATAAAACAAAACTCTACCAGCCTTTGCATAGGCCAAAGTATCACCTCGTTTCCATTGTGCTTTTGCTTCATCTTTTTATCCTGCCTGTGATAAGGCTAACTATTCATGGGCTTGCTTTCACTCTCCTCCTTTTACCTTCCTTTTTTTCTCCTTTCTCCTCTCTTTTTCCCCCCCAGTTGCTGCCATATCATTCCTGCGTTTTGGTTTTAAAGAGAGTCTACTGAAGCATGTTAAGTAAAATGATGATGAAGGACCTTTCTGAAATTCTGTATTTTCTAAGCCTCCTGTTTTTAACATCAAGATATCAGCTGGGAATCAGATTGTAAAATTATGAAGAAAAATTGAGGTGCTTAAAGGGATAAATCTGTGTATTTTTATAAAGAAAGGATAAAATTGGCTCAGAATATAACTTTTTGCTGTTTCTCTGGATGGAGTTTTGAATACTTTACAGTACGGAATGAGATATTAGTCTGGGTATGTTTTGTTCATTCTCTGCCTTTTCTTGTGGCCCTTATGATGGCAGAAGATATTACCAAGGCAGTTCTGACATACAGAGCTCTTAACTCTGAGTTGGAGGTTTTCTATAGACCACCTGGAATATCAAGAGGTGGTAGAATACTCTCTCTTAGATCCTTAGTAGAAGAAATGCTTCTCATTTGTTGCCTTCTATTGGATTTATAGACTTTCAATTTTTAGCTAGATTTAAAGTGCTCAACAGAGAAGTATAGGCAAAGAGCAAAAGTCTTTAATAATGTATTTAAAATTAGCCAATTGCTGCTTTATTTACCAAGATAACCTTTCTTCTTCTATTCTGAATAGTAACTCTCTGCCTTTGCTGCCTTGTGCTAGTCTAACAGTCTATAAACTATGTATCTTGATATCTTTTCTCCATTAAGTTTCCCCTCTTAAATTTTACAGAATGCCCACAGGGAAATTGATTTCTTGAAGCACTTGGTAGCCTGCTTGGACCTGAGCTATTGTGATGCACTTACTATTTGCAAAAAAAATGTTCTTTACTGCAGGGGAAAGAAAGGATACCTCCATATCATCTTAAGTTTGCTAGGAAAATATTCTTGTTTAATATGCTCCTAGACAGTAGTTTTAGGTCTTGGCTTTTAAAAATGAGAATGCTTTTTTTAACTTGCACGTTCATGATTGTTAACTATGCCCAGAGTCTTCAATTTAATTGCCACCACACAGTACTTCAATTCTCTTACTTGCTTCATTACGTTTTCTTCTTTGGTTTTGAAAATAATTTTAGAGAAATAAAATCAGATTGTTTCCAATACAATGGAATGCTTTTACCACACTATTAATGAATCTTTTCTTCATTACCAACATGGCTAGATATTACAAATCTTTTTAAGCAAACAAATTAAAATCTGTTTTTAGTCTTGTGATTATAGTCTACGAAGAACACAATAAAATTTAACTTACCTGGCCTGATTCTTTTCTTTGTCTTTACTAAGCTTTCTTCATTAGAATGAGAAGCTATCTGTGGCGCCACTCCTCCCACTAGAAGGAATGTTCTTAAGAGAGGAACTGGAAGGCTCCCTGGAGTTCTGATTCTTAATTCCTAGCCCATAAAATAGCCACTTAGGTGCTCTAGCCTATACTTCTTGCTACATCTTGTATTGAAGACATCTTGGGGAATAGGTAAGGACACAAGAAGATAGATGGAGAAACCTGAATTGTAAATTCTGCCTTGCCACCTATAAATTTATTTCTGTGACTATGGGTATCTCTTTTGTCTTTAAGATGTAATTCAGGTGAACTAGTAATTATTGAGATCTCTCCTGGGCCATCAGCAAGCAAGGGGGACTTGTGGTCTTCCCCAAGGTGTCTCTAGATGGGCGGAGGGGAGGCTCCTGTGGTGAGCTACGTGACAGTGGCCCCTGCAGGTGCCACCAGAATGGAGCCTTGGACAGTCCAAGAGAAGTAGTTCCCACCAGCACTGTTGGGCTTCTTCATATACAACCTACACTTTGGGTCACATAGGGAAGAAGAAGAAAATAAAATTTTGCTTTATCATCCAAATGAAGTAAAAAAGAAAGAAAAAATTAGAAATGTTGTTTTATGTGAGTCTTTTATACAGTTTATAAGTACCTTTAACCCTTTGAAACCTGCAAAATCTTTACATAGAAGGCTAGACAATGCTTATATGGACCAGAAGAAAATTTCTGGATGGTTATGGTTATTCAGAATCCTATCATTGAAAAGAAAAAATGGAAAACAAATTTTGGGATTTCAAAAGGAAGGACTATTGGAGTAGATCTACAGACAGTGCCACAGCAGTGTAATAGCATGTACAACTTTGCATGGGGCATTTCTGAAAGCCATGGAAGATGGAGGTGTGAAGCTCCTAAAAGAAAGATTAAGGAAATTCCATCATATATAGTCAGATATACTACCTTTCTCTACAGTGACCAACTCTTCTGTAGCGGATCAGAACAAAATGACATAAGAATTTTATATACATACTTTACCATCTCCTTGTTTCCCAGGCACTTCAAACCCAAATTGGTAGGAAAAGACTCCCCAGTGAGGGGAGACATGTTGGGAAATCTTCAGTACTGTGGAAGATGTTTTACTGGACCCTTAAATCTTAATGATCCAGAAGCAAAATGCAGATTCTGCAACATTTTAAAATATAGATGATACTTATGAAGAGTTCCATTTAATTGTTCATAAGGCTATGAGCACTGCCATGTGCCTTATGCTTAATGCCTCCATGCAGCTGATGGATTTTTGCAGACTGGACAGTGTCTTTGGGCCCCAGTTCACAGTACTGGCATCTGACATCTGTGAGCAGTTTAACTAGTGAGAGGATATCTGGGTCTGAAAAAGAACCCCGGTTCGAGTTCATCTACTTTATCCATATAAATTTGACAGAGAAAAGTACAATTCACATGTGGAAAACACCCAGTTTGTTACACACATCCATCTGGATCTAATGAAGATTCAAGTGACATCAGTCGTGATTTTGCCATAGTAGATAAAGATGAAGAAATCATTGTGATTATTGGGTTGTTGGGAAGAAGTCTGACCAGTGAGAGCTATATATTTTTGAATTTAAAAAAATGTAAACTTGGATTGGGTGTGGTTGTATACACCTTTAATCCCAGCACTTGGGAGGCAGAAGCAGAAGCAGGCAAATTGAGGTCAGCCTGGTCTACAAGGAGAGTTCCAGGTCAGCTGGGGCTACAGGGAAACCCTGTCTCAAAAAGACCAAAAAAAAAAAAAAAGCAAACTTGATTAGTCAGTGAAAAAGTAAATAAGCTTTGTGTCACACAATTCAACAACATCATTTCTGGGATTGACTCTAATGGCTCACTGAAAACATCTTTAAAAAAAAAAAAGGTTCAACAAACCTTTTGTTTACCATTGTGAGTTATTGGTTGTGACTGGATTAATGATAACAGTAAAGCAGTAGTTGCTTTGAAAACTCAAATTTATATTTGATGAGATAGCCCCTAAATGTTTTAGATTTTAAATATTTGTGTGATCTTAATTAAAGGTAGTCAGTTGTATTGCTGTCATTCCATTATTTTGACATTATTTATATTATTGGAAAATAAGACTAATTGTTTTGAAATAGTTATTGACTAGTTACTGTCTTAAAGAGATACCTGGAGATGTTATTTGTTGGAGATGGATTTGTTTTTAATAGCCTTTTTCCATAGTGTTTTTGTCAGTTGTAACTCTGGAAGAATAAATGGAAGAAATTACATTGTGACTAGAAGAATTGTATTTCAAAAAAGCTTTTATTTGTTTATATACAAGGAAAAAAAATCTCAAATAGCAAAACTCTGATTTAAGATGAAAGTACAGCTCAGTGGTAAAGAACATGCTTAGCATATACAAGGCCCTGAATTCAGTCCCCCAAACCCCAAATGACATTTATATGAGTCAAATAGTATCTCCCAGATTATATGAATAAATTAGGTAGCCTGTTCAAATTAATTTTGAGTATATACTATCTAATTTAGCCTCATACTATCTCTGAGAGAGAAAGATGGATTGACAAGATGAGATTGAGAGTTGTAATTTTTGTCTTATTTTTAAAATAGCAAATTAAAGAAAAATTACACATTATAGCAGAACCTTCAGTGGAACAACAAAAGTCTCTTAAGCCTCTTTTTCATTAAAGCAATTGTCTCAAATATATATATATTTTTAAATTAACCTCCTCTTTCTAAAACTTGGATGATTGTCATTGTAAGAAGCTGAAACTTAACAAAACCTATTGATGAGTATTACTTTAAGGCAGCCCCATTAACCAACCCTGATGGTGAATGCCTGGAACCCTAGCTACTTGACAAACAGCAGGCCAGCCTGAGTTCAAGGCTGGCCTGAACAATTTAGTGAGATCCTGTCTCAAAATAAAAAGTAAATGGGAGACAATGGCTGAAGGATTGCCACTAGTTTGAGGCCATTCTGATCTATAATAGTAAGTTCCAAGCTAACCAAGACTACATGGTGAGACCCTGTCTTAAAAACCAAAATGCAAGCAAAACAAAACAAAATAAAACAACAACAACAACAAAAAGAACAAACCCAAACCACTAAATAAATACATAAAAAATAAAAAGAGGGCTGGAATATAGTTCAGGGTAGAGTGCTTTCCTAGCATGCATGAGACCCTAGGTTCATTCCTAATACCATACACACAATAAAAGCAAGTGAGTATCAGCAAAATACAGTGATATATATGTATGAAAATAACATTGAAATTCATTATTTTTATGCTAACTCTGAAAAGGAATCTAGTAAAACAAAGAAGATTCCATATTAAATAACTCACAGTCTGATCATAATTTGTAGATCTTATGTTTTAACTTTGTTTTTATAGTAATTTTATAGCATTGAAAATTTTAAGTATATTTCCTATAAAGTTCCTTTTTGTCAAAATAAACATCTGTCAATCTGATTTGTGACTTGTTTTTAAAAGGAAAAAAAAACCCTTCATTTTCCTTTGTATTTTATAAGTATAATAAGCTATATCTTTAAAGGTTTAGTTTATTAATAAATGCAATTTTATTCAAAATCCTTTCAGTCTAGCTGAAATTGAGTTTTTTCTCTTCTACTAATTCTAATTCCTTATTTACCACAATATTATCACATTTAAATTGCCTCTTGCTATAGTTTTGTGCATGTTTTGTTATTTTGTTACAAACCATCTCCCAAGGTTCATTGCATATATTAGATGCTCAATATTTGGGTAATAAATCTAAGTTTTGGTTGGTCAACTTGTGACATTCAAAGCAGAAATATGGTGAGTAAATGAGACTCTCCTCTGAGACTTATGGGGACATTTTCTATCTATACTCTGTCATCTTTCACTCTTACATAAAAAGTATTTCCTAGTGGCCTCCTTCTGGTAGAGTATATCATAATCTCGTGTGAGTTTGGGGGTAGTGGAAGAAATTCTACAAAAGAAAGGAATAAGAATCACAGTGTAAAGCAACAAACACCTACAGTCATACATAACTGGTAAAGATTTGTGTAGGAGAGAGTACTTTAAGTACACTAGAAGCAATTGCAAAACAGATTTTTATCATCAGATGTCATCACCCTGTTGAAGTGTTAGTGTAAGCAAAGTGATGCCTCTTTAGTAATGAGACCCTTCTTTATATTCTTGTCCACGGATAAGACACTCCTTCAAGGCTTTTGCAGACATTAACCAGGTAGTAGAAAACCAGAATCAGTGATAATTGATAAAGGCTATTTGGTAAAAAATTTGAAGATTACAGAATTATGAATCAGTTTCCCTTTTATAGGCTTTCATAAGTCTCCTTATATTTGTTGTTATTCTAATAATGATAGCTAATAAAGACAGTTCAGATTAGAGTTGTCTATGATGATCTTTTCTATTTTTAATATTTTATTTTTAGTTTTGTGTGTATGAGTATATTGCCTGCATGTCATGCGGTGCCTGTGAAGATCAAAAGAAGGCATCAGATTCCCCTGGACCTGGAGTTATGGATGGTTGCTAGCCACCATATGGGTGCTGGGAATCGAACCCAGGACCTCTGCAAGGACACCCAGTGCTCTTAACCACTGAGCCATCTCTCCAGCCCCACTATAAAGTTCCCAATAAATTCTTGTCAATCTCAGAGTTGTCGGTTTTTTTAATAGAAAAAAATCTGTTTACCATAGAAATACCTACTTGATTTTCCTAGATCTTTATTCTGGTGAGCTTTATCTTGTGTTGCAAACACAAGTGCCTTTTCTGTTTTTCACTGTCTTCTGCATTTCAGGGGGGGATCTTTTATGAATAATATCCTTTGAATTTTCTATTCTTTTAAATACTTATGTTTTGGGAAAACCAAAAATTGAGCTGTAGCTCTTCCCCCATCCTGCTGTCACGCCGTTCAGCTTCTCTGACCACTTTCCTCCTTGAACCTTCCATGAAGCACTTTTCATATGTAGACCTTTCTCATTTCAGATTCAAGCATGAAAAAAATATTTTCCCTTCTTTCTGTTATCTGTAACATAACAGGAAAGAATTAATATATTCTGTACAGTTTGATTTGAGGTACACTGGTCTTGAATTAAACCTCATTCACAAGTTGCCCTTTCTTTTTCTTTCATCTCAGCTTTTGTGCTTAAAATCTAACAGTGTGTGTGTGTGTGTGTGTGTGTGTGTGTGTGTGTGTGTGTGTTTGTTGAATGTGAATTGGAAATCTTCGAAGTAAAAGATCTAGTGTCCAGGGGGCCTGGAGAGATGGCTCAGCAGGTTCAATTCCCAGCACCCACATGGTGTCCAACAGCTGTCCATAACACAAGTTCCAGGGGATCAGACACCCTCTTCTGACCTCCACAAGTGCTGTACAACATGGGTACACTTACAGACATGCAGGCAGTACACACATACACATTGAAAGAAAAGAAAAAGAAAAGATCTAGTGTCCAAACTAAAGGTCAGATTATTGAATAACTTCTGTTCCTTAAGACAGAAAGATGGTGACCAATGTAAGACATAATAATAGGAGAAACAGCCCTGGAGAGTTGGCTTAGGGGTTAAGAGCACTGACTGCTCTTGCAGAGGACCCAGGTTCGATTCCCAGCACCCACATGGTGGCTATGAACCGTCCTTAACTCCAGTTCCAGGGGAGTCCAAAGCCCTCTTCTGACCTCTCTGGCATTGCACGACACGGGTGCACTCACATACATGCAGGCAATATGCTCATACACATAAAATAAAATAATAAAATATTTAAAAAATAATAGGAGAAACATAGTGAGGTATCTGGGAGCACTTTGTACTGCCTTTGTAATAATGCAGTACATATAAAATGCCTCTAAAAGAAGTTTATTGAAAAATATATGAGGAACATTTCCTTTTTCATTATGATTTTTAGAGATGTTCAAGTTCTGTATTTGTTACAAGTCACCAAAAAAATCTGACATTTTTGCTCTCAAAAACTGCTGGGTCAGTAATAAAGCTTTGAATCACTTTGAAAGTGTCACTTTCAGGATTATTGTATAATACGGTGTAGAAATTAAATGATACAGGCTGTGGCTGTTACTGGCCAACTCACTTCCCGTGTGGTGTACTAAATAAACCTGCTTTCTTTCCCCTGCCTTATTATATACGATTTCTTCTGTTCCCATGTGACATCACATCATACTTTTTGGGTTTTGTCAAGTCTTTTGTGGCTCTAGCAACAGGGATAAAATAATTTCCTTATGGGTTTGTCATGAGTTGATAGTCAAGTAAAAGAATCAGCAGCTCTTATACTTGATTATTGGATTGTTTTTATTGGATCCAGTCCTTAAAACTGGATTTTTTGTTTAAGTAAGAAATATCCTAAATTGGTTCTGGTTTATTGAATGAGTTTTCATGCTTGTGACATACAAGGGAAAGTTGAACACTCATATAGTTTATATTGTTTTTTGTCTCTCTGACAGAATCCCAAGGACTGTAGCAAAGCCAGGAAGCTTGTGTGTAACATCAACAAAGGCTGTGGCTATGGCTGTCAACTCCATCACGTTGTCTATTGCTTCATGATTGCATATGGCACCCAGCGAACACTCATCTTGGAATCTCAGAATTGGCGCTATGCTACTGGTGGATGGGAGACTGTGTTTAGACCTGTAAGTGAGACATGCACAGACAGATCTGGCCTCTCCACTGGACACTGGTCAGGTAAGGAGTATGTTTACCATGGCAGCTCTCTGGCATGGCCAGATTATCAGATTTCTAAAGAAGTACAGTTTTATGGGGTATAGTGCTGTGCCTTCTGGATTCATGAGTGCTAAACATTAGTATTGTATTCCCAGGTATAGTGATATATGCCCATAATTCTGGTACTTAGGAGTCTGAGGTAGGATACTTATGAGTTAAAGGCCAGCCTGTACTGTATGGCAAAATTCTATATCAAAAACTAACTAACTAAATAAAGCCCAGCACAGTGGCACACACCTTTAATCCCAACACTCTGGTGGTGGAGGCAGGCATATCTGTGAGATCAAAGTCAACCTGGCCTACATAATGAGTTCTAGGCCAGCTGGGGCTATAGGGAGACCCTACCTCAAAAATTAAATACATAAATAAAAACTATTTTATTTCATTTTGATGTTCAGTTTTCATCTTAATTTAGCAAATGCACTGATTTTTTTCTCCCCTCCCAATGGGTACAATTAGGTTCTTTTTTTCCTTTGGTTTGTGGGGTTGTTTTTTGTTATTGTTTTGGTTTGGTTTGAGGTGTTTTTTTTTTTTTTTATCTTTTTGAGACAGAGTCTCCCTTTAGCCACAGCTGGCCTGGAATTCACTAGATTCCAAGGTGTAATATAGCTTAGGCTGGCCTCGACCACACAGATATATCTACCTGTAAGTTCCCAACCAGCCCATAGTGAGTTCCAGTTCAAGAAAGAAAGAAAAAAAAAATAAGCATTTAAGGTAAATGCTAAGTAAGACAGTGCATTATTTCTGTACTCACATGCTTCAGAACATCAAAATTATTTTAAAACTGGGATGTTTTGATTAGTATCATTCATTTTGGGGATGAACAACTCTTACACATTCCAGAACTAGATGTAGAACAGGAAATTGCACTATTAGCAAAATTGCTTTGTTTTTTTGTCTCCTTTTGGGAAAAAAAATAGTTGATACCTAACTTTTCACACACAAGTGCCGAGAAAATCAATTGGGTAATTCTTTAAAATACTTCGAGTTTCTATGTAAATGAGTTCATGTGGATTAAAGTCCTTGCAGTGTTGCTTTTGTCTTTCATAGTTGAGAATCCTTATTCTTTAGATCATTTTTTCCATTGTGGTTTACTTCATATTTTAAAAAATGAATGTCTTCAACTAGAAGCTTTCTGGGCTTTGTTTTTTTCTTTTTCTCTTTGAGACAGGGTCTCTCTGTAGCCACAGCTGGCCTTGAACTTGCCATATAGATCAGGCTGGCCTCAGTCTCACAGAGATCTGCGTGCCTCTGCCTCTGGAGTGCTGGGATTAAAGGCATGGGCCACCACACCCAGCTACTGACCATTAACTTTGAGGCTCCATATCCATTATTGTAATTTTGTTAAGTGAAGAAAAATAGTAAAGAGTATGCTCCTGTCCTAGTTTGTTTCTTCATTGCTGTGACAAAACACTCTGACCACTCCCAACTTGGGGAGGAAAGGGTTTATTCAGCTTACATCTCCCAGGTTGTAGTTCATCAGGGAGCCCAAGGTAGGAACTCAGGGCAGGAACCTGGAAGCGGGAGCTGGAGTACAGGCCATGGAGGAACGCTGCTTACTGGCTTGCTCCCCTGGCCCCTGCTCAGCCTGCTTTCTTATGCAACACAGGCCCACCTGCCCAGGGGTGGCACCACATTGGGCTGGGCTCTCCCACATCACTCATCAAGAAGATGCCCCTCAGACATGGCCACAGGCCAGTCCAATGGAGTCAATTCCCCAATTGAGGCTCCCTCAACCCAGGTGTGTCAAGTTGACACTAAAGCTATCCAGCACAGCTCCCAATAAAAAGTAATCAAAATCCTTCCTGTCATCTACACATATGTATAGTCTTAATAGTTATGTGTTCTAAAGTTGCTGGTAAAAGGGCTAATTCATTTTTCCTTACTGCAAGATACTTCCTGAGTGTGAAATAACTGCATGCAGTAGACCCTCAAATTTTTCCACACAGATTTTCTCTTGAATTTATGATAGGAATATTGCCTTTGTATTTAATGATTTGAAATATCTTTCAACAATTACTGGTTTGGTTTTAGAGGTGTAGTGCCTGTTTTAGACTATGATGACTAGCTTTCAAAATGCTTTTGTAGTTGGAATAAATATCTTTGAATAAATGATGTAGTGATGACAAACTCCAACTATTTAAACATATTCTGGGTTTTTTCCTTTAAAAATGCCCTTATTTTTGTATTTTTAATTAAAAAAATCACTGAGATTATTGGTTAAACTATCTTGACTTTTTTTTTAATTTTTAAAAATGATTTATTTAATAACAACATACTTAGAAGAAGCATATCATTACAACACAATTGACATATTCAATAACGTTTTCCTGAAGTAGGATGCATCTCTTTCAAATTTGGCTGTAAATTTTTAGGCTTACAGTTGAATTATTACAGTTATACAATATTGTACTCAGTATAAACCCTATAAGACATAAATTAAATGATGTTTTAACCTTTAAAAAGATCTCCATTTCATTATTAAAAATTAAAATTTATACTGAGTGCAATATTGTATAACTGTAAAAACCCTATAAGACATA
>NW_008355157.1:1334844-1341762 GCF_000622305.1 Nannospalax galili
CTTGTGTGATACTCGGGCCTTCAAGTTTAGTTCTGCTTCTTTTATTTTTGAGCTTTATGTGTCTTTGTGGTTTACTTTTTGGGTATGAAGAGCTGGTTTGTCTTAGCTTCTGGTTCTCTTCTTTTGATTTTATATTGTCGAGGCCGTTTTGATTTTGTCTTCAGGAGTTCTGGGGTGGCCCAACTCCAATGTGGATCAGAAGTTTTCAGACTTTCTCCTTAGGTCTGGAATCTTCTAAGAATGCTTTCGGCCTCAGGAACTTGGGTGGCACTGACCTGAGACCCTTGCCGTGGCTGCGCCACGCAGGGATGCAAAGGCAGATGGGGAGGGAAGAAGCCCCAAGACTTCCCAGGGAGTGGATTGAGTAGCTGGGTTGTACTGGATGCAAAGGATCAGGGAGAGTAAAGGTAAGCCTTGGAGCCCCAGAAAGAGGCTGTCAGCCCCAGAAAGAGGCTGGCGGGGGGTTGAGGGCCAGGGGAGGAGAGGGAGAAGAGGGCAGGGCCAGGACCAGAAGCGGTGCTCCTGGAGCCCAAGAAAGGGACTGAGTTGCTCTGGGTGAGAAGGGTCAGGAAGCAGTATTGGTTCCCCAGGTGTCTGAGGCCCCAAGACTAGGAATGGCGCAGGGCCCAAACTAGGAGTATAGAAAGGCGAGGCGGGGGGATGGAAGGGTGAATGTGACTTAGGGAGTCCCGGAGCAGAGAGCTGCGCTATTGACTTACCCCAAGAGGCCTGAGGATAGTAGTGCAGGCTAGGAGAGTTAGCCGGTGGTGCAGGCCCAGGGAAGCAGCGAGAGGTGAGGGCGGGGCCAGGACCAGAAGTGGTGCTCCTGAAGCCCAAGAAAGGGACTGGGTTGCTCTGGGTGAGAAGGGTCAGGAAGCAGTATTGGTTCCCCAGGTGTCTGGGGCCCCAAGACTAGGAATGGCGCAGGGCTCCAACTAGGAGTATAGAACGGCCTATCTTGACTTTTTATTTCTCTCCCATTGTCTTAATGAATTGAACTGAACTATTAATTTGATAATTGAATTGGACTTTCTTTGTACATGAAAATAATGACAATCAAAAAAGAGTTTGATGTCCTAGAGGTTTAGGACATGTTTAGGTAGATGGCTGTTTGCTGTATTGACCATCTAAACTGGAGGTTATCTTTTCTCTCTGTTTCATATCAAGAAGGGTTTGATCAAAAAGTTTTATTTGCCATCTTTAAGGTTTATATGAGGTAGGCTTAAAATAAAAATAATTGAATAAAATTATTTGCTATGTACCAGGCACCCATGTTAGAGTAGGCTCAGTGGAGGTGCACTTGTCTAGCACACAGAGACCCTGGGGTCCATCCCCAGCATTTATAAATATATGCGGAAAAAAAAAAGCTAAGTCTGACACTCTGGAAAGCCGAGTAGGAAGATCTAGAATCAACTGTTTTGGGCAACATAGATGGCCCCTGAGTGAATGAGGAAAGGAGGAAGAGAAAAGTGGGGATGAATAAATTTACAATTGAAAATCTTTCCACAAAGAAATTTCCAGATCTAGATGTTTTTGCTGATAAACTGAACATTTAAGGAGGAGGTGACACCAATCTAGAAAGTAGAAGCCGCCATCTTTTCAACTTATTGTATAGGCCAGGGTCACACTTAACAACCAGGAGAAAGATCACAAGATGAGCACACTTGATGAAAGGTCCCTTTTGGGGCACATGGACTGTGGGGAATGGACCAGCCATCCAAGTAGAACAGCTCAAATTTGGTTGGTTATTTGAGACACCCAGGCAGATTTTGTGGCTAACATCATTGTTCATTTGACTTTCTCCAATCTACACCCAGCCTCTTAAGCATCCTGGCTTTTCCTTCTAGTCAGATGCTACAAAGGTTCAGTCAAAAATGCACCCTAAGCTGGGCCTGGTGCTACAGGCCTAGCCAGCTACTCCAGAGGCTGAGGCAGGAGGAGCATGAATTCAAGGCCTACCTGGGCAACCCAGCAAGTCCCCATTAAAATAATCTGAATATCTTAAGTTTCGTAAACACTTATTGAATAGTGCTTAGTTTATGTATGGAGATATGTATGTAACAATAACATTTAGTGAATCTGAATAGCACTGCTAAGAACTATTTCATCTCATTGAATAGTCAGAATAAACCTGTGTTATTTGTGTCTTACATAAATGAGTAACTTGCCAGAAGTAATTCACCTATCAAGAATCAGAAACCCATATTTGCCAATAGTCTCTACAGCCTGGGATTATTTTAAACAGCAGCAGCAGCAACTTGGACATACGTAGCCTATAGGCATAAAATATTTACTTTCTGGCCCTTTTCAGAAAAAAAAAAAGTTAATGATTAAACTTCTTTTTTTTTTTTCCATTTCATTACAGGTTTAACATATTCAGTAACACATTTCAGAGCAAGGATATATCTTTCAGAAGTGGCTGTAAATCTTTAGGTGCACAGTTGAATTAATACAGTTATACAATATTGAACTCAGTATAAACCCTGTAAGACATAAAATTGAGTGAGTTTTTATCCTTTAAAGAAGATCTCCATTTCATTTTAAAATATGCTGTTTCCTACATTTTTGATGCTACTAACACTTACTTAGATGTTTGCGTATGTGTCTTTAATCTCTATGTATCTGATTATTACTAGTCACAGTTGATTACACTTGGATCCTTAGTACCTGAGTATGGATATAAAGTCATCAGGTAGATTTCACTGGTAATGTTTATCACCTCTACTATTTAACATGCAGTACATTTTATGCTTCCTCCTCAAATATGTCTGTTTGTTTGTTTGTTGATTGTGTGTGTGTGTGTGTGTGTGTGTGTGTGTGTGTGAGTATCATACAGAACATCCCACACAATCTTATTCATCTATATACCCACTTCCCAAATGGCACCCTGCCATAGCCTCCCCACTCTTACACACTGGAGCCCATATACTCTGTCATCCCTGTTACTGTCCACTGTGTTGTCGGCTCCCCCAGCCATTCCCCAATGCTTGCGATTAAACTTCTAATGTTCAAAAAGTCCCAGTCTAAACAGGAAATAAGCATAAACACTTAAAAAGTCTGTCTCCTGAAACAAAATGGTGTTGTTATAAAGTTATAAACAATACTCCGAGGGATGAGAGAAGTATAGCCATTTCAGCCAGAAAAGTTAGAAGAAATAGTATTTTGAATTGCTTTAGCAGAGTTATTAAAATGGCCAGATATCTTAGGGGTAGAATCTTGCACACTTGGAGTGTTTGACAGATGATGATAAAGTGCCCAGGTGCCTGTTACATCTTGCTTAGAGAAAATTTCAAAATAGCAGAATTGGTAATTATTTTTTCTTCAGTTTCTGATTTGCTAAATTATACAGAAGAGAGAATTAAACCATCTGCTTCTTAGTTTAGCCTTTAGTCAACTGTGACTGAAAAAAATGCAGTTCTGATAGCTAATTATATTGTATTTTTTCAAGTAAATAAAAATAGTTGGATGCAAGTGTTTTTAAGGTGTACGTGTATGAAAATGATAGTATTTTTGTTAAGTAAACCTTGTATTTTGTATTCATTCTTAATTGTCATTTATGCTATTGCAATTTTTATAAGTTCTTATTATAGGTGCTTAACATGTAACATTTGCATGATTGTGAAAAACAGTGTTTCTGAAGAACACTGACAAAAGTAGTTGAGTTAATACAGAATTGCTTGTTGGGGATTTTTTTTTTTTAACTGAATTGAGGAAATGACACAGAATTAACAATGTTGTTACTCAAGTCCTGGTTATAAACTTGCCAACATATAATGTAATATAGCATCACCCTGAATGACTTGTACTTCTAAAATAAGCACAGAGGTCAAGTGTTATAACATTGGAAGGAGCCAGGGGTGTAAGGAGTGCCAAAGGGAATGCATGCTTCAAGGCCCTGGTGATTAGATCGTATACAGATTAGAATATGACAATCAAGTAGTTAATCAAGTGTTTGTATTTTTAAGTATTTATTCTCAAGGACATAAAAGGATAAATTATCCTATGTTGATCAAAAAGTATTCCAAACATCAAAAATAAACACAGCCATGGCATAAAGATTACCTAATTTTGTAGTTTTTGCAGACTGTCATCTATTGTATGGGTGATAAATGTTACGTCTATGTTCATAACATTTTTTAAAAGTCTGATATAGCTGTAAGCTATTTCTTTTTCTGAATGTCAATATTATAAATATGTAATCATTGGATTAATTAAGGTATATGTGGACACATCACTCCTCTTCATTCTGCTGGGGATATATAATTTAATGTTTCTCATTTGATTAAGCAAAATCTATTCTTTGAACATTTTTTTCTTAGCCTGAAAAGAATATACAAGAGTGATAAGTTGCAGGTTTGGTTTCTGTGTTTTATGTTGGGGCAGATATTTTATTTTATGTTGGCAGATATTTTGTTTGGCATTGATTATATATTCAAATGTGTATCTGACAGCATTTTCAGTTGTTTGACAAAATACTGTTTTACTATAACCACTGTAATATGCCCTTAAGTACTTATGCACTTGTTCCTCTTTTTAATAACCAAATTATATGTGTTCATGGAGTAAAAACAGTAGTAGCCATAGGTGCATATAAGAAAAACTATAAATTAATGCCTTTGCCTTATCCTTTCTTAAAGACTGCCTCACTGTCTGACTCATTAAAATGAATTCCCCCTAGGTCTTTAGGACATGCTGAGATGACTAAAGAAATAAAAAAGAAGAGTCATTCTAGGAATGTTTGAATGCAACTTTGCATTGTGACTAAAATCGAGTGTACACCCTCATCTAATCATATTCTTTTCCCTCCCTCCTTCCCTTCCTTCCTTCTCCTTCCTTCCTTCGTTCTTTCCTTCCTTCCTTCCTTCCTTCCTTCCTTCCTTCCTTCCTTCCTTCCTTCCTTCCTCCTTTTTTTCTTTCTCTTTTTTGTTTCTCTTTCTCTGTTTTGTTCTCCCTCTTTCTTTCTTTCTTTCTTTCTTTCTTTCTTTCTTTCTTTCTTTCTTTCTTTCTTTCTTCTCTTCCTCTTTTTCTTTTTTTCTGACAGGGTTCTTCTGTAGCCCCACCTGGTCTGAAACTTGCTATGTAGACCAGGCTGGTCTCTATCTCAGAGAGATCCACCTGCCTTTGCCTCCCTAGTGGAGTGCTGGGATCAAAGGAATGCACCACCGTGTTCTTTATTAATTGATGAGCTTTTAACATTCAAAGCAGATCAAACATAATAATTAATCATCTCTCTATACCCCATATCCTATCTAGAAATTTTACTAATCTGCTAAACTTAGTCACTTTTTCACTCCCCTCAAAGCTCAGATACTCCTCCCCTCTAGTCTGTAAATTCCTCTGGACCCTGCCATGGCTCTGGTGATGCCAAATTTATTCATTTCATTTGAGGAAACTGCTTTTAAATAAGAATTTGAAATAAAAGGCAATGACTGCTTATTGCTGAAAAACCCAGAAAGTACAGAAAATATTTTATCTAAATATGTGTTCCTTTCAGTCATTTTAATTAGTAGATATTTAATTAGTAGATATTTCTTACAACAATTTTAGCTGTGCAGTAAAACTGAATAGAGAGTACACACACATCACACCATACCCTGGGTATCTGTCATGACCCACCCAGTCTTTCCTATGAGTATTTGCATTGCTGTACTACATTTGTTAAAATCAGTGAACTAATATACTATTATTAACTAAAGTCTGTTTGTATTAGGATTTGTGTTTTCTGTTGTACAGTTCTGGTTTTGTCAACTGTATAATTTCATGTTCCCATTATATATAATCACACAGAGTCTTTTTACTGCCCTAAAAGTCTGCCATCTTCTACCTATTCTTCTTTTTCTCCTTAGTTCTTAGCAAACACTGTTCTAGTTAACTTCAGCTGTCAACAAAACATAGCCTAGAGTTACTTGAGGAGGAAGTCTGAATTGAGAGATTTCCCAGATCAGATTGTCTTATGATCATTTCTGTGAGGGATTGTCTTGATTGGTGATTGATGTGGAAGGGTCAAGCCCACTGTAGGCAGCACCATCCCTAAGCAGGTGGTTTGGGTTGTATAAGAAAGCTAACTAAGCATGAACCTGTGAACAATCCAGCACACAGCATTCTTCCATGGTTCCTGCCCTGACTTCCCTCAATGTTGGACTCTAACCTATAAGATGAAATCAACCCTTTCCTCCCCTAATTTGCTTTTGGTCAGTGTTTTATCACAGCAACAGAAAAGAAATTAGAACATCCACCAATCTTTTTTATCTCCACAATGTTTCCTTTTCTGTAATGTCATATAATTAGAATATATATGATCTTTTCTGCCTGCTTAGCTTTTTTTAAAGTTCCTGCACATCTTTTTGTGATTTGACAGTTCATTTCTTTTTATTGTTGAATTGTATTCTATTTGTTTATCCATTTGCCTATTGAAGAACATTTTGGTTGCTTCCAATTCTGAAAAAGCAAGTATAAATATTGATGTGCAGATTTTGTGTAGCATAATTTTCCCCTCATTTGGGCAAGTACTCAGGAGTAAGATTACTGGATCACATGGTAAGACTATATTCAGCTTTTTAAGAAACTTCCAGCCTGTCTTTCAAAATGGCTGTCTTTGTCTACTCAGCTGTTATAACAAAATACTATAAACTGAGTGGCTTAACCAACAGATGTCTAGAAGTTGGAAAGTCCAAAATTAAGATGCCGGCAGTTTTATTTCCTGGTCATAATTCCATTTTACATGATCTAATGATCCAACATACAACCAGGAACGCACTAATTCTTTCCCCAGGAATAGATGGCAGTCTTTTGAGGAATACTTATTCTTCTGACATCTCATAAGAAATATTATAATAAAGATTTAACAACATGTAAGTACTGATAATAATCAATGTTATATTGCATGATGAAAGAATAGGTAAGGAAACAAAGATACCT
>NW_008355157.1:1341882-1345125 GCF_000622305.1 Nannospalax galili
AATATTATTAATAAAACAGTAGAGAAACACTCATAGCAATTACAATCCTCATATTTCTGTAACTGTTCACATGGCCATGGCTGGTATTTATAACTACCTTTTTCTAACCATTCTGTATGTCTTCCACCCTCAGCAAGTACCTCAGTAGGTCACAGTTCTTTACTTGGACAACTGACCCACTGAGCATTTATTCCATGAGTGCATTCCATTTTGCATTCTCAACAGCAATTAAGAGGATTTTGCTTTGTTTGTTTTTTCTTTTCAGCATTTGGTATTGTTTATTCTTTTAAATTTTATCCATTGTTGGTTTCTCTGTTGGCATCTTATTTTTTTTTCATTGATGACCTCTGCACACTTTGCATGTTATCTTTCCATAGCCATGAAAAAATACCTGAGAAAAAATCTATTGAATGGAGAAAAGATTTATTTTGACCATTATTTCAGAGACTTCAGTCCATGGTCACTTGTGTCTGTTGTTAATGGGCCTGAGGTGAGGCAAAACATCATGGTAGGTGCATGGGGTAGGGAGAAAGGTCCATGGTCCTAATATACGCACATAACCTATTTCCTCCAAGTAGGCTGTACCTCCTGAAGTTCCCACCATCTTCCAATTGCACCACTAACTGGAGGCCAAGGCTTTAACATAAGCCTTTGAGGACATTACTGATCCAAAATTTAACACCTGAAATTGAATTTGTGTATACGTGGAAGCTTAGATGATTAACTGTAGCTCTGTCTTCATTTTTGGTATGTGTTCAGTGCTATGAATTGCCCTTTCTCTGTTGCTTTTGCCATATTCCACAAATTTTGATGTTTTATGTTTTTATTGAGTAAAATAATTTTTTAATTTCTTGAGACTTCTCTCAGTCTATCTTATAAATAACACAAGGGGTTCTCACTGTCTCTCTGTTGATTTCTAGTTTAATTCCATCATGGTCTGAGAACAGGCTTTGTATGATGTACACTCTTTTAGATTTGTTAAGATGTGTTCTTCCAGTCAGAATGTGGTCTGATACCTTTGTGAAATGTTCCCTATGAACTTGAGAAGACTATATTCTGCTGTTGCTAGATTAACTTCCTGCAAATGTTAACTTGATTCAACTTTATCTTTACTGGTGTTCTGTCTACTTGTTCTCTCAATTAATGATAGGTAGGTATTGAAGTCTACAAGTATAACAGTGAATTTATACATTTCTCCTTTCAATTTTATCAGTTTTTACCTCATATATTCTATCATTCTGCTGTTAGGGACATATATTTTAAAGAAAGTCTTCTTGTGAGTTGACCCTCCCATTTTATAATTCTATAATTTTCCTTGCTTTGAAATTTCAAATTCATATATTTCGAACTATTCACATTTAAGTGATTATTGGCATACTGAGTCTTCTAGAACAACCTAATCGCAATGTGTGAGAACCGTCAAATATGATGAGATTGAAAACAGGAGGTAGATGGACTGACTGAAGAGTAGTTCATTAAGAGTTTATGGACAGAAGTGGTCCTGAGTAGTGGCAAAACTGGATCAGTCTCTGATTTGCATCAGAAACACAGGGATGTGTGTGCCTCTGTGCATGTGTGCGTGTGTGTGCATGCAAACGTGACTTCGTCCAAGCTGGAATATACCTGCTTTTATCTAAAGCTAATTATCAAAGAGTCAGGCACATTCCTGGTTCCAGAATCTAAATATCAAAATCAGTGTATATCTATGGCCAGTGTTCTGGGAAATTATGCATGGAAAACTGACCAGGATTCCTCTGGGGCAACTGTAGCAGTTACAAGTCAAAAATGACTGAAATCATATCAAGCTGAATCAATACATTCCATGCTGTGTCTGTTTCTATTTGTTGCTTTAAAAAGTTCCCTGTTTTTTTAAATTTCTTATTGTATAATGATTCCATTTTTTTCTCTTGCTTTAGCAAATTAGTTATAACATCTTTTAGCAATTGCTCCAGAGTTTGTAATATATGTTTATAACTAATCCAAGTTCATTTTCAAATACTGTATATTCCTTCATGAATACTGCTACCATTTTTATTGTAGTCAAAGGATTCTCAATTCTTCTCTCCCAACCTTTATAACACTGTTTTTCATTCATTCCGCTTTTTAAAAAAAAATATTCAAAAGATAAATTAAGAATAAGGTCTTGGCATTAGGCTTAAGTCTGTATAAAAAGTTATTTAGACAATGATTTCTCATTGATGATTTTGTTCCTAACCAGAAAGTGCTGCTCAGATGTAAGACTTCAAATCTTGGCCTCCAATACCGTAGTGCCCACCTGTAGCTAAGGGAGACAACCAGCTATTGTTCTAAAATGATGGATAAATTTGTTTTTTACCCCCATCTAGAAGCCTTTGAGAGGGAACTGACACTGATTCTAACCACCCCAACAGCTACCAAAATACCTGAAAGCAAATCCTGAATCCATCACTCTAGAGTCCAGCCTTGGAAGACAAAAGAGAAATGAGGAAGAACCCAATAGAGGGAAGCTTTTGGAGGCCCTTGTCAAGAAATTCCAGTGGACGCTCATGAACATTTGAAAATTGCTGTTCTGACTTTTTTTCTGGTTCCCTGTCTAGAACTTGTAATGCTAATTACTCTTTCCTTTACTTCTCTTTCACATCTCCTATTCATGATTCAAAGACTTTCTTTTCCCCCTCAAGATAAGAGCTATGCAATTTGGAAGTCTTTTAGATACACCCACTGAAGGGGTACTCCAGTTGCCTCACCCTGCATTCCTATTCAACATGGAAGAAGCCAGAGTGGTCTGCATCCTGATTCCCTATTGGTAGTTTGGGTAACCTCTTCAGAGAATGGTGTGATAAGAATAGGAGGTAGGAATTGGATAGGCAGTTAGGGTAAAAAGACCGCAAAGAGACACTCCTATCCTCAGGCCTCTTGGGGAGCACCGCTTCTGGTCTTGGCCCCGCCCTCACCTCGCTCTGCGTGCCTGGACCAGCACCACCGGCTAACTCTCCTAGCCTGCACTCCTATCCTCAGGCCTCTTGGGGAGCACCGCTTCTGGTCCTGGCCCCACCTTCACCTCTCTCTGTGTCCCTGGACCTGCACCACCAGCTAACTCTCCTAGCCTGCACTCCTATCCTCAGGCCTCTTGGGGAGCTCCGCTTCTGGTCCTGGCCCCACCTTCACCTCTCTCTGTGTCCCTGGACCTGCACCACCAGCTAACTCTCCTAGCCTGCACTCCTATCCTCAGGCCTCTTGGGGTAAGTCTATAGCGCAGCCCTC
>NW_008355157.1:1349622-1350188 GCF_000622305.1 Nannospalax galili
ACTTGTACATCCATGTTTGTTGCTACTCTTTTCACAATAGCTAAGAGATGAAAGCAACCTAGGTGTCCCTCAATTGGTGAGTGGATAATGAAAATGTGATTTCATATATACGATGGAGTTTTACTCAGCAGTAAAGAAAGATGAAATTCTTATGTGGATCCTAGGATCAGACTCTGATAAATATGTATGCAAACAGACATAACTGCAGGAACCAGGACAAGGGTAAGGAAACAGTGAGGTAAAGGAAAAGAAATAACCTGAAGGAGAAGAATAGTAGGTAACAGACCTTAAGAAGGGAGATATGGATAAAAATTGGGTCAGATTAGGGGAGCGAGGAGGGAAGGGTATATGAAGAACCTAGGGGAGAAGGAGAAAGAAGAAGCTCAACAGAGGTAGGATCATAGGAGCAAGGGTATTAGTAAGGAATAAAGGGGGGGAAGTGCAGGCACCTTAAGTAGGAAAACCATGATAGAGCGGGGAGACGATACAAGAGAGAAACAATGCCTAGCTAGTCACGAAAACCAGAGGGAACCATATTATTCCTACAATCTACTGACAAATTATAC
>NW_008355157.1:1350725-1363387 GCF_000622305.1 Nannospalax galili
AGGGGCCAATATAATTTCATAAGAGCATACATATATATAACTAAAAGCTACTTGACAAATAGCAAAGCCAGACAGGCGATACCTTCAGTCGAGTTCTTGGCCAGGATAGATAAAGGCTCTTCCAGACAGTAACCCAACATACTACTGGAAACATGAACAGCAGACCCCAATTCTATCCAAAGGAATACTGACAATGGATTGTCGTAGATGAGGAACAGCTGATCCTCCTGGAACAGGGACCTCTGGCTGACTAGATTTACCAGAAAGGCAGATGGGGGGAATGGATGGGGGGCTGACAGCACAGTGGATAGTAGCAGGGATAGCAGAGTATGGAGGCTCTAGTGGGAGAGGAAGGCTGTCTACCTGATGAGTTTATATTCATGCTCAGAGGCCCAGGAGCTCAGAAGGTGGGCAACTGTGACCAGTAATAGTCATGTATATAGAGATTAGAAATGCATGTGAAAAAGTCTCAATGTCAATCGGCTTGGAATGAATTTTTCTGTATGAAACTGTGTGTTTTGACAACGAAGTGCAGATCTTTTTTAAACGTTGGAATCTCCTTTAATTTTATATCTTATAGAGTTTAAAATGAGTAAAAGATTGTACAAGAGTAATAATTCATCTGTAAACCTAGAAATGTACACCCAATTTTGAAAGAGATGTACCCTAGCTCAGAAAAATGTTATTGAATAGTTTAATGCTGTTGTAATGAAATACTTCTTTTAATAAAAAAATAAATCAATAAATTAAGAAAAAAAGACCCCAAAGAAAAGTAGCCAGTTTCTTGGCTAAAACTCACAGTGTCCTTGGGCCTCTTAGCAATGGTTCCAGAGGCCAAAAATGTCGAAAATATTTGGGTGCTTGTATATAATCCTTAAAAGATTTTAGGGTTACCTCTTCGGGGGTGGATGTTAGAGTAGTAAAAAGCACCGTAAAAAATGAATCAATCAAAGAAGAAGAGTACATTAAGTTATCAGAAAAAAGTGATGTGGAGATACGGGGGGAGTTAGAGAGGAGGGAGTGGGCATGGATTTGATCAAAACACCTTATATGCATGTATGAAATTCTCAGTTCTTTATTAAAAAAAAAAACAAGGTCTGGGTATGTAGTTCAGATGGTAGGGTGCTTTCCTAGCATGCATGGAGCCTTGGTTTTGATCCTCGACATTGTATGAACCTGTGCTGGCAACACACATCTATAATCCGAACTCCAGCCCTTACAGACAGGACGATCAGAAGTTAAAGGTCATCCTCTGCTATTTAGAGAGTTCAAGGCCATTCTGGGGATACATGAAGACCCTGGATTTTTTGGGGGGGGTCTTATTTTATTCTTTTTCTGACTCTTTTCTTTATATATCTGAGTTTATGACCACTATAATTTTCCCTCTTCCTTGAAGCTAGCAAGAAATTTCCCTCAATTTTTTTGTTTTTTGGAAAATTTTTACTTCTCTTTAACATTTAAAAAAATTATATTGGTATAGATCAGTAATCAATCTCTGTGTGTCTCTCTGTCTATGTCTCTGTTCTCTCTGTCTCTGTGTGTGTGTGTGTGTATGTGTGTGTGTGTGTTTGTGTCTGTGTGTCTGTGTGTGTGTACTTTTTAAAAAACCTTTAAGCATGAGTTTTTTGCTGAGAGCCAGGCATCATGTCCTGAATAAAAAGGAACTGAAGAAAAGAAACTTTCAGCATCAGGTTTTATGTTTACTTTTTACTTGACTCTTTAGAGGCTGTTTTCTGTTAACTCCAGTTGTGGACTCAGGTGCTAAAGTTTCCTCTAGTGACCTGTTGTCCTTGACTTTCTTAGAGACTCCTTAAACAGGCGGTTCTTTTTGCTGTATTTCTTTGTTATTTTTCTTCCATCCCTATTGAAGTGAGGGAATGGTGAGGAGGGGAGGAGGAGTATTTTCTGGCATTATAATTCATTCTCATTCTTTTTGTGAGCTTCAGTTGGATCTTTCCTTTCCCTCAGGTAGGTCAGGCATGGCAAAATCCCTGTAGGCAGACATTGTTAAGGAGTATGGAGGACTCTTGAGTATAAATTGAGTTATTATAATACATGAAAATTTTCTGGAACTGAGAAGTGCAGTATATGTTATTACAATGATTATAAATAGCAATAAAAATATGAAAACAAGTTTTAAATGTAATGCTCCATTTATTTTTATGTTTTCTGTTATTACATATAGAAATATTCAAAGTAAGATTCTTCTAAGTGAGTTTCATTATATACTTCAAGTTAATACCCAGTGTCATACTCAGAAAATTCTGAATGGAGGCATGGATAATGTTCTAGCAATAATACATGACTAGAATAAATTCTTTTGGGTTTGTGCTTCATGTAAAAATTAATCATAATATCTGATAGTATTTAACAACTAAGCTGTATTTTCTATAGTGTTTGTCACTTTCAGATATTTTTTTCTTTCCAGAAAATTTTATTTGACTTCCTAGATAGTATACAGTGACATAGTAACGAAATTTACAAAAACAAGAATAGTATTTTTTTTTCCTGTTATGTGGTGTTTAGATGGTATGTATTAAGAAAATATTTGGTGGATCTCAGGCAGGTTGCCTATGTTTCTGAAGTAGTATGTGAACAAAGAGAAGGATTTTAGAAATATCCATGTAGCTTTGTGTTTATGTGCCCTTTTCTAGGTATTGAAGGTCTCAAACTGTTATCTAACAAACTGATAAAGTCAAACCTGAGTAGTGTCAACTGTTTTGTGTCTCAAAAACAGCAGACTGGTAATAGTCAAAATCTCAAAATTTCCTTACCACACTGAGATTGTGATGCTGATGGTAAGCTCCCTTACAGCAAAGTGATTATTTCCTAAGCAGACTGTGGGGTACCTGTTGCATGCATTACTTCATATAATTAAAACTATTCATTCAGTTAAGCACTTATCTTGTGTTTATTATGTGCCAGGATAGAGGTAGTTACTCATACAACAAGGAGTTATGGTACTGAGAAGGAACAGGGCTCAGGTTTGCCATAAACTTTATAACAGAAGATGAAGGCAAAAGTATGGTAGGTAGCTTTGACTTATACCATACCAGGTCAGACTTTGAATCCTATTGCTAGGTAACCGTCTCCAAGTTGAGTAGCATGCTCTATAGAATAAAAAGTGTAGGGGCTGGAGAGATGGCTCAGCAGTTAAGAACACTGGCTGTTCTTGCAGAAGACCTGGGTTTGAATCCCAGCACCCACATGGTAGCTAACAACTGTCCATAACTCCAGTCCAGGTGATCTCATAGCCTCTTCTGTCCTCTGTGGGCATTGCACGACAAGGGTGCACTTACCTACATACAGACAATACACACAAACACATGAAAAATAAAAATAAAATATTTTTGTGAAAAAAAGTGTAAACAGCCTTCTTAGCAGTGGAGGGGCAAAAAAAAAAAAGTCTTCTTTTGCAAATTTTTGCCTGGATCTAAAGTAGGTTGTGCTGGTATGGCCTCATTTTTTAAGTCTAAATTAGAAATTTCGTGTAAAATTTAAGTATCAGCTTATAGAATTATCATATAAATTGCACAAAGCGTCATCTGTTTTAAAGCAATGACAACTCAAAAGCTGTATGTCCCACAGTATCAGACATATCCTGCCTTCCTTGTTGGCTACATATATCTTCTTTCTTCCACTGTTTTTCTTCTACTTTTCATTCTCTATTTGTTAAGGTTGCGTGCATTTTTCTTCAGAATTCTTTTTATTCTTGTATGGCCATGGCCATCCCCTGTCCTTCTGTTAAGCCAGAAAAAGTAGTCATTTCTTGAGTAACATCTTCATAGTATTTGTCCCGGTGATGTCACAAAAACTTATCCTAAAGTATTAACTCTCTTGTTTAGAGATGTTGATTAACTCAGGCAAGGGAAAGTGAGGTGACCTTTGCCATGACAGTGACAACAGTGACTGTAGTAGCTGTAGCTTGACACATGGGCTGTAGCATGGCCCAAGATCCCACAGTGGTAACTAAGGCAGCTGCAAAAGCAGGTATGTCCTGCAGTCCAAGGTGACAGCAAGAGTATACAATGAGGGTGATGACTGGAGTTCCTGATACTCTGCATATGGAGTAGCTTACAATATGAGGAAAATTTACTACTCCAGTCCTTGTTTTGTTAGATTAACATGTATGTCTATTTTATCAACACTTTGCATAGCACTGAAACACAGTGCTATGCTAAGTAAGTTATCCTCTCTGGTCATATGCCACAGAATTCTTAACTTTTTTATTGTTTCCTTCTCCAACATGTGATTTTATTTTCTTCTCTCATAGTGTACCCAGAATTTCTAATTACAATTCTGTGTGTGTGTGTGTGTGTGTGTGTGTGTGTGTGTGTGCGTGCCAGTGTGCCTGTGTATGTGTATGTATGTATGTAGGTGCACATGTGTGTTTGTGTTTGTGTGCACATGTATATGCAAGTGTATGGACATTAAAAGACAATTTCAGATGTCATGTCCACTTTTGGGGAGGGAGTCTATGATCCGCCTGGATCTAGCCTAGTAGGCTAAGGTGGCAGGCCAGCGAGCCCAGGAATCTTCCAGTCCCTCCCTCCTCAGCACTAGAATTACAGGATTGAACTCAAATCTTCATGCTTGCAAAGCAAGCAATTTTCCAACTGAGTTATCCCCTAACCCCTATACTTACAATTCTTGAATCTTGAGATATTAGGGTTGGCCTTTACTCTATTACCAGGAAACTAAAATTGGGCTTTCTGATTTAACATAACCAGGTGATAACAGCATAAAAATCACAGATAGCCTTAAATCCAACATGACACATCTCCTTGTTAATTCCCTGAGTATGCTCATCATGCAGAATGCTATAAAATTCCAGGTATAGACAGCTATAAAAGGAACTCTAACATGCAAACTGATAGTGCCACATTGCCTGCTTGCTCTAGTCACCTCTTCCAGGGATTTTCAAGAAATAAGTCTGTTACTTTTAGGTCCTTCCCTGTGGCTATTCACTGCAAGGAGATACAGTTAAAGGAATAAAGGGTGATCTTCTGTAAGAGAATGTGGGAAAGGAAGGTTGTAGTTTAATTCCCTGGTACATTTAATGAAGTTACACCCTTGTCTTCCTACTGATATGTTACTCTATTTTCTTGTCCTACCAGTGAGAGAAGCTGTTTGCAGGGGTTGGGAGGCCGTTTGGGCTGGAAGGAAGTTCTAAGGAGAAAACACTAACTTACTAAAAAATAGAATAGCTAATTAAAACCTTCCCTAAACTTAGGCATAGATTTACAGGATCTTAGGAATCCTTGGAAACTATTGGCAGCATCCCTATAAATATTTTTATAGTATTAACAGCAAGAGAGATGACTCAGTGGTTAAGAGCACTGTCTACTCTTGAAGAGGACCCAGGTTCGGTTCCAAGCACCAAAGTGGCAGCTAACAACTGTTCATCACTCCAGTTCCAGGGGATTTGATGCCCTCTTCTGTCCTCTGTGGGCACTGCATGACACAGATGTACTTACATACATACAGGCACTATACTCATACACATAAAAATTTTTATTGCATGTGTTTTATATATTATTTATGTGGAGGGGTGCATATGTGCACCACAGCACACTGTGCCACAGCATGAGTGTGGCAATCAGACAACAATTTGCAGGAGTCAGTTCTCTCCTACCAAATGTGTTCTGGAGATTGAACTCAGGTCATCAGACATGCCAGCAAGTGCCTTTACCCAATGAGCCATCTTGCCAGCCTGGCAGTATACATTTTATAAATAAAATACCATTATACTGCAACCTCTGGGCAATGATATATAGATCTAGGTGCCTCTAGAATTGTTAAATTTATTTTAGGAATTCAGAATGACCACAGGGAATGTTTTGTTTAGTGGTTTGGACAAATCTCTTTGGTCTTTTTCTTTCGACATTGTCCTGCCCATCTTATTTTAAACTATACACTTCACCAAAATAGAACATGTTTTCTGTTAGCTGCTGTTTCAGTCTCCAGTCCAGCATTAAGTTTGTCAGAATATCCTGAGATCTGGGAGTCTAGTTGCCTTTGGAAGACATTTATGTTGCTAATAAAAGCAGCAAGCGCTTCATAAGAATGAGCCCAGTCATTCCCAGAGTGTGATATGCTAACTCGAGAATGTTGCTAACACTGTACTGTTTCATGTGACAGAATTTAAAACTTTTCACTCAATTGGTTGACGCCGTCTTACTGGCAGTGAAAATATAATAGTCTTTTGAGTTGCTGCTTAAGTAGAGCATTGATAGAATTCATATGGCAGGTGACAGTTGCTTATTTTTGTTTAAGAAGAGACCTCTATCAGCTGAAGTGGTTGAAAAACAAAAGTAGCCCAGGTGTTGACTTGTTAATAGCATCTCTTCTGTATTTTAAATGAGAACAGATCTCTGTCATTGAACAAGGATGTGAGTATTTATGCTGTCACTATTATAGTACCAAATAATAGACCTCATACTTTTTGTTTTTTATTTATCTTTGTAAATAGCCATATTTGTATCCAAGTAAAAATTTTAAAATAGTCCCATGCAACTACAGGTCTAGGCATAACTAGTTAGTGTTCAATCTTGATCTCCTTTTATTCTTGGCTTCTCTGTGAAGTCTCAGTAAGAATTTAATCTATGATATTTGGCCATATACTCTTAAAGGAAATATAAATCCAAGTTCAGATAGTCTTTGTAAATATAAGTTAAACATACAAATCCCTTGCTGACATGTGAACAGAATATGTAAGTGGTTTAGACAACCAGCTATTATTCTGTGTTTCTGAACAGAACAGAGTTTTGGTCAAGTCAGTAACAATAAATTTCCTAATGTTCAAATAGCCAGGAATCCTTACTCTTTAGTTTGATTGTCTATAGACTGGAAAGGATGGAAGTGACATATTGTTTTGTGGCCTGTGGTAAACAACACAAATAAGGCATGCCTTGGGTATAAAGCTTTCAGTGAAATAAGAGCGCACTGCTGCTTATCTTTTAGAGAATTTATTTTGCAGATAATCTCTTCCTAGACTAAACTATAGTTGGCTTCTTGAGAATTGACTCCAAAATAAATAATATTTTTTGAGAATTATTCTGTTAACTTTCTTGCATGTCAATGTGTGAGCATGTTTGTGGGCATGGTGTTTGTGTGTGCACATGCATGTGCAGACCAGAAGTCAACATCAGGTGTTTTCCTCAATTGTTCTCCATCTTGCTTTTTGAAGCAAGGTCTCTCCCTAAACCTAGAGCTAGCAAATTCAGCTGGACTGACTGGCCAGAAAGCCCAGGGATCCTGTTTCTGCCTCCTCAGTGCTGGGATTCGATTACAGGAGTATGCCTTGCTCATCTTTTTACCTGAGTGCTGGGGATCTGAACTCAGGCCCTCGTGCTTACATATGATTTACTAATTGAGTCATCTCTCCAGCCCCTAATTTAACTTTCTATGCACTCCATAAAACAACTTGATAAGTAGTAAAGTATTGTTATTAATCCCAGTTTACATTACAGATGAGTAAGGTAACATTACTAATGTTATTTTCAAGATGAAGAAACTCATGTGCAGTTAAATACAATTTATTCAAGGTCACACAACTATTAAATGATAAAGAATTTGAACATCAGTGTTTGTGATTACAGAATCACAAACTCATAATCACTGTGTTACAGTGAAGGTACTGTGTAAATCAACATTTGCCTTGGTATATTTTACTTGATGCCTCTCCCTGCTCTAGACTCCAAAATGCAGTAAGTCTCAGTACTTTACAGTCATTAGAAAGCTGATGGCACTTAGCAGCTGTACCATTCAAAGAAACTCGTATGAATGAGGCAGGATGCAAAGTGAGGGAATATTAAGTGACATGAGAAGGAAAAAAAGTCCCTCAACCTCAGGATCAAGAATTCTGACATAAATAAAGGGGAGCATTTACTGAGAAGATTGCCTCTATAGTGACTCGTTTTTCTACAGGACATCTTAAATAAGATTGTTAAAATAGCAAATGAGCCATGCTTGCTTGCTTGCTTGCTTGCTTGCTTGCTTGCTTGCTTGCTTGCTTAAGGCCAAAATGTGTGTGACTTTTGAGTTTATCAGCACACTTCTCCCATTCTTCAGCCTGAACAGCATACCTCCTTATGATTTGATTTACAAAAGAAAATTGTTTAAGATTAGAGATATAAACCTTTTATTTTCTTCTAAATTTTGTTTAATCTTTGATCCCAGTTTTAAATTAATATAATGTCAAAAGCCACAAAATTATATATATATTAGGATCTGTGTGTGCGTGTGTGTGCCCACAGTTAAATTTAAGTGCACACTAACTCTTAACCTTACTCAATAAACCCAACTTTGCTTCACATTGATTCATCCTGAAGTGATTTTCTGTTACATAAGTCAAGATCTAGGCCAGACCTGAGTGGAGAGGAGATTCCCCCAGGGAAAACTCCTCAGGTAATTATAGCCAGCAACATTAGGCTGCATCTTCCACAGCTGGTAACCAGAAGAGACTATGAAAGCCTCACTCTTCCTGTTTGCCTATGTAGGGAGTAGAAGAAGCTTCTTTAGGAGGCTAAAATCTAGAAAGCAGACTGCTATTGCAGTCACCCAAAAGATGCTGACAATCTCTTTCTCTCAAGCAAAATGTACATTCTAGGGTTTTTTCAAGCCCACTGAAAACCTTTTTGTCTTGGTTATTCTCAGTTTCATGAGTTATGACTTAAGAAAGACTCCCCTCCTGGAGCAGGAGGAAGGCTAAATAACACCAAGGATGTTTGAAAAAGCCATATGGAAACCCATTTTATAGGCTTTCTAAATATATATATTTTTTCATATAAAAGAGTCTAATTGCAATTATCCTACAGAGGGGATAATACTCCTTCCAGAGGTTGCCAAATGAAAAGCACAGTGCCAAGTGTGGAATACCTCCCCTTGAGTTTTTGTATAGAGGTGTCTCAGAGAACCCTAAACAATACAGGCTATTTCCACTACTCTTGGTTGCTCACCAAAATTCATTGGTAATAACCAACTGCTAAAGACACCACACACTTTGGTCACAGAACATGGAGAAATTAAGTTGGTACTAACCAGGAAGCTTCCTCCCTTCCAGCTAGCTCTTCATGGTACCAGAAGGTGCTGTGTAGGCTGCTGGGGGGGAAAGTCATCAACAGTCTTACCCAGCTTTGAACCTGTCAACTAGAATAACCCATGGTAAAATAACACATGGTGCAATAGTGTTATGTTATGGGGGAACCCACCACTTTCTGATTGGATTTAATGCCAGCTCCATAGGAGAAAATACATGCCTAGTACTGTAAATCTGGCTAAGAACTCATGGTTAGGGAGCTCACAGGCCCCAGGGGTAAACCTACTACTATTATTTTGCTAAATGGGCATAGTATCAAACTGCCCTCTAAATTCTTATCTCTATGTCTATAGCTTAGTGCAGCTCCCAGACCTCATCAGAGAAGTTTCTTTGTGCAGTGGACGATGGTTAACACAAAAACTCACAATTGATCAAAGTCCAGAGAATAAGTGTTAGTGAGGGCTCAGCCACAAAGAGCCAGAGTTCAGGGAGGATTTGGGTAAAACAGTATCTTCTGGACACAATAGAACCACCACCCTCATGAATTTCAAGCAGATGTGGTTACCTGCACAAGATCTAGCCAGTCAACATTCTACCATGGGGGTGAAAGTGCTCATGAGTTCCTACCCCTGAGGAGCTTTTGATAGTTACTGGTTTCTGGGGGAGAAAGAATCAGTTTTCTTTAAGGGTGTGGCCCCTCGTAGGTCGACCATACTCCAGTGGATGACCCCACATCCATGGGTAGCATGGACTCAGTGGTTATTTAAAAAACAAAAAGGACAAGAAGTTGAATTTGGAGGGATAGAGGTAGATCTGGGAGGAGTTAGGGGAAGGAATGGAAGATCACTATGATCAAAATATATTGCATGCAATTCTCAAGGAATTAGTAAAATAAGGAGTGCTTAACTTCAGAGCTTTGTGAACATGCCTTGTATTTGTCCAGTAGCTTTCAATTAAAAGCATTCTAAAAGATAAAAAAATGATAAAAGTATTATATTAAAAAGAAAAGAAAGACTTCCCTCCTAAGTTCTGCTTATCTCTGAGCAATGCTCATGGCTGCTGAATATCAGTTGAAGAAAGATGACAAACAGTACAGAAGACTCATGGCCTGGCATCCCAAATCCTCCTACCTTGAAACAGCTGAAGCTATTCATTCATGGTAGATGTTAAGCTTCTGAAACCTCTTCTACAGAGTGTAGTAAAGACGAATAATTCTAATTGTCCAGTTTCAGGACAAGTCTTATTTTTTTATTACATGAATTAATGACTGACTGATCCTTTTAAATGTTTTTTTTGTGTGTGTGTGAATTCGCTAGCAGGGAAGAGGACTTCTCTAGATGTACTTGCATACACTTATGCAGATCATCCTTTCAAAGAGATATGCTATTTTTAAAAAAGGGGGGGTATGCTTATGGCAGAGGGATATAGGTATGCTAAGACGTCTATAAGCTCTTTCTGTCCTTAATAAAAAGAATGGCCTTATAAAACAGGATAATTAACAAGAGGAGCATCATAGTCCTTCTGCAGTAACAAAGTACTGTAAGCTTGGTGGGGTTATAAGCAACATATAAGCAAACATGATTCTAGAGGATACAATAGCCAAAATCAAGATACCTGCAGATGCTTTATTTCGTAAGGGTCTACTTGATACCTTCTTGCAATTCCCTGGAGTGCCTTTATAAGGATACTAGGATGGAGGTTAACATTTCAACATGGGAATAATTCCCTAGACCAGTGACATGGAGCTGTTCATTTCCCTGTTTTGATTTTAACAGACATTCAGACAAATATTGAAAATGGGTCCCTGAAATAATCAGTTATGACCATTGTCAATTTAGGTTGAACTGAGCAGTCAGTTGTATCAAGCCAAGCCTAGTTGGTACTGATTCTTTAAAAATGAAATACTGTTGATATAACCCTTCCTTTTGGGGAAGGTTGATTCTGTATGTTTTTTTTCAAGGTGCTAAAGTCTTGACAGGTTGATCAAAGGTGCCATACTTAAGTGATTTATAAAACATATGTTGCTTCAAAACAACCACTCTGGTTTATGTCCCACCAACTGTGCATTTCTTTTAACAACTTTTGCAATATATATTAATTATCCTTTGTGTTTTTATTAATAGCCATTCTGACATGGTTTTAATTTGCACTTTATTGATGATTACAGATGTTGGATACTTTTTTCCCTAGACTTTTTGGCCATTTATGCCTCTAGTTTTAGGAAATATCTACTTAGATCCTTTGCCTATTTATAATCTGGTTATTTGTTTTCTTGCTTTTGAGTGTTTGATGTCTGTGTGTATTTTGGAGTTTAGCCCCTTATCAGATGTATAGTTTGCAAACATTTTTGGGTTTTTTTCAGCTAGATAATCTTTGGGTTGTCTCTTCACTTCACTTTGCTGTGCAGAAGCATTTTTGTTTGATACAGTCCCATCTGTGTATTTTTGCTTTTGTTGGCTATAGTTTGGGAGTCTCATCCATGAAATTATTGCATAGGCTAATGTGATGGAGCTTTTCCTGTTTTGTTTCAGCAGTTTTAGTTTCTGATCTTTTATCCATTTTGTCTTTTATCCATTTTGAGTTGATTTGTGTATATACTATATAACTTCTGTTTCCATTTTCCTGAACATCAATGTCCATTTTTACCAATAGCATTTATAAAGCTGAGGACATCTGTTTACAAACTCTTGGTTTATGTATGCTTTTCCTGTCCTGTCCCACTGGTCATTGTGACTGTTTTTATGCCAGCACCATGCTGCTTTGATTATAACAGCTTTGTAATACGCTATGAAATCAGAGTGTAATGCCTTCGTCCTTCCTGCCCCTTCTTTCTGAAAATGGCTTTTGCTGTGTATGGTACTTGTGTCATTGCATACAAATTTTAAGAGTATTTTTCTGTTTCTGTGAAAAATGACTTTAAGATTGAGATGCAGAATACATCACTGTAGATCACATTGGGTGCTATGAATATCTTAATATTAATTTTTCCAGCCTAGGAACATGGGCTATCTTTCCACTTATTTGTGTCTTTACTCTCTTTTATGATTATTTTTAGTATTTTCTTTTTTATTTATTATTCTTGTTTTATTTGCATAAGTTTATTACCTGCATTTATATAAGTGTACTCATCTTGTACAATGCCTGCAGAGGTCAGAAAAGGGTGTTAGATTCCCTGGAACTGGAGTTATGGATGATTGTTAGCTTCCATGTGAGTGCTGGGATTTGAAACTGAGTCCTCTGCAAGAATAGCCATCTTCCTAGCCCCTGTTTTATCATTTTCAGTATACAGATATTTCATCACATTGTTTAAATTTACTCTAAGTTTTTGTTTAAATTTTTGTTTGGTATTTTCAAATAGGATTCATTTCTTAATTTCTATTCAGATAGTTGTTGGTAATCTATATAGAAGTGTTACTAATGTCTGCAACTTTATTGAATGTATTGGCTCTCACAGTGACATAATCCAGAATTTAAAAGAAAGATACTGTATGATCTCACTTTATATAGATTCTTTAAAACAGCAGAAAAGTGGCTTCTAGAGGCTGAGAGGAGAGGAGGGAAGAAAGAAGGGGTGATGTTGATGAGAGAGTACAACGTTTTATTTAGATCGGAAGAAAAAGCT
>NW_008355157.1:1363528-1365050 GCF_000622305.1 Nannospalax galili
TTAGAAATATATTGCTCAGTGACCACGGTTAATAGTAATGTGCAGTCCCCCTTGATATCCATGGGTCCCAAGAAATAGCAAAATTTCAAATCCACGGATGCTCAAGTTGCTTATATTAAATTATATAACATTTATGTGCAACCTATACACATTCCCCTATACTTGAGTAGATTACATATATAAAAAGATGTAAGGGGAAGCAGTTCTCACCCTTTAAAATATGATTCATAAATAAATAAACATTCACTAGTAATCTCCCTTTTAATAGAAAACTGGCTTGGGCCCGGAGCGATCCATAAGCAGTCGTAGCCACATAAAATTTAACTATGTTGTTTCAGTTTCAGTGAATTCATTATTATGGCTAACATCTATAAAGTAGATTCATTTAAGTAAATCAGTTTTTAAAAGCTAAAATAGTACAGGTAATACATAATATGGTTTTTAAAACATAAATGTTAGGAGCTGGGGGAGATGACTCAGTAAAGTGCTGCATGCCTCACAAGCATGAGAACCGGAGTTCAGATTGCCAGCACCCATGTGAAAAACTGGACATGGTATGTGCCCAAAATCCCCATGTCAGGAAGACAGAGACCTGAGGATTCCTGGAGTTCACTAACCAGCCATTCTAGTCAAACTGGTGAGTTCCAGAGTCGCAGATATATGTGCATACACACAAACACAAGCAAAAAAATAATCCCCAAAGTATAGTGAACTACACGGTGACTAAAATTTTAAGACTTTCTAGCCTCTCTTCTGGATTAAATTCTTTTGAACATGTTTTCCAATAGAATAAAAAAGTTATATGATAAAGTAAGTAAAAGGAGACCTAAGAATAGCATTTGCTAAGTAATCTTCCTATCATTTTGGCATATATCCATACTGGGATGGAGATATAGCTCAGTGCTTTCCTAGCACATCACTGAGTTTCATCTTCAGCACTAAACAAACAATGACAAACAAGTATACCAATATTGAGGAAACTAAAGTTTTATTCTATGTTTTTTCATTTGTAAAATAAAAGTGCCTTTTTTATAATATCTTACTAGATGATTGAGTATTAATATCTTTTAGGTAGCACATTTGCTGATGATGATGTGTTACTTATTTGTTTGCTTATTTAACTGTAAACAGTCCCATCTAAGTGAGGTGTTTGAACTGGAAATCTTGTAATTTTTGCTTGGAGAAGCACAGCATCACTTTATATATTCTGAATACAGTGTTTGGTATATAGTGTTCCTCAAACATTTTAATATATTTCCACAAATATTTGAACAAATTAACAGGTTAATGAAGGTAAGAATAAAGAATCAGCAGAAATAAACTGAGTTCTCTGTCTAGAAGGTTTAGATACAGTTTCATTTCTTTCTGAAAGTTTTCAGTAAAAAATTGAGAGCTTAGTGCCATTAGAGAATAATGCTTTCTTATTAGTGAAGTTTGGAGCTACTTGCACTGAACATGTAGAGTGTACTCTTGTTGGTATGCAATTACAAAGGACAGCTCTGCTAATTTTGTTTTTGCCTAG
>NW_008355157.1:1365085-1412095 GCF_000622305.1 Nannospalax galili
TATATATATGCTGTTTTTTCCCTCTCTCCCTCCCTTCCTGCTTCTCTCAGGCCCAATGACCCTGCCTAGAACTCAGGATCCTTCTGTCTCAACATCCTGAGTGTTAAGATTATCAGATGCACCATCATGCCCCACACTGGGGCTTTCTTTCTCTCTTTCTTTCCTTCTTTCTTATTAAAAATAACTACCTTATCTTCCTTTTTCAATCTTATTTTCTCTTTCCTTTGTGTCCGACCTTTCTCACCATCTTCACATCAGGGAAAGCACCTCTATTTTACCATTCATTCATGTTTCAGGGACTTCGTCCTCAAAATCTTGAAGTGATTTTTGCATATCAGAGAAATAGACTGTTAACCAAGATTTTAAATCCTAGATATATAAGCTGACCTTAAAATGCCTATGCAGCCGGGTGTGGTGATGCACGCCTTTAATCCCAGCACTTGGGAGGCAGAGGCAGGGGGGACTTTTTGGGTTTGAGGCCGCCCGGGGTACATAGTGAGTTTCCGGGGGCAGCTGGGGGCAAAAAGGGAGCCTGTCTTAAAAAAAAAAAAAAAAAAAAAAAAGCCTATGCAGTTAATTTTATTGGTTGTATTCCAGATCATTCAATTTATTTAAAAATATTTTACATAGACACACACACACACACACACATACACATACACACAAACACATTTATATAAATAGACTGTGTTTCATACTGGTGAATAAACTTTCAACATATTTTAGGTTTATTCTTTGCTGTTTTCTTAATAATCTAGTGATTATGATTCTAACTTGTCATGCACAATGACATCTTAACTGTAATTATTTGTATATTTTAGCTAATATTTTGTATTATTAAAATTATAATTCAGTACGGTTCATGTTAGTGCCATTTTTTGTTGTTTCGTTTTGTTTTTGAGACAGGGTCTTTCTATGTAGACCAGGCTAGTCTGGAGCTCACAGAGATTTTCTTGCCTCTGCCTCCCAAGTGCTGGGATTAAGGATTAAAGGTGTGGGCCACTATGCCTGGCCTTGTGGTTTGTTTTTTATCATTGCATTATAAATTTAGTAGGACAACAATAGCAATGTTGGAGTAAAGATGAATTCTAGAAGTAATTATCATCTATATATCTAGGTAAAGAACAAGTTTCCTTTATTATCGAATTGAAAATAGTGAGTCTAATTTAGCCAAGAAAAAACTTTTCCATTGTCTATTGTTTTTCTTCAAAAGATACAGGTGCTTGAGTTAAAATTGTGATCTTTGGTTATTTCTAGAGTCTGTTAGGAAAGTAATGCAAGGGCCATTTGCCATAATGGCAGGCTGGAAGTTTTGAAGATACTTTTTTTGTTTAATTCCAAAACAGTATGAAAAATGAACTTGATAGCTCAATGTGTCTACCATCATTTGGCTGTTCTCCAGTTAAATGCTTTAAATGCTGGATGCCATCCTTACTTGAAGTATAAAGTGATATTGTGACAGCATGGTGGGAATTTTCAGGAAGGTCATGGACTTCAGAGGCATGCTCAGCTTTGTCTTTGGTACCTTAGACAAGCTATTTAGCATCCTTTATGAAGTAAAAACCGTAACACTTTCTTAGAGTTGCTGTGAAGATGAACGTACTCCAAATGAGTTCTTGTTGCATGGTAGATGTATGAGGATTTCCATGTAGTAATGGTATGTTTTGATATTCTGTCAGGTGAAGTGAAGGACAAAAATGTTCAAGTGGTCGAGCTCCCTATTGTAGACAGCCTCCATCCTCGTCCTCCTTACTTACCCCTGGCTGTACCAGAAGACCTTGCAGATCGGCTCCTAAGAGTCCATGGTGATCCTGCGGTGTGGTGGGTGTCTCAGTTTGTCAAATACTTGATCCGTCCACAACCTTGGCTGGAAAAGGAAATAGAAGAAGCCACCAAGAAGCTTGGCTTTAAACATCCAGTTATTGGGTAAGAATCTGATTTTTCCCCCTCAAACAGTATTATGTAGTAGTAGAGTTGCATATGTTTACTTTGTCTTGTAAATGTTATAATATATAATTTAATAGTCATAGTTCCTCCAAAGAACAAAGGTTCCAGAAATTACTTTAGGGTATGGGGGGCTATTCTTCCTTGATTCATGTAGGACGGCAGAGAAAAATGCTCAGTAATACCCTTCTGCTGATCAAATGCTCTTCTTCCTCTGTCTCTTCCTCCCATTTTTACAGAGCTCCTTTGTTTCATTTTCATATCTCCACTCCATGTCTTCCTTTATGTTTTAATCTTTATATGTAGAGAAGTTACTGACCCCCTTCTAAATGTTAAGACTAAAGAAAGTATGTAGTGAAATCAGAATATTAAACAGTGTTCATCTCCTGAAACTGTTGAAATTCAATGTATAAATTCTTCCTACCCCAGTTCATCTGTATAGTGCACACTGAACAATTCCAATTTCCAGAAATACTGATTAAGAGGAATGTAGGACAGAAAAAATGACAAAATAGATAGTCCTGTGTTCAATTCCACATCTTGAATGTGTTCTGGAATGCAAAGGTAGAAATAGTCATGAAAATGGCACAGTAACTCCAGTGTACTCAAATCCTCACTCCAGATTCAAGTGCCAAAATCTTTGGCTTGGTGTAAGGCATGCCCATATGCTGGGACCTAGAGGGAAACAAATCTACCGTTTTCCTTTTTCTGTATATGAATAATGATTGAGTAATTGGGTCATGGGAGGCAGATTAAGGGAGTCTTAATTGTGAAAACGAACTTTGACTATTATCATTCCATTAAAATTACTTTGGAAGCACCAAGATGAGACGAGAATTTATATTGTAGGGCAATATAAATCTCTGTCCCCAATTTTATAACTTTATGGCTTTTCTTAACTAAAACAGATGAGATCTGTTTCTCTTTGCATTTGATAGAGTGAGAGAGAGAAGAGAAATACAGCCAAAGAGCTGTAATGGCTTTCTGAACATAAAATAGCCAAAATCTTTAAAAAGTTTGCATGCCTTACCTGGGGTGTAGGAAAAGTTCATGCAGGTCTGTGTTTTCCCTGGACTTTAAATTCTGCAAAATGGCAACTGTAGTAACTACAGTGTAAAATGAAGGGGAAAAAAGACTGGCATCAGAATACTACAAACAGTACCGTTAATGTTCTGTAATAACAACTGTGAATCCTGCTGTCATTTTGGTCTCAAAACCCTTAAAACTTAAATCCATTTTTTTCCTGGAAAGTTGGTGAGCATTTTGCTGCCTAGTTCTTGTATATTCCTGCTATGCCAAATACTTTTTCTGTGAGAAAATATTCCTCAGAAGCTTTATTTGTTTTCTTATTCCCCCTGAACTGTTCAACATGCAAATATACTACAATATATATGAAGTGTTTTAAAGTCATTGTTTCATATTTTCTTATGGTGAAAATAAAATTGGTTTAGAATGCTGACAGTGCTACCACAACTAGGGCACAAATTGAGTACCAGTGATGTAACCAGTGTGATCTCAACTTCTCCCCCAGAGTCCACGTTAGACGCACAGACAAAGTGGGCACAGAAGCAGCCTTCCATCCTATTGAGGAGTACATGGTGCATGTTGAAGAACATTTTCAGCTTCTCGCACGCAGAATGCAAGTGGATAAAAAAAGAGTGTATCTGGCCACTGATGACCCTTCTTTGTTAAAGGAGGCAAAAACAAAGTAAGTTAGACCAATGAGTGGTTCTACAGTGGGATAGTCCCTTTTTGTTGAAAAGAATCCTTAATTCTGGGGTCTTATGATTCTTGTTGTTAATGGGATTAATGGGATTCAAAGATTCAAATGACTGTATACTTGTGGAAATACCAATCTAATCAGTGCTTACCTTATTAACCATATCTTATGCTCTCTAATAAATCTAAAATGATCTAGACTACTGATTTGTGAATGCTCACCAACAGTCATTGTTAAACAAAACACTATTATCATTTTTCTTGGTTCCAAAATCTTCTAATTTGCTAGAGTTTCCATAAACAAAATTTCATAGACTGGATAGTTTAAATAACAGAAATTTATTTTTCACAGTTCTGAAGGCTGGAAGTTCAAGGGCAATGTGCTAGTGAGGTAGATTTCATTCTGAAACTGCTCTTCTTAGCTTGTAGGTAGCCACCATCTAGATGGCCATGATACTCTGTTGTAGAGGAATCCCCATTCTAAGAGAATAGACAGAGTATGCTGGGAGTAATGCTACTGTAGGATAGAGTATCAGTGAAACACATAGACAAGCCTTGATCCTAACTGGAAATTTTTTTCTGAGAAGATCTGAATGAACCCAGAGTTGGCCCTTTCTTTACTATCAGTAAAAAAGGATACTTGAGAATATGTGAAAGCAGGGGACAAGAGAGAAAAATACCAGTCTTAGCTCTGCTCAGATACCATCTCCTCCATAAATCATTCCTAACCTTTGAGTGGGTTCTGTCCCTCTTCTGCATATTCCTCTGTTGTATGATTGAACACTTGCTTACTTCTGTCTCCTTCAGCGCGCGCGCGCGCACGCACGCACGCACACACACACACACACACACACACACACACACACACACAGAGAGAGGACACAATATCCAGTAAATACTGAATGGCTTATGTAAATTCCATCAATGTGCAAAACATTTTGTTAGCAGTTAATCATTTAAACTATTTTTTGACTATTCAATGTACTACTTGATCCCTTTTTTTCTGCCGAGAGTAGGGAAAAATGCATTTATTAAATAAGGCCAATAATCACCTATTTCTAAAAGTCATTGAGTACACACACATACACATGGCCAAGAAATTCATCAGCTAAGTATAAGACTAACTCACTATAAGAGCTATAAATTAAGTGGCCATTTTAGCACAAAAGCACAGTTAAAAGAAATCAGCTTTCAATTTAATATTCAGATAGATCAGTGAAACAAGAAGAACTAGTTTGGCATGTTTCTTCATTTTAAAATGCTAGACTGGCCAGGCATGGTGGTACACACTTTTAATCCCAGCACTCAGGAGGAAGAGGCGGGCAGATCTCCTTGAGTTCAAGGCCAGCCTGGTCTACATAGCAAGTTCCAGGCTAGCTGGGGCTGTAGAGAGACCCTGTTTGAAAAAGGCCAAAAGAAAAAAAGAAAACCACTAGACTGAATTTGTAACTTGGTTAAAGAAAGGATGTTAATTTGTCTATTCTTTCACTTGTTCTTGGATGAATCACAAGCTTCTTTTTCCCTTCATTGGCAAGATAATTCATGTTCGTTAGAAAACATGAAGATTTGTAAATATGCAAGCAAAGTAAGATATTATTCATAATCTCATTACCTAGTGGCAACCATTGATTAAACAATGTCATTTTCCCTCCAGTCATTTGCACAGTCATAATTTTTTTGTTTTGTTTTGTTTTCAGAGAGTCTCATGTGGCTCAGACTGGTTCAAACTCACTATGTAGCTAAGGATGACCTTGAACTTCCAATCCTTATGCCTCTGCCTCCTGAGTTCTGAGATTATAGACATGCGCTACCATGCCAGTTTTTGTGAAGCTGAGGAATGAAACCCAAGGCTTCATACATGCTAGGCAAGCACTGTGCCAGCTGAGCTACATCCTAGCCCTAATGACCTCTTTTAAAATAGCCAATTAGGATTCTATATAATTGAACTCTTTTTCTTTCACTTTATAATGTAATATAATATAATATACATTTGATATATTTAATATACTTAAAAGGTCTATTTATTTATTATTTATAATAGACAATTCTGTATATTTGTGGAATACAATGTGATGTTTTGAAATGTATATACAGTATAGACAGCCAAACTAGTTAATATCCATCACCTTACCAACATCTTTTTTTGTGTTATGAAAATGTTAAAAACTTGTTCAAAGGTAATCCCAACACTTGGGAAGCAGAGGCAAGTAGATCTCTGTGAGTTTAAGGCCAGTTTGGTCTACACAGTGTGTTCCAAGACAGTCTTTTAAGTAACTGATTAATTAAAATCAATAAAAACCTGTTATAGCAATTTAAAAATATATTACTATTAACTGTGGTCACCATGATGTGGTGATTACTCGTTCTTGGTCCAGCAGTTTGGAAAGCTTCCCTCTTGTATTCTCACTCTCCCTGTACCCTCTAACTTCCAGCGACCACCTTTTTCTCTGTTTCTGTGAAATCGATTTTTTAGATTTGACTTAGAGTTGAAATCCTACAGTATTTGTCTTTCTATGCCTGGCATATTTCACTTAGTGTAATGCTCTTGAATTTTATTTATGTTGTCAAAAATGACAGAATATACATACTATATAATCTTTATAATATGTATATCACATATTCTTTATTCGTCCACTGATGAACATTTAAGTTGCTTCCATATCTTGGCTTCTATAAATAATACTGAAATGAACATAGACATATACTTACTTACTGATTTGGTTCTTTTGTATATATACTCCCAAATGAGATTGCTGGATCATAAGGTAATTCTATTCTTAGCTTTTTGAAGAACCTCCATACTTTAAAGTGTCTTTAGTTATTTATATCCCTCCCGACAGTGCACAAGATTCCTTTTTACCACAGCTTGACTATTATCCTTTGTCTTTTTTGTTAATAGTCATTCCAAAGGGTGTGAGATGATATCCCATTATGGTTTTAATTTGCATTTTCCTGATGATTGGAGAGGCTGAGCATTCTTGCCATATACTTACTGGCCATTAATATCTCTGATTTGATATCTGCTCAGGTTCTTTGCCTGTTTTTTAATCAAATTATTTGTTTTCTTGCTCTTGAGTGTTTGATTTCCATATATATATTAGAAATTATTTCCTTATCAGATAAATGACTTGCAGACATTTTCTCCAGTCTTTGAATTGTCCCTTTACCATAGTGATTGCTTTGCTATGCAGAAGCATTTTAGTTTGACAAAATCCTATTGTCTGTTTTTACTTTTGTTTTCTGTGGTTTCAGAGTCCCAGCTGTGACATCATTGCCTAGACCACTTTCATGGACTTCTTCCCTGTGTTTTGTTTTAGTAGTTTTATATTTGTTAAATATAGTTAATAGTTAAATATTTATATATTTAATCTATATTTGTCTTTTATCTATGTTCTGTAAATAAACTCCACCCTATGCTCTGTGAGCAAGTCCAATAAAAAAAAAAAGCGCAGCTCATGGAAACCATATTGAGGGTTTTTAACATGGCATGAGATAAGGGTCTGATTTAATTTTTATGCATGTGGATATACAGTTTTACAGAAACAGTATTTATTAGACAAACTGGCCTTTCTGCGTTCTTGGAAAAAAATCAAGAAACCATAGATACTTTGATTTATTTTGGAATTTTCTGTTTCACTGCTTAGTGTGTCTGTTTTTATGCTAGAGCCATATTGTTCTGATTACAATAGCTATATGTATATTTATATTGATAATTTTGTACATGGGTATTGTATTTGCATTATTTCTCCCATCCCAGTCCTTCCAATTCCTCCCATGCCCCCCCCCATTTTCTTGTCCTCTTCTTTGATTATTATTGTTACATATGCATATATACATTTATCCATATACATATATAATGCATGGAGTCCATTTAGTGGCATTTGCTTGCACATGTGTTTAAGGCTGCCCACTTGGGATTAGATAACCTCACAGGGAGCAAGTGAGTCCCTGGAGAAAACTGATTCACCATCAGCATCCAGGAACAAGACACCTGCTGCTAGTTAATGCGTTCTAGACATGATAGGGAAGCTACACTCATGAAATCACCACAGTGTGGTAGCCTAACAAGATCTGCATAATGACAAAACCAGTTGACATGCCAACTTGGATAGAGAAAATTTTACGGAGTCCCACCTCAATATGAAGAGCTATGTAATCTATTTTGAATTGAGGGACTAGGAGGCTACGAGGTTTGGGGGCGGTGCGGGGTTCAGATTGCTTTCGTGATTTGGGATCTTTGGTGATTCTGTGTAAATTGTAGGTTGTTTTTTTGTTTTTTTTTTTTTTCTAGTTCTGTGAAAAACAGTATTAGAATTTTGACAGGAATTGAATTGAATCTGCAGATCACTTTGGGTAAAAAAACATTAATGAGATTTCTGCTTTTTTATGTCTTCAGTTTTGTTAATCAATACTTTATCATTTTCAGCATACAGATCTTCTTCCTCCTTGACTAAATTCACTCTTCAGTATTCTATTTCATGTGGTTATATGTAGGATTGGCTTCTTGATTTCATTTTTGGGTAGTTTGCTAGCATATAGAAATACTACTGGTTTTTGTATGTTGATTTATAACCTGCAACTTTACTGAATTTGTCAATCAGTTCTGACAGATTTTTTTTTGGTGGTCTTTAAGATTTTTTATTTATAAGACCATGTCTTCAGCAAACAGATATTTCACTTTTTCCTTTCCTGTTTGAATGCCTTTTATTTATTTATTTTTCTTACCTAACTATGGTAGCTACTTCTACTATATATATTCAATGGTTGTGGTGACCTTTGTTCTTCTTTGACACAGGATCTGCCCTTGGTAGTCAAGGCTGGCTTCAAATTTGCAATCTTCTTGCCATAAGCCTATTTTTTAAATTTTTTAATTCTTAGAGAAAAACATTTTGAGCCTTTCACTATTCAGTGTGATGTGATCTGTGGGCTTGTCATATGTTGATATATATCCCTTCTTATGCCTATTTTTTTGATATCTTTATCATGAACAGATGTTGAATTTTGTCAAATTCTTTGTCTATGTCAATTGAGAAAGTCACATAGGTTTTTATTGTTCTTCATTCTTTATTGTGGCATATGATGTTTACTGCCTTTTGTATGATGAGCCATGCTTGCATCCTTAGGATGAGTCTCATTTGGTCATATTTTTCTAACATGCTATTGAATTTGGTTTGTTAGGATTTTGTAGAGATTTTTTTTTATCTCTATTCCAAGAATATTGCTCTGTAATTTTCTTTTCTTGTAATGTCCTTACCTGACTTTAGAATCAGGGTACTGCTAGCCTCATGAAATGTTTAAAAGTATTGCCAGGCATAGTGACACACACCTGTGCAACACTGAAGAGGCTGTCTCAAAACAAATAAAATATTTGGAAAGGTTTCTATTATTTCTGTAAATGTTTGGTAAAATTTGGCAGTAGAGCTATGAAGTCCTGGGCTTTCTTTGATAAAAGGCTTTTTATTAGTGATCCATTGTCCTTACTGTTACTGTTCTGCTCAGATTGTTCTATTCTTTCCTAATTTAATTTTGGTGAGTTGCATGTAGAAGAAAATCATGCATTTCTTTTAGATTATTCAATTTGTTGTTTTATACTTGTTCATAGTAGTCATGATTTTTATATGTCTGTGGTATCAGTTTTTTAACATTAATTTTTGTTATTGTTGTGTCTGTGTATATACAATGGTGTGGCACACATATGTCACAGCTCCTGTGTGGAGACCAGAAGACAACTTCTACCTTCGCATGGGTCCCCAGGATCTAACTCAGATCATCAGGCTCGTGTGGCAAATGCCTTAGCCCCCTGAGTCATCTTGTCAGACCAGATGTTTCCTCCTTTCTTGATTTTGTTTGAATTTCCATTTGTTTCTTTGTAAGTCTAAATAGGTTATTGTTTTTATCTTTTCAAAGAATCAGCTTTTAGCATCTGTGATCTTTTCAATTATTTTTCTAAAATCCTCTATTTTTTTCTGATTTAGTCTTTGTTTCCTTCTGCTGAGTTCACTTAGTTCTTTTTCTAATTTCTTTAACTATAACATTAGCTTGTTTGAGAACTTTCATCTTGATGTGTTTATTGCTATAAACTTCCCTCTGAAGACTGATTTGGCTCCATCCAGTAGTTTGGGTATATTGTATTCCCATATTTGACTCAAGATATTTTAATTTCTTCTTTGACCCATTGTTACAAGATCATTTTGTTTAATTTATACACATTTGTGAGTATTACAAGATTCTTTCTGTTATTCTTTTCTAATTAAATGTCAGAAAAAATAATCTGATGTCAAACTTCTTAAATTTTTTTACTTGTTTTATGGCCTAACATATGATCTGTCTGGGAGAATGTTCTGTGTGCACTTGACAGTAATGTATATTCTGTTGCTTATACATAGATGATACTGTGAAGATTTTAGGTCAGTGTGGTCCTAAACATAGTTCAAGTTCAATGGTTGGTTTGTTGGTTTTAATGATTGATCGATTATTGATTGATTGATTGATTGATTGATTGATTGATGTGTGTGTGTGTGTGTGTGAGAGAGAGAGAGAGAGAGAGAGAGAGAGAGGTGGAGGTCAGAAGAGGGTATCAGATCCCCAGATCACTGGAGTTGGAGTTATAGGTTGTTGTGAGCCACCTGACCTAGGTGCTGGGAACTGAACACAGGTCCTATGCAAAAGCAACAAAAGCTTTTAACTGCTGAGCCATCTTAACCACCCCCCTCCAATGGTTTTTTTTTTTTTTTTTTGGCTTTTGTTTCATTTTCTGTCCAGAATATTCCAGTGTTGAGTATAAGGTATTGAAGTTTCTTGGTATTATTCTATTGTGGTTATCTCTCCCTTCTGATCTATTAATGTTTGCTTTGTATATTTTGGTGATCTAATGTTGATAAGTATATATTTATATTTTTTGCTGATTTTATTTTTTGTTTTATCTTTATTTCATTTTTTATTGTGTTTCATTTTGTTGAGACAGTTCTAGTTTGGTTTCTCTATTGCTATGATAAAACACTAACTAAAAATAACTTCGGGGAGAAAAGGGTTTTATTACATCTTACGCTTCCAAGTAACAGTCCGTCTTTGAGGGAAGTCAGGCAGGAACTCAGGACAGGAACCTGGAGGCAAGAACTAAAACATGGAGGAATACTACTTGTTGACTTGCTCCTCTGGCCTGTGCTCAGCCTGCTTTCTTACTCAACACAAGACCACCTGCCCAGGGGTGGCGCCACCCACAGTGGGCTAGAGCCTTCTACATCATTCAACAATCAAGAAAATACCTCACAGCCAAGCCCACAGACCAATCCCATATAGACAGTTTCCCAGTTGAGGTTACCCCATCCCAGGTGTGTGTCAAGTTGATAACCAAAGCCAACCATGGCAACAGTGTTTTGCCATGTAGCCCAGACAGGCCTTCATCTCACAGTCTTCCTGCCTCAGCCTCCCAAGTGCTGAGATTATAGGTATATGCTACCATGCCTAGCTTTATAATTGTTCTAACCTCTTGAGAATTAATATCATTTTATGTTGACCTACTTTTCTTACAGCTTTTGATATTAAAAGTTTTTCTAATATAAATGTAGATGCTGTTACTTTATTTTGGTTTTCCCATTCAATTGGAATATCATTTTCCATACTTTTACTCTCAGTCTTTTAGTATCCAGTTAGGTCAAGTATAAACATTTTTAGTGACTATATGCCCATTGTGTAGAAATTCCATTGCTAACTTGACTAACCATTTTTGTACTATTGGCTAATTCAATTATTTCCAGTGGTTTACTCTTAAAAATAATGGCATAACGTACTTATGTCTAAAATACCTACATTATTTCCTCAGGTTAGGTTTCTAGACTTTGAACTGTTTGGATAGAAGGATATAAACATTTTACAGCATTGATCCAATCCTGCAGCATGACAGTTTTATGCTGAGCCACCCTTATAGTTGTAGTACAGTTGGCAGTGTCTTCTCTGACTATGTGATCAGTAAAATCTGGATTTCCTCTTTGCAATTGGCAGCTATAACTCTCCTCCCTGTGGTGGTCTAAGCAGCACTTTTCTCCATATTCTATTATAAATTTATTGCCAACATTCTATGCATATTTTTTCTTCTTTGAAAAAATCCTTTCATTTTAATCTCCCAAGTCATTTCTAAGATATTCTGAGGAGTTTAAATGTCTTTCCTGTCTATTCTTTTACTTAAACATATTTCACTTTGAATTAACTCTGCTTTAGACCTCTCGTGATTGGTTTTGATGCCTAAGCAAATCATAAAACTTCTGCCATTTTTTTAGGAGACCAAAAGCATTCATTTATCCTGAAGCAGATATATCATGTCCAAGGTAGCATTGTGAGACTCTTCTGCTCTCTGAAGGGGTAGATGGAAAATTAAATTTAAATGATCCATAGCCTTCACTCAGTAGGAAGAGCAGCCATTTTCTAGGTAGCTTATCTGAAAAAAAAGTGTCAAGATTAGCTTTATACATATGGTTTCTGTGTGAAGATGTACAGTTAACCCTTTGTTGCTTGGTATAGCGCCTCAGATTTCTCTAGGTTAAGACTGAGTTCATCTACCAGATCTTAGGACTAGCATCCCAGTGCCTGTAGCAGCCACTGCCAAAGTTCTAGTCAGTATCTCTCTTGAATTTAAGATCACAGGATCACTGGCAATCAAAGAGATGAACTTGCCTGTCAAGTCTTGTTTTCTAAAGTAGGAGAGATGAGGCGTAGGGGTGAAGTAGGAAGATAAAGAAGTCTTTAAGAATCCCCCAGATAGCTTCAGTGCATATCTGTAAGTTGGAATATTTGAGAGGCTGAGGCAGGAGGATTATGAGATTTTAGCCATCGTAAGCTACATAGTAAGTTCAAGACCAGGGTGTGACCATCTTTAAAAGAAAACAGTGAGACCATCTTTAAAAAGAAAAATAAACTCCCAGATAAAATATTTACATATTTAGTTTTTTTATCAAACATTCTAAATGAACGTTTCCTAACATTAATTACATTGAAATTAATAGAAGAAAGAAAAAACTTTTAAAAATTTTTTTGTAAAGTGCAGTTCTTCTGTAAAATGAAGAATCAGCAATGAATGATATTTTTTAACTCCTATAAGATACAAGAAATAGTGCAAGGCATCTGGAATACAGAGACAAATGAAAGACAATACGCAGTTCCTTATCTCAGAATATACAACTGGTGTACAATACACACTTAACAATAATTGCAGCATAAAGAAGTGTCTTGAAGGAGTGATATACCAGACACAACGAAATCACAAAGAAGAGTATCTCCTTCCATCTGCAGAGGAATTTTAGAGATGGGAGTTCAGTATTAGTTTATAACTGTCAGCTAGCTAGTCTTTTGTGGGTGGTATAAAAATAAGTTTTTAGAAGATCCTAAAAGTGAAAGATATCATTATCAATTGCATACTTCAAGATAAAAGAATTCCTCCGCTGGCATACTTAAAGACAAAACACAAGAAGTTTATCTGTGCAGAAAGTTCCAGTCTTCTCCCATTGTCTACTTTATCTTTGTTTTCCTCATAGTTTCCTTCATGAAACTGTCTTTTACATATAGAGAAAGGATGAGAATCATCTCTTTCTTTTTGATTTGGTTCTGTAGAAGGGCCTTTTAGTTAGGAAAGCCCATGAGTGATGATACTGCTTCTTGGTGAAGGACTGACTCCTTTGTGAGTTTCATCAAGTGTCCAGACCACACCAACAAGATTAGTATATATTCAAGGGTAAAATCCCAACTGCTTTTGTTAGTTCCCCTTCTCTGCTGTTCTGCATTATCAAAATTATCGTTGTTATGTCTGCCCCATAGCTTCATGGGGATCATACTAAAAATATTTCTGGTTTTCTTTTTCCTTGGCTGTGAGCTGAGGAAGGCAAATGTTAAAAAAAAATAAAGCCATATAGGTATGAACAGTGAATACCAGTGTGAGACAGTGCTCAGTGACTTTACCTTTCTGAGGCAATGAGGGAAAACTTCTTGGTGGCCATGAAGTGATAACCAATATGCAGCTGTTAGGTGATTAGGATATAGTCCCAAATAAAGTAGCACTCAACTTGTTCATATATTTATTCACACTGTATTGTGTGGACTGCTAGGTCTTATGGTGTGAAGAAAAATGTGGCATGAGCCTAACCTTTGGGGGTTACTGTTTAGAGACAAATTGTAAACTGATTCCTAATGTTTCAGAGTTTCTAATAAGATGATTACTTCAGGAAATATTTGTTCATCATCTGTTACATTCCTGATTCTCTTCTAGGTACTGAGAATGATAGCGTGCATACAGCAGGTGAAGTGCCTCCCTTTAGTAGAACTTACTTTGCAGTTAAGGGTGATGGAGGTAGGGAATGACTACTAGAAGTAAACAAAGATACAGGAAGAACCCAGGAGAAACATTAGGCAGGTGGTAATGTCAGGAATTCCTCATTAAGGAATTTGAGGAATTCTAAGCAGAGACCTGGAGAGGTAAGGAATAAAATTAGGTAGATGCTTCTCATCATTAATATTTGCCAAACATTTGCTATGTGTTGGGTATTCTTGTAAGCACTATTTGTTAATTCTCATGAAATTATTTAAAGTGGGTACAGTTATTATTCCCTTTTCATTTAACTGCCCAAAGTTTGCAACCTCAGTCTGAAGAGCTACTTCAAGTACCAAGACAGTGATTTCTAATTCAGAATTAAATCACTTGAACACATGTAGACTTTTTAAAGACAACCTGTTTTAATATTTTTAAACATAGCATACATAGACTACCAATGACTTGGTAGACATCTACAAGGAGATTGCTTTCATAAATTCATTAGAATTGCTGTTCTATTTCTGTTATGGCTAAGAGCAGATAGATGGTTCTTCAAAAAGGATGGGAGTTGAAGACTGTTGGTTGTCACAAATTTTATAAGTATTTCTTACATTATTAACTTGTTATATCAATGAAGAAGGCATTTATACAGTTTACTCATCAGATCTGTCATAAATTAAAATTTTAAATGAAATTGTATCTCAATATATATCTTAAAAGCCCAATTCAAATATGAAAAAAAGCTTGAATAAACTCGGGGTGCTCATTACAAAGAGAGTAAGAAACCATCAGTTTTCTGCTCTTTCATGAATTAATAAAGAACATAATGATATTTGTATGTTTTTCATATGATTTACCGATAATATTTTTTGAGACACGGTCTTGCCATTGTAGTCCAGGCTAGCTTGAATTCATAGTCCTTCTGCCTTAGCCTGCTGAATACTAGAATTATAGTAATACACCACCATGCCTGATTCCAATAATATTTAACATATAACACGTTCTAGAATGGTTTCTTCTCTTCTGATCAATTCAAAGGTTCTTCATCAACTCTATTAAATTTCATTAGGTTCTAATTGTCAGAAAGAGGGAACTTAACTAAAGGAGTGGTCTCCTTCCTAATTGAACACTGCAAGTTCAGTGATCATATGCAAATTTATTTCTTTTTTCAGGTACCCCAATTATGAATTTATTAGTGATAACTCTATTTCTTGGTCAGCTGGACTACACAATCGATACACAGAAAATTCACTTCGGGGTGTGATCCTGGATATACATTTTCTCTCCCAGGCAGACTTCCTAGTGTGTACTTTTTCATCCCAGGTAAGTGGTAGCTGGGCATGTTTTGATGGCTAGTACTATTTGGTCATATTAAGGTCAGGAAAATTTTTATTTGTGTGTCTATGTTTTTAATATTAGCATGATAAATTTCCTTTTACTTAGTAATGATATCTTTTGTGAAAGAATGAAGAGATTCCATAAAATAGATATTTGAGCACATTGATATTTAGTTGTTTGCAAGCAATGGTTGAATACCTTTCCAATGAACAAAGGAAAGCCAGTTAGTGGATTCATTTAAAGTACTTGATTGCTCATGTATTTAACAGAAGCTGCAAGTTAATTAAGTTTACTTTATATTTTCCTGATTTTGTATACAGCCAATACGCACTCCAAATCCATTCATTTCAACACATCAGTGCACTGATTCTGTGAGACTTAAATGCCCAACATTTTGCCTCACTTGGTTGCTTTATAGAAAAGAAGGCAGTTAATGTGATTCTTCTTCATGTCCTATTACATTTCCACAAAGCCAGAAGGTATACATTAAATTTAGACAGTACAGTTTTTAGAATATACAGTACAGTATCGCAATCACTTATTTTGCTTAGTTGTTGCATACAAGTATAGGTTATAGGTTTGATGAATTTATGAGGTATCCAATCAGTCTTATGTGCCCTATGGAATATCAGTGTAACAATATTTACTGTGAATTTATTCTCTTTTCTTATTTATGCACATATTATTGGTTAGCTCATTTAACCAGCTATTGAACGACAGTGCTAAGTTATACTACTTCAAAGAAGATTAAAGATACAGTTTTTGTCCTCATTCAGAATCAAATTATAACTAGAGAGTAATTGCCAAAAAATTATGAATAGGTGTAAGATAAACGTGTTTAAATGTGAAAGAGAAAATCCACATCATTTTTGTGGGGAGTACATTTAAAAAAGAATAAAAAAATGGACCATTTTTTATTTTTATTATATGGCAGTATACATTATCACAATAGGTTATAGATACAATTTTCAAAAAGATACTTATGCAGGCAAAGGCTCTGGGTTTCTTCAGTATGGAATAAGAATACAATTGGCTATCAGAACAGGGTCATACAGCAGGATCCTAATCACAACAGAAAACTTCCTTGTCCTTCAACTATCCATGAAGGTATCTAGTGGTAATGTTTCTACCTAAATGGAGTGAGGATCCTGTCTTTAAGAAGCACCTTTTCAGGGCTGGAGAGTTGGCTCAGCAGTTAAGAGTACTCTTAATGTCCTCCTGCAGAGGACCTGGGTTTGATTCCCTGCACCCACATGGTAGCTAACAACCATCCTGAACTCCAGTTCCAGGGGGTCCAACACCCTTTTCCATGGACAACACAGTTACACTTACACATATGCAGATAATACACTCATACACATAAAATAAAAATAAAGAAGCACCCTTTCCTTTCTCATGGCAGGAGTATATCTACTTGACCTGACCATCAACTATTTTTGAGAACCTAGCTACCTGATCAGTAAATATATGTAGTCCCGCCAAAAAAAAAAAACCAAGAAAATAAAAAACAAAACAAAAAACAACAAAGCTCTCTACATACTATTAGAATAAGTGACCAAAAGTCACTTTGAGGCTGGTGAAGATGGCTCAATGGGTGCTTGCTACCAAACCTGATGACCTGATTTGGGAGTTCAGTCACAGGGATCCACATGTTAGAGAGAGACAGAACCAACTCCAGCAAGTAGTCCTCTGACCTACATGTACATGTGGTATGTATGTGCATATACAGACAAGTAAATAAATGTAATGCAAAATTCATTTTTTTTTTAAATAAAAGGAGTCATTTTCCCAAGGTGTACCACCTTCCCTCTAGGCCTAAATTTTAGACCTGCCTGAAATCTGTCCAACTAGTCCAGGGTTTCTAAATTTAAGCACCACTGGCATTTGGGGCAGGTAACTTTCTGTTATGAGGCACTGTATTATGCATTGTAGGATGTTTAGCATAATTCTTGGCTAGTAGTACACTGACCCAGGTTGTAAAAAACAAAATGTCTCTAGACATTGCCAGATGCCCCCTGGGGATCAAAGGTGCATTGATTGAAAATCTACACCCTTATATTTAGGTAGGCATCAAGGTTTACAGGGGTGTGCACAGTGTGTTTGCTTTCTTCTAGCCCTTCTTAAGAATACTTTTATGCTCATTCTGGGATAGAAAGTAATCATTTTTCTTTTTACTTCGAAAGATGTACTTTAAAATCTTTGAATTGTCGAGATTTTATAAAAATGGCCTGGCCTGGATCACAAATAGTCCCAAATTCCGAGCTATGGATTGCCCATGTGATAATTTGCTGCATGGAGAAGGAGGGACAGCCAGCTATAGCAGAGACTGCAGTTGCCTACCAGATAGATGTCTCTTCTCCTCTTCTTCCTTAGACTGTGCTCATAAAGCAGACTTATTTGTGCTAGTAATATGCTAAGCTTTAAAAATAGAATAACTACATTTCCCAACAAGAAATAAACATAATTTTCTTTAAAAAGAATTTTTGGTTTCACAAGTCTAGTTTTGACCTAGAAATCAGTACCATGGCACTTGACAATGATAGAATTTTGTCTAGGTCAGAGGAGATTGGTGTACTGCTTTGCTCTTGTTTCATGCATAATATCAACTGAGGCATTCAGATCTTGGGTCCAGAGAAACAGTTTTTATGCAGAAAGATGGGTTCAAGGAGGGTATTTTTTTTTAACTTTTAAAAAAACTTTATTGAGAATTTCATACATGCATATAAGGTGTTTTGATCAAATCTATGCCCACTCCCCGCCAACACCTCCCATATCTCCCCATAATTTTTTTTTCTTCTTTTATTTATTTTTTGGTCCTTTTGGCTACTCTAACATTCCCCCCTCTGAAGAGGTAACCCTAAAATCTTTTAAGGATTAGATACAAGCTCCCAAATATTTTCACATTTTTGGCCTTTGGAACAGAGTTTGTTGCTAACAGGCCCAGGGACATTGTGAGTTTTAGCCAAGAAACTGACTACTTTTCTTTGGGGTCTTTTTTTACCCTAACTGCCTAGCCAATTCCTACCTTCTGTTCTTATCACAGCATCCTCTGAAGAGGTTACCCAAATTGCCAATAGGGAATAGGGATGCAGACCTCTCTGGCTTCTTCCATGCTGAACAGGGATGCATTGTGAGGCAATTGGAGTGCCCCTTCAGTGGGTCTATTTAAAAGACTCGCACATTGCATAACTCATCTCTTAGGGGGAAAGAAAGTTCAAGGAGGGTAATTTTGTCTCTAAAAGAATGAGATTAATGCTTACATACTATATTATTCCTAAAGATTATTGGTAAAAGTTCACCCAAAGTAATTATTTACCATTTATGCCAAAGCAAAACTCAATATTTTATGTCCCACAGTATACTTGAATACTTCAAAATATTTTATACTAGTGTTCAGAATGAAAGTTTTAACAGTGAAACTATAGTATAATAATCTCTACTGAGTGACAGTTTGCCAAATCTTATCACTTCCATTAGCACATATCTTATTTGGTGGCTAGCAGCTACCGTGATTAAAATAATGTGAAGTTCAGTGATAAATATCTTGTCTTACTTACACTTCAACAGTTTTTGCAAGTATTTTCTAATAAAGAGGCGATTAGTACAGTTTAGTAAAGTTGGCTGCTGGGATTGTTGAGGTTTCCTTATCATAAACCAAAACTGGGGTTGCTTGAAAAGCTCTCCAAAAATGTCTTACCATCACCAGAAGGGCTAATGGAAAAGTCATTCATGGAATCAAAATGCCAAGCCATTGACTTCACTGGACCCAGAACAAGAATGAGGAAACAAGCTCTGCAGGTGGACTATCTAGACTTAAATCTAGCTGTGACCATTTAGTAGCTGTTTGGCCTTGAACATATTGCTTTGCCTGTGTCTGTCTATTGGTGTTTTATTTTAGTCTACATTTAAAAATAATAGTAACAATAATAATGTCACCTAGTGCATAGTTTTTATGAAAACTAAAGACTAACTACATGTAAAACAACAAGGATTTTACACAGCAATATGTTAAACACATTAGCTGCATGTATATGAATATCATTGTCTATTGTAGAGGCTTCTGTATTGATTTTGGCAGCTCTTTTCACATGGCTACATTTCAGACTATATGACCTCACATTTTGAAAAGGAGCATGAAACATGTCCTAGTTTGGTTTCTGTTGCTGGGTTAAAACACTAACCAAAACCAACTTGGGGAGGAAGGGCTTTATTTCATCTTACAAGCTACAGTGTATGATTGAAGGAAGTCAGAGCAGGAATGTGGAGCCAGAGATCATGGAGGAACACTGCTCACTGACTTACCCCCCTAGGCTTGCTCAGCTACCTTTTTTATACAGCCCAGGCCCACCTGCCTAGAGATGGCACCACCCACAGTGGGCTGAGCCCTCTGCATCAATTAACAATTAATAAAATGCCTCACAGACATGCCCACTGGTCAGTATGATCAAATTTTTCTGAATCAGTGTACCACTTGGGTTCCATTTTATTAGCTTACTAAAAGAGAACATTACCTTATGACTTTTCAGACCCAAGTTCTTTATTATCAAAGAGTGAGTGATAAGTAATACTACTATAGTTAATGTGAGTAAACTTGTATGTTTGTTGATGTTAGGAAAATAAAGGAAGACTGAAGCCATACCCTCAGGAGAGTGATACAAGATAAAACGTCAGAAAACAAATCTCAATGCCCCCCCTCAGTAAAACATGGATAACTAACTCTGACCCTCATATTCCAAGATAGTGAACTATGCTATCTTCTTCATAATGCTTTGGCAATCCTTAAGTCATCTTACCCATGTACACATTCTGTCTCCTCCTCTATGCTGTCATTTGAAGAATTTCATACCGTATAACAAGAAATAATTGATCTGTTGACCATGAGCTATTTTCGATAATAAAACAATGAAGTGCCAAACTAGGAGGAAAATGCAAGGCTTGGTGTTTGAGAAACCACAAACATGAGTATCATGGCATCCTTTTTGTTTTATTTTCGTTCTGGTTTGACATGCTAGGGATCCAACCCAGGGTCTCACACAAGCTAAGCAAACATTCTTCCACTGAGCTACATTCCGAGTTGTCACTTGACATCTTAATCCAGATTCTTTGGGAGGTTTTAGACCAACCCCTGTCCCTCTGTCTGTTCCTGATCTTTCTTGGTTTTATATCAATAAATGAGGTCTGGGGAATTCTCTTTCCTTAAGTGAAAGTTTTTAAAAACCAGCAATATGACTCTACTTTCTAATATTGTTATCATTGTTGTACTTGCTTTTCTGAACCCTTTTTTCCAAGATGCTTCTCAAAGACAAGTGTGTCTTAAAGTTTTCAAATTGAAAAGAACAGTACTCAGAAGTTCCTATGAAAAAGTCAATATTAGCATTTCACAAGGCTATCAAGTGAGTTTTAAAAGTAGTTCTACCAAACAGTCATCCTATTGTGTGTTAGTAGAAAATGCCATGCACAAAGCATCTTCTTGATCACTTATATTCTTATTTGGTAAAACTACCTTAAATCTGAAGCAAATAAAGTATAATGGAAGAAATAATAGTAGTTGGAAGCTCATTTGTAGATGAAATACCAAAAAAAAAAAAAACGTTTCTTGAAAATACTGTTTATCAAGTTCATGCATTTTTATTACACTAGAATCTGATTTAACAAAATAGTTGCGTTGCAGGTACTTCAAAGACCTTAACACTCTTGAAGTTTACTTTGTTTAATGAGCAGTCTACATTGCTCAGTGGTTTGAGTAGTTTTTCTCCCCTTTTACACTTCCTTTTGTGATAGCTGTTAAAATATTCTTACAGCACTGTCTAATTTCATATCCACACAAAACACAACTGGCCATGTTATAAACTTTGAATCAGAATTTGGAAGGCCCAGAAGGCAAAACTAAGAACTACCTTAACCTTCTCCCAGACAGGTGATCTGCATAGGATTTCCATCAAGTGTAGCTCCTGAAGCAGTACTGTTAAGAGCACCATGGAGAAAGCATAGTATAAAAGATAATGAATCCCTTCCCAAAACAGAGGACTGGAAGGCCATCTTGCATCAGCATGGGCTCTTGTTGTAGTGCTGAATGCTGCACTGTGCAACTTTTATTGCATTCATTTTGGAATTCATCTAGTATAGCAAAAATGTTGCTTTTCTTCTGTCATTATATAGTAACTAAGTTTAAAACAAAGTAGTTTATAGGAAAAGTGTACAGGTCTCCCAGCATCACCCACTAAAGTAAGAATATACTTTTAAATTCTCACAGAAACAGAATCTGACTAAATATGTAATGTGATAAAAACCCATCAGCTATGAAAAACTTTGGAGGCTCATGCAAACTTACCTGGATATTTTTAAGAGTTGAATTCAGACTAATGGTTATTACACACCCCCTTTATATTTTTTAAGCCGTTAACACCTGAGTTTTATCCTTTAGAAGGATTTTTTTTCTGTTATTGATATGTGCTTAATGATATGCCAGACAGTTGATACAGTGCATGTCAGCACAGAATGCAATAAAATATACTACATACAACCATGTTGTGTCTTTAAACCATGCACTGGTCATGCACACTGCAAGTACCAAATGTGAGTATTGTCATCAGCTGCAAGCCTTCATTTACCTATCACATGATTTGAATTTGTAAAGTCCAGAGAGGAGAACTAATGTAACTAATGTAAATATCAACATTTTAGTAAATTTCCTAGCCCTTAGCAGTAAATTGCCAAAGGTCTGATATATATAACCATTATGTACTTAGAATGTTATGTGTGGACCTTAAGTTTAAAATGTCACTCATGAGCTTGAATCTCCATTACTAGAGCACTATCTATTCAACAGGTATTTACTGAATACCTATGATGTAGTATATATTATTCCAGTTGCTTATCCAAAAGCAGTTTCATATATTCTTAAGAGCACATACTCAAGAATAAAATATTCTATCTGTGGCTCTATTATTTACTATTTATAATTTACTGGATCTTTCTGACTTTGTTTCTTCATCTGTGAAATAGTGATGAAAATAGTACTCACAGGTTTTTTTGTGTGTAACAATTAAAGGAGTTGGTAGGATGGGCATACTATTAGAATGTGCCTGGAACCTAATCAGTACTCTTTACGCTCAGCTGCTATCATTGTGGCATTGTTATGAGCTAAAGAGCCACACCTGTGTGATTGGAGGTGCCCACAGTTATCCAGAAATCTCTCTTATATTGGATGTCTGAAATTTTGCTATTAGTTATTCTTTGGTTAAAGAAAATACAGTTCTACCTATAAAGGCTGATATATAATGATTGTTGCCAAATATAGACAAGATGTTAAAATATTCAAGAAAAGATAGCAAGTCCTAGCCTATAGGACAGGATAATTTTGTTTTTATGAAAACATGACATTAAAGAGTGGAGAGGAGAAACCATATGTAGATAATTGCTAAGGTATAGATTGTTGTCGTCCTAAAATAATACAAGTCTTGCATTTCTGGGTAAGAAAGACCGAAGAGAGAACAGTCCCTGAAAAACAAAACCAACTTGTTTTCCCAGGGTTGTCTTTACTCTTAGGTTTTATCTGTCTGATCTGAGAGGGAGGTGGGGAGAGGGAGAGGAAGAGGGGAAGAGGAGGGGGAGGGAGGAGAGGGGAGAGAGAGGAGAGAGGAGAGGTGGGGAGGGGGGAAAGGAGAGGAGGGGAGAGGGGACGAGAGAAGCATGGAGTATAGGATTTATAAGAAAATATATATAACAATTATAAGTATATGCTGATTGCCTGAGTTCAAATTTGAATCTGCTGCTTAGTATTGGTATAACTGAGGTCAATTACTTTCAATTCCCTTTGACATCTATAAAATGAGCATAATATTAGAATATCTCAGATACTGAGAGGATTATACTAGCTGATACTCAAGATCAATATTTGACAACAAAAGCTCAGCTAAACTTAGCAGCTTCCATGTTATTTAATTGGCTATTATTGGAGTCTCGTTTTGATTAGTCTTGTGTCTTAACAGTGAGGGCACATTCTGAGAAATGTGTCATTAGGAAATTTTGTCACCATCAGAATATAACATACCATGAACTAAGATCACTACAAATTCACAAGGATATAACCTTATGAAACCGTCATTGTGTATTTGGTCTGTCATTGACTGAAATGTCATTATAAGGCACTTGACAATATTCCACTTCTTTCCAGAGTTACCACTTAATTTTGCTTGCTCTGGTGGGCCTTTGGCTGAATTTTTGCTTTGCAACTTTGAAATTAAAAAAGTTTCAAATCTTAAATTCTTGTCATGGTTTCAGTATTCTCCCAGTGGTTTCAGTCATATCATGGTCTTCCTAAGGTGAACTCAGTTTATTGACAGAGTACAACTTGAAAGAAGACAAGTATGGTGGCATGTGCCTGTAATTCTAGCACTTGGGGGAGGTAAAGGCAGGAGGGTCAGAAGTTTGAGGTCATCCTCGGCTACATAAAAGAATTTGAGGCCAGTTTGGGCTACATGAAAACTTATCTCAAAAACAAACCAAATCACTGTCTTGGTTCTATTGGTAATTGAAATTCTAGCACTAAAACTTAGACCAACTACTTAGTCTTGTATTTTAATTTCTGTAATATTAAAAATTCATCTAACCTTAGTTTCATTTGCTAGTTACCTATAACATTTGAGAATTTCCCAAGTTCCTAAAATTCAGATTCTCCAACACATTGAGGTAATGGTTAACCTAGTCATTTCATTTGATCATAAATGTTAAAAGAATAAGCAAACCAGAATATGACAGTGTTAGAATGTTTGCCTAATATGCATAAGACCCTGGATTCAAACCCCAGCGTAACTAAGAAAAAAAAGAGCATCTTCATTCAGTTTTTGATCTCCATGAATAGCACTGTTTAAAAAAAAAAAACAAAAAAAACCTGCTGAGTCATTCTAAATTGTTCCTTTAAACAGATTAACAACTATTAATAGTAGTTTCATCTCTAAGTAGATGCAAAGTGTTGGCATAAGAACAATGAAAATTCATTAACTGAGATAACCAAACTAGAAATTTAGAGAAATTTGACGTGAACTGAGTTCTTAATTCAGAATGTATGAAAGAAAAATGTTCTAGGCAAAATGATAGTTCTTGCTTATCATCACTTAACCTTAGGAAAGGTTCTCTAGCCGGTTTACTACATGTTAAATCTGTTCATTAATTGACAAAGTGCTGCCTCTTTATGGAGGTGGTTATAGTTTAGCTTTCTCATCAAGTGTATTAAACTCAGGAAATGAAGTTCAGGTTGTGAGATTTTACCTGCCAGAGACAATGTTCTTTGACGGAGGAATCTTTTAAGTACACTAGTCAGAGCCTAGTGTGGTGCACACCCTTAACCCAGCACTGTGGAGGCAAAGGAAGCCAGCTCTCTGTGAGATTGAGGCCAGCCTGTTCTGTATAGAGATTTACAGACCAACTGGGGCAACAGGGAAACTCTGTTTTGTTGTTGCTGCTGTTATTGTTGTTGTTGTTGTTTGAAAAAAAAAAAACTAGTCAGGTGATGCATCTTCCTCAAAGCCTAGCCCAGATTATATCAGTCCAAGCATGCTATTATGTACACAGCACACTTAACTCTTAAGAATTAAGATGACTGATGTTTAAACCTGCATGCTAGTTGATCATCAGTAATTACATAAATCTCTGTTGAGAAGGGTTCCAAGAAAACACTGGTTAATAGTAGACAAAGTGAAGAGAGCACCAACATTTGTGTTTTTGTAGTGCTGATCTAAAACCTTAAATTTTTCAGACACAAACTTTGTCTTACTCATTTTTGAATTATGGGTGCCCATCCTGGAATACTGTGTAACTCCTTATAAATGTTCATTAAAATTAATTGATACCTATTCTTAATGTATATGTATAGTCCCCCCTTGCCTGAGACTTTAATTGTAAAAGTCTTTTTTGTACCTTTAAAAAATATAAACACAGAAATGATTATGCCATCATCTGGACTGAAACACAAACATGTACTGAAAATTTTTAACTAGAAACCATTACTTCTCAGCCACCTCAGGCCAGCAGCCCATCTTTGGTTAAGGGCTTTCAGATTGCTATGAAAAAGAGCTTTTGTATTGTGTACTAACAAACTCATTTCTCTTTCTCAAGGTCTGTCGAGTTGCTTATGAAATCATGCAAACACTGCATCCTGATGCCTCTGCAAACTTCCATTCTTTAGATGACATCTACTATTTCGGAGGCCAAAATGCTCACAACCAGATTGCCATTTATCCTCACCAACCTCGGACTGCAGAGGAAATCCCCATGGAGCCTGGAGATATCATTGGTGTGGCTGGAAACCATTGGGATGGCTATTCTAAAGGTGTCAACAGAAAACTGGGAAGAACTGGCCTGTATCCCTCCTACAAAGTTCAGGAGAAGATAGAAACAGTCAAGTATCCCACATATCCTGAGGCTGAAAAATAAAGACCAAGTGTAAGGGATGAACAGCAAAACTCAGTTCAGGCCACCTCAGCCAACCAGAAGACCCAGATTTCAGCAGCATGGCTAAATGATGGGCAACTTTGGCACTAAGAGCAAGTGGGACCCTCAGATGCTTCACTCGTGGAATTCCTCTCTACCAAGGGCTGCAATGCCCTCAAGCCCATGCGTAGTACAATAATGTAATGCACTCACACATAACATGCAAATGGATTGTTTTCTACTTTGCCCCTTTAAATATTATATCCCCATGAAACAAACACTGCCATATTGTGTAATTTAAGTGACACAGACGTCTTGTGTGAGACTTACAACATGGTGCCTATATCTGAGAGACCTATGTGACTTACTGAGAAGACATGAACCCTTCTGTGGGGAAGTTGGTTCTTAGCCAGTGGTGGTGTTGTGACCACTAAATTCACTCCAATCAAGATTCAGAATGGGAATGGATGTTTTTTCCTTTATATGGTTGTCTGGATTTTTTTAAGTAATTTCATCAGTTCAATTCATACACCTCATCATTAATAAATGAAGGATACATCAGAAAATGAAATATTCACTCTCCATTAGGAACTTTTGTAAAACAATGCCATGAACAAACTCTTTAGTAATGTTTCTGGACAGTCTCTTTGATAACAAAAAATAAATTTTAAAAAGGAATTTTGTAAAGTTTCTAGAATTTTGAATCACTAGATAGTGTGGTTATAATCTTTATACCAGAACTATGATAAAAATGGGTTTTATATCTTTTTAACTTTTTTTTTCTATTTTTTCCTACTTCTTAGAAGAGTAATTGGATTTTGGCTAAAAGAAGCATTGGTACCTTCTGATACAGTGACTGATTTTAGTTGGTGCATATTATAAAGTTGCTAGGAACATTCTTGGGAGCTTTCATTCTCTTAGTTTGGATACTGTTGATTTGTTTTAGTTGAATGAAATAATCATACTCCTTGCTTTCAGAGGAACTAATACTTACACCTTTAAAACTAACCATTATCAGGTTCGTTTGGTATTCTTTCTTATTGTGGTTCTTGTCACTTTTTGTGGACTGGGTCCTGTTGTTTCATCTAGGAATCAGTTTGTGCCCTTCCCATCATGTCCTGCTTTTGAGAATACAAGGACTCTATGGGGTTGGGAAGCTGATTGTGTTTCTGAAGTATGTGTCTCATAATTTGTAGAATTTTGTGAGCAAAGGGGAAAGGTTCCAGAATGAGACCCAAAATAAACCTAGGATCACTGCTTCCAAATGCTTTTTAGGAATTCCACATTGGAACCACTTCAGAAGAGCTTGATGCTTTCTCTCTAAACTTCGCTTCTTTCCTCACAGATATACTTCCTGCCTGTATGTGGCCTGTCTCCAAGGGAGCATTTCATAGAGTGTGTTCTTCCTCCTAAAAGATGAGTTTGATCCATTCAGGAGCCAGTACCAAGCTTGGTATTAAATAGCAGGTATCACAGAAAGAAAAACTCAGTTAACTCTGACCTTTACACCCTCACTAAATAAAATCTTCACACCAAATGTTCCTAAATTCTTTCTACCTCTCTAGTCAAGTCTTTAAAAGAACAAAACTTAATTATAGTTATCAGCAATTTTCCATTTAGTTTAGGTACAAGCAAATAACAGGTGAAACTGCCTCCATCTGAGCAGAGGTAAATTTTGAACAATGTATTCTCCACCTTCCTTTGCACTTGTTACCAGAATATCAGTAACTGTGGGTGTGATTTTTGCCTTTGTAGAACCAAAGGTAAGTCACTTTCTTTTCATCCTAAATTGACCCAGTTCCAGAGGTGAAAGGGCAAAAGAATACAATATGAGGAAAACAGAGGCATGTTTATCAAATGGAGGCAAAGATATAATTTGGAGTGTTTTATCTTTCAGTTCTAGAATATCTGTTCTTTCTGTTTCTCTATTGGGGCTTTCTCTTTTTATTTTACTAAAAGCATGTTTTACTGTGCTAAATGCAGAAATAGCACTACTCAGAATTGGTTTCCATTGTTACCATCTTTTCCTCTACAGAATAGGTCAGATTTTGATGGGCTTTGTTTGTTTTGGTTTTTCTTCCTTCTTACATTGCTCTAGAATAGATTGAATTTTGAACATTGTAAAGAATTTTTATTGGGTTATTATTTTTTGAGCTAGAGGCTTATTATGTTATCCAGATTGGCCTGCTAAGTACTAGAATTAAGATGTGCACCACCATGCCTGGCTTTGTTTAAATGTTTTATGTCATAGATTCTGTTGTATTCCTTTGAAGAATGTTGCTGCTGATGATAGGAGCATAATTTTTAACTTTATTGTGCTCAACTTGGAAGCTATGTCTTAGGCAGCAGCTTAAATCTCAACTCAGTTCTTTAGTCTTTAGCTGGAGTTTTTCCTGCACATAGTTCAGAGATTAGCAAAATGAAGAATTAAGCACAGAATGTAAGGTACTGCTGCTTCTTTGGCTCTCTTCTTCTGAGACTTCCCTTCTCATTTCACAGCAGCTGTAGTTGTTGTTTCTGTGCTGTTCTCTGTTTCTTCATCTAAAGAGACTGCAGTTTTCTATCAGCTCAAAAAGCGATGAAAATGGGGCACTCACCCTATGCCTTTCCTTTTTTTCCGAGTTTCAGCTTGTCTTCAGAATCTACATCCTTTTTGGTTTGGTGCCCTGTGGTAGTTTTTCTTTTTTTTTTTAATTGAAATTTTCTAGTTATCCATTAGAAACTGATTCAGTAGGTGCTTTCCCCACCATACAGGAGATGGAATTCTTAAAGGAAAGACTTAAAGAAAAAAAAAAAGAAGAAGGAAAAGATTATTCAGTAACTATGGCACCCCTGTTTTAGACTCTGGCCTTATTTAGTAGCCAGTAGCCTCAAACAGGCAAGAAGATGAAGAACCAGATACTTAAATCTTCAGGTGCCAAGGGCTCAAGAATACTGCTGACCAGATCTTTTTGAGAAGCTTTTTAGAGCTTTTATTTTTTAAACCATAATATATGTGACGGTGATTCCGCTAATATACACTATCATTTTGGAAATACATTTCCTCACCACTTTACTACTCCCTGAGGACTAGGTACTTACAAACTTTGTATTAGGGTTAGACTGGAAGGATTTGGATCTTCTTCTTTAAAAAAAAATGAGTTTCATATATAAGCTCTGTATTTGCGTAATTTTTATCCCTCCCTCTTCCTCCTCCGAGTCTTCCTATGCCCCTCCACTCTCTCTCAGTTACCTGACCTCTTTGATTATTAGTGTTATATATACAAACACACACACACGCACACACACACACATATATGTATAAATAATTACTGAGTCCATTTAGTGGTACTTGTATGTACATGTGTTTATGCCTAACCATTTGGGATTGGATAACCCATCATGGAGCTTGTCCCTGGAGTTAACTCCTTCCTCCCTTGGCAGCCATTGATTACCTATAGCTCTTCATCTAGAGGTAGGGCCTTGTGAAATTTCCCCCATCCACCTTGGCATGTCAACTAGTGTTGTGATTATGCAGGTCTTGTTTAGGCAACCATAGTGTTGAGATTTCATGAGTATGGCTTTCCTGTCATGTCTCGAAGACACTATCAAGCAGCAGGAGTCCTGGTCCTCTGGCTCTTACAACCTTTCCACCACTACCACCCACTTCCATGATGTCTCCTGAGCCTTGGGTATGGGGGTTGCACTGTAGACCTATCAATTGCCCTTTGGACACTTATTCTCTGCATTTTAACCAGTTGAGGTACTTTGTAATAGCCTCTATCTTGCAAAAACAAGCTCCTTTGAAGAGTGGTGAGAGCTACACACATACACACACACACACACACACACACACACACACACACACACATTTGTTTAGCAAAGTGGCAGTAGTAGATTCTCTAGGGTCTGGACCTTTCCAGCCATGGGTTATTTGGCTAAGTTTACAGTACCAGGTATGAATTCCCTCCTGTTGAGCAGTCCTTAAGTCCAATTATACAACCATTGGTTACACCCAAGATAAAAGTTCCACTATTCTACCATTGGGAATATCTTGCCAGGCCAACCAGTGTTGTTTGTAGGCTTTGCAGCTGGGTAGGACTACTGACTGATTTTCACCTTGGCAGCTTGCATAGCACCTTCCTATACTATGAGAACTAGTCCTCAGGGAGGAGGTCCAGGTCAGTTACAGATCCAGTTTCTTCAAATCTTATGTCCAAGGTTTATTTGCCAGCCTATACTGGCATTACTAGCCCTGGCCCATTGAATGTTGGTAACAGAATTCTGTATAGTAATAACAAAGCAGAAGAGATTGTTTCAAGGCTTTCCTGGTCCCTCACTCAAGTCTGATGTGTTGACTTGGAAACACAAGTTCAAGTCTGTTGTGAAAGGGCCCCAAGCCCTAAAGATGAAGAAAAGAATAGGTCCACTGAAGGAGTTGAAGGTTAAGAGAAAAAAGTGGGGGGGACACTGAAAAGCCACCTCCTAGAGAGATTATTGCATCACTATTTAGATAATATCTCTTCTACTCAGTGAGTAGAAAAATATTTGGTCCTAAATGGTGAGTCTTGAAGAATCTCCTCCGCTTCACTGAGAGCAGAGCTCTCTTATGCAGAGAGAAATGCATTAGTGCCCTTTGGTCATAGCCCACTGCCTGATGTTCCATTTGTGGTCCCACAAGACTACCGAAGGATCAATAGATCTGTGCAGAGTAGGTGTGAGGCTTAGAGACTGGTGAATTTGGGGACGTGGCTATAATACCTTTATTTATGCTGGATACAGGCTCTAGGGAATTTTTAAAGGGAAAGTTATAGTTACTGGCTCCTGGCAGCAGTCTTGCTCATAGAAACAGCTTGGAAGAGCTGTTCCAAGACCCTTGGCAGGAACTAAGCAGCCTTGGAAAGTTCCATTGTCTTCAGCTGTCATGGACACTATGCATGCTTGAGGAATTACCCTTTGATTGCACTTTTTGTTCTTTGTACAAATCAGAGTCTCTAGCTGTTGGCCTGTTGGGCTGTTCAGCCTTGCCACCTCCCATCCAGTTCAGTTGTCATTTGCTTTCTCTTCTTAAGATTATCTTGGTTTTGTATTGCTTCCACTCTTGTAGAGGATAATGTCATGTGAATGGTTCCTTTATATTAGTCCATCCCTCATGCTCTTCCTATTCCTAAAAACTTATGGAGACCATAGTTTTGTTGTTGGTACCTTTAAGATATAAATGGAATTAAACCCTTGTACCATTGTAGACAACTTGGGACCTGAGTCATAAGTTGTTGAAACTAGGCATTGGGTATTTGTGTTCATTGAAACTCAAGCTTTCTGAGGTTTTAAAAAAATCAATGTCTCTGTTCCTGGTGGGGAGCATTTTATCTAAAATTATGTCAATCTAGACAGAGCCTACACTTTTTACAAAGCAGTCTATTGAAGTCTCTGGCCATGGGCCACTTGTTTTGGGAAAAGAGTTCATAGCTTCTGCTGACCTCCTGCCTCCAGGAGTTTCATCATTAGTAACTATTCTCTGTAACCTCTCCTCCCACATCACAGTCCTGTGATGTTACTGTTTCCTAACTGCCTGTGTAGGTAGAGAAAAGGTCACTGACAAAAAAAATGCAGTACATGTTGGTTCATAACCCAGCTGAGTATGAGAGCATTGGTGGAGGCAGAAATGTGCAATGCTTTGTACCCAGAGCACAAATATTTTAGGATGTGGGTGTGGTCAGAAGCCTGAGGAATGATGGAGCTTTGTGATCTTGGCTTAGTACTCCCTAGGGGATGACAACCACTAAGAATTTCTGGTCAAGTAAAGGAAATGGAAGGTAGTGGGTCAAAGTCAAGAGACCCAGTTCTTGGTGTCTCCCCAACATCATAGCACCTATAAGCAAAGGCAGTGTCCCTGAACTGAGATTCACAACATCAGGCTTCTGACTTTGAATGTACAGTTAAATGTGAGCAGGCCAAATGATTTTCTAGACCTTTACTTTCTTCATTTGTGGAATGAATTAGTTGGGTTTATTCAAGGTTTCCAAATTTGGTTGCCCACTTGGGTTCCACTTGTCTAAAGGAGGCAGATTGTTCAGCCTTGCTGATTATCATCCTTAATGACATGATGTGACCGGATCTTTGTTGCACCAGAAGATCTGTTTATTATCTGCAGTCTTCATATTTTTAAACTGCAGCAGATAATTAAAAAAATATATGCAATATATAAGACAGTAGAGAAGTCAAGTAAAATGTAATTATTTTGGACTCTGGCCCATTCATTTATAACCTCTGGACTAGACTGATGGGAGTTCTTTCCTAACTGAGCCCCTTATGGTCTAGCTCATTGTTTTTATATTTTATATTTCATTGTTTTTATATTTCTCATTGTTTTATAGTCACAAACATTGGAAATTGTTTACAAATGTACCTTGTAATTGGTACTGGTGGGTTACAAGGCCCAGAATGAGAACACCTGACTTTTGTTAACGTTAAAGAACAAGTGGTTCAAAATAGGATTGCCTGAGTTTCAGATTTTGGTTCATATCCATTGAGTATCAGCAGGTTTAATCTGAGCTAATGCTCTTTCAAGGAACTCTTTTTTAAAAAATATCTTATTTATCATTTCTATTGTATGTGTATGAGTGTATTGCCTGCATGTGTGTGAGTGTACCCATGTAGTGCAATGCTGCGGAGGTCAGAAGAGGGCTTTGGATTCCCCTGGAGCTGGAGTTAAGGACAGTTCTTGGCTGCCATGTGGGTGCTGGGAATCGAACCCAGGTCCTTTGCAAGAGCAGCCAGCGCTCTCAACCACTGAGCCATCTCTCCAGCCCAAGAAACTCTTGATTCAAATAACCAGACTTCTGTAAGTCAGTGGCTGGTATGTTATACTACCTCTTATTTCTATAAGTCAAGTTTATTGGAACACAGTATGCCCATTTGTTCTATATTGTCTATGCCTCCTTCCCAACTGCAACAGCACAGTTGAGTAATTGCAACAATGAAAGTATGGCCCACAAAACCTAACATATTCACCGTCTAGCTTTTTACAGAAAAAGTTTATGGGCCCCAGCTCTGAGCAGTCTTGTCATTTAGATTAAAATGCATAACCCAAAGGGGCTGAACATCCTAAAATACCGAATTATCAGAGAAAAAAATTGAGTGTGATAGTAAGTATATGAGGACTTCCACTAATCCATGTGATGCCTTTAGATAAAGGTGCCTCTCAACATAGACATTATAATATATAAGATCCTTACTGCCATCTACTAGGAAATTGCTTAATAAACGTACCAACTATAACATCTGCAATACCAGTTGCACCCGCTCCCCATGCCACTATTTGCAGGGGCTCCATCATTGTGTGTCTGGTGAATAGAACACTGTACTTGAAGTCAGTAAATCTGAGTCCTACCTGCATCCAGCTCTGCTGCTATCTTGAAAAACCACATGTTCTGCCTAGGCCTGAGTCTTCTTACCTTTAAGATGAAGGTAGCTCAAATTCTTTGGGGGGGGGGGGTCTGTTTGTTTTGAGACAGTGTCTCAGGTATCCCAGGCTGACCTTAAACTTGCTATGTAGCCATTGTTCTGTTTGTTTTGAGACAGTGTCTCAGGTATCCCAGGCTGACCTTAAACTTGCTATGTAGCCAAAGATGACCTAGAACTTCTGATCCTCTTTCTCCATCTTCCTACTGCTGATTTACAGGTATGTACTACCAAGCCTGTTTTTTTTCCAAGGGCTGGGGATTGAACTCAGGGCTTTATGCATGCTAGGCAAGCACTCTAGTGACTTGAGTTACATCCCTAGTCCATTAAATTGTTTTGAAAAATTAGAGACATAAAATTGCTTTGTGAAGGCTAATAGCTCTGAAAATTTAGTTACCACTCAAGTTTTTGACAGTTTTCTATAGTTCTAGAAATACAGTAGCTCCAAAGAGAAGAAAGCAGTTGAAGGGATTTTCTGAAGGATTTTAACTACAAAGAAGGATTGTAACTACAAAAATATACACATGCAAACTGCCTAGAAAGGTAAAATCTTACAAACAACGGTGTATATTTGGGCTAAGCACTCCACCATGTGAATGGAGCACTAAAGATTTTCCCTGACCTCCTGCTCTGTCAATGCATTAGTGCTCTAAATGTATTGTCTCACATATCTCATGTTCCTGTCAACCCTGTCAGGCAGGTGTTACTATTGCCATCCTACCCATAAGAAAAAGGAATTAGTATTTTATTATTTATTCACAGTGTTCCAATGATTTAAATATTTTACCTCATCCTCATGATACCCTAAGAGGTAAGTATTTTTATTCAAAATTTTGGGATCAAATTTATTTACAGAAATTGTTTTTCATGTGATGGCACAGATAAAATTCTAATAGCTGGCACTGTGAGATAACTGAGGAGACGGGGCATCTGCATGGGATGGTGAAAATTTCAGTACATCTCTATTAACAATTTGATTAGGATGATTTAGTAGATGGTCAGGAAGGGTAAATATTATAGGGTCACCTCAGACTGCTCCTACAATGGATACTAGGTATAAAGCATTACACAACAAAATAGGTGTTATATTCAAGAAGTCTCAGAGGGAGTCATACAGTGTTCAAGTGTATTTCAGTTATAAAATATTGAATCATTAAATTGCTCTAACAATTTTATCATTAAAAATTTACAGCCAACAGCATTTTATGGCGTGCCTCACTCTATTCATGACTAGGAGGCTCTGGGCTAAGTTACTTTTAAGGAAAATGGCTAATAAATAGTGGAATCAAGGCTTGCACCAGGACTGCCTGATTCTAAAGTCTGCTTCCCCGGCCTAGAAACAGTCTTGCCCTTCCATATAGAGACCCAAGCTGTTGTGACTACATTCCATTTCTTTAGCTGTCTGATCATCTGAAGTTTGATCCTCCAGATTCACTGTATGAGTGAACATCTTTTTAACCACAGTTTTAAATTAGTTCATCCTCTACCCCATTCTCCAAAAACTTAGTAACAGCATTTCCTACTTCTTTCTGCTCACTCTATCCATGGTTGTAACAGGAAGTAGTCAGGAGTTGTGGGGGGGGGGGTCAAGATTTTGTGAGTTGAGCACCCTCAGGCTGGAGAAACACCTCCTTGGACTCACTCCTTTAGGTCTCTGTTTACCTGTATCTACTGGAAGGTGAGTCCAGGAAGTGTGAACTCCCAGCTCAGCCTGTGCAGTCCATAGAGTTGCTAGATCAGAAGGGCTACGTAAGCTGTTTCTTACTCAGCTCCTAAACACAAGAAGAACTCAAGGAAGAACTTAAGGTGTGGCTCCATTCGCCTTAACAAGATAGACCTCAGAGCAGAAACAGTGTCCCCATGTGTGCTTGAGACTCTGAGTGTTCTGTAACTGAAGTTAATGTAGGAATTGCATCAATACATTGCGTTGTTCCCTAGGAAGTTTCAGTTTTTCCAAGTGATAGCTTGTCTCATTTCCAAGTCCACTGTATTTGAATTTTATGCTCCAAACTTTAGGGTGAAGAGACTGAAGAAGGTAGAAGGTACAGTATTTTATTCCTCCTTTTGCCTGCCCTGCCGTGATGGTGGTGATACATAACGGCATCTCAGCCAAGGTTAGTGGCCCATTAAGGTGTCCTGAGCTCCGATTAAAGAGAGTGGAGCCAGCAGAGCTGTCAACACTTGGTTTCTTTCTTATTAAAATTCTGCCTCTTAACCCCTGGAGGCCACTTATCATTCCCACCTTCAAGAAAAGACAGAGTTAAAACCTTGGGTCTTTGCTTAGTGGATGCTGTAGGAGCCAACTGGGCTGGAAAGGGCCTCTCAGCCTCTCTGAGCAGCCATTCCATTATTAGGTTTCTCTACTGACAGGTGAGCCCAAGTACCGTGGTACACAGAGCTCTCAAGCCAGAATGGTTCTCACAAAAGCAGCTGCACAAAGAAGAGTGAAGATGCTTGAGCATCTGCCAAGACGAACGTCAAGAAACATGAGATCATTAATTACTGTTACCTCAGCTGCTTCTTTAAATTCTCTTTTTTCATTATCTATTTTTATGTTTTTATATGTATGAGTGTTTTGCTTGCATATGTAAGTGCACTCATGTGGTGCAATGCCTGTGGAGGCCAGAAGAGGCTGTCAGATCCCCTGGAACTGGAGTTAAAGAGCTGTTAGCCACCAGGTCAGTGCTGAGAACCAAACTGGGGTCCTCGGCAGAAGAAGTCAGTGCTCTTAACCATTGAGTCATCTCTCCTGCCCGACCACTTCAGCTGTTTAAGGGTGATTTATTTTATTTTATTTTATTTTTTTACATTTTATTATTTGGGTGGGGGGGGGTGCACATGCCACATCAATGAGTAGAGGCCAGAGGACACTCTCCACCATTGTAGGTCCCAGAGATTGAACTCAGTGCCTTTTCCTGCTGATCCATCTCACTGGTCCAAAGGTGACATTTTTAAACCCATACTAGAAGTCAGGATACTATCCTCCCAAATAAAAGAATGATGATTTCTGTTCTCACTGTGATTCAGTCTGACTGATTTCTATAAACTTTACTCTGCAAGCTACTCACTCAGCTACAGCTCCTTAAAGACAGAAAATTGTATCTTTTTGTTTCTGGTACATGCATAGTGACTGGCACATTATAAGTTCTAGAAGATGTGCTGTGCTGAAATAATTACAGTTTTAATGATTCCATACTTGGATTTGCTTTAAAGTAATATGGGAAGAAGAGAGAACTGGATGGAAGTACAGATATAACAAGACTGGCTTTGAAAGGAAAACAGAACTGAGTGGCATCTTAGAGGTTTGTCATGGTATTTCTCTAGTTTTATATTTGATCACCTTTTTATTAATATCTAAATTAATCATAAAATATTGAAAGCTTGGCAAAGGCTGGTATAGTGCCCTCCAAGCAGCATCTTTTTCCTAAGTACATAGCTATATTGCATTTTGTGGACAGGCCATGTGTCATAAGTTCTAACTATTGGAATATCGAGGGTTGGAGGTCAGCCGCTTCCAACCCTGACTCTCAGAAGACCTACTAAGAGCCTAAGTGAAAGATGGGAACCTCAGAAAAACCTCCTCTCTTCTACTGATGAGCCTGTAGTAGACATGACTGAGAAATAAGGTTTTAATGTCATTGCTGTTAAAATTGCCCATAATCTAGGAAACCAGACTTTGGGCATACGTACTTTAGATATGGGGTAGTTGTTTGATTTTAAAAAATTCAAATCTGTAATTACCTCTGAAGATGTTGATAATGTTGATGAAAATAAAAGCATCTCTCAGTCATATATGCCAAGCACAGTTTTAAATGCTTTACTAGTATTAGTTAGTTCCAACCCCACAAACCAATGAGTGAGAAGCTCCTATTCTTCCAATTTTAAAGCAGAGGAAACAGAAAATAAGTAACTTGCTTAAGTTAAATTATAAGCAGCAGACCCAGATTTCAAATCCAAGCAGTCTAGTTCCAAATCTTTGTCTCTTCTCCAGCCTTCAATCCTTTTTCAGTATTGTGGACTTCAAATGAGGGCTGAATACTGGCACGAAGCTCGCAAAGTAGTTCCAGACCTCTACTCTGGAGGAGTGCACAAAACAGGAAAAGCTCCAAATTCTGCATGTACCCTGCCCATGTAAATGGAATCTGGAGAGTAGTTTCACAATGGTGTCCTTGATCATCAGAGTTTCATTGTGCAGAATGATCTTTCTTTGATTTCTTCTATCAATACTCAACCTTGGTCTGTTCCACACATGCCACAAGAGGAAATATTTGTCACATGCTCCACCTGCATGCCCCATCCCCACACCTCTACCTAGCCCACCCATCCCTTCCTGATCTCCCTGACCCTACCTCAAAGCCTATGTTCTCTCTTCTAGGCAGCCCAAAGTATATATTGTGGCAGAGGATCATGTAAATGTGCATCCATCCTCCAAATGGCAACAGTAATTGGCTTAGCTGGTCCCTGGATTTCTGACCAGACTTGCCTGCTGCTGTCACTGTGTACTCTCAACAGCCAGCAGTGCTTAGATTTTTGCCTGTACTCTGCCTAGGTTAGGGCTTTTAAACCGCATTCTATAGAAGTGTTTTAAGAGCCATCCAAGAAAATGGGAAAGGATAAGGAGAACATTGATTGTGTGGGGCTCTAAACCGCTAACCTACTTCGATCAGAGCAGTCCCACTTTGCTCCATACAAGAGGCATAAATGCCCTGCATTTAGAGAGCTGTTCCATTTCTGAAAGAAAGGGACAGAGCCTTTGGAACACTGCACTTTTGAGCCACTTTATTTCTTGAACCTCTCAGATCCCACCATTGCTGTCCATGAGGACCAGAGATAGGAAAGAAGCCCAGCTGACTCTCCTAGTTCCCACCATCCCACCTCGAGGCTTCAGAGCCAAGAATTCCAGCAAAACAGACCACTGGTGGATTAAGGGGCTGCTATTGCTATTCCTCGTACAGGTCCCATGGTTCTAACTCATAGTCACACAGAGTAGACACTAAAGGAAGGTGGCATGGCTGAATGGATGACATAATGTCTATTAGGGGAGTTCTGTGGGAGGAGGCTGTCACAAAACTCATTCTTCAAGATTCAGACAGGCAATAGAAATTAAGAACATGGAATCTAGAATCAAACTTGAGCTCTGCCACTCCAAACCATGTGACTTTATCCTTGAAAATATGAATATCCTTGTACTATGAATAACTATTTCCTCATAAGACTGGTGTGAGATTGAATGAGTTAATACTTGTAAAATACTCAGTACCTGACATTTAGTGCTCAGTAACTGACTTTACATTAGATCTCATCATTGTTACTCTGATAAAGTGCCTTCTCCTGACTCCTCTAAGCAGAATTCTTTATTCTTTATACTTTCATAGCAGTTTGTTCAGACCTGGTGAAACAGATGAATTTCTTTCCCAAACCCCCCATTTGTTATTAGAAAACAAGCAAGAGTCTTTGAAATCAGGATTGGTTTTCTAAATTAAGCTGTTACTCCCAGCGTGGCAATGGTAGTTGCAGCTCTCTCACTCTCTCCCTCTCAACCTCTGGCTCATTGGGGGAGGTCCCACATCTCATTCATCTTGGTCTGTCACAGATGTTCCTTGCAGTGAGCAGCACTGGCATATGCCTGGGGTTAGGGGTGATCCTGACCTTCTTTCTGCTACACTTCCCAGGAGCTTAGCTCCTTTCTTATCCCTGGATGAGGAGGCAGAGTCTAGGCTAGGTGCAGAGGATCTCCAATAGGCTATGAATTCAGGGCATGCAGAAGAAAATGACATCTGTAAAGCACCTGCTGGGTTCCTGGCCCAGTGTTGCCTCCTTGTAACACCTCATTCTCACAGAAATTTGAAGGTGATATATTCTTTTTTGTTATTCCTATATTTACCATAAGGAAACCAAATGTAAACAACTTTCCCAGGATCACATAGCTGATGTGTCTGAGGCAGAATTTGAACCTGGGAGTGACCCCTGTTTGTGCTCCTCCCACTGTCCTGGCTAGTGAAGGAAGCAAGATCTGCACTCCCCTCCACCTACCTTGTTCACCCTGCCTCTCTTGTCTCTCTTGCTCTTATCTTTGTTCTTTCATCTGAGCCTCTCTGGCACTAATTTTCCTCTGGCCATGTCTCTTTCTCAATGTCATTACAGGCCTTAGTGTCATTTCCTGTTGCTGTGATAAAATACCCTGACAAATGCAACTTAGGGGAGAAAAGGTTTATGTAGCTCACAGTTCCAGGTCATAGTCCATCACTTTAATGAAATCACAGCAGCAGAAGCCCAAGGGAGTTGGTCACACCACATCCATAATCAAGAATAGAGAGAAATGAATTTATACATGCATTCTTATGCTCAGCTTGTTTTCTCCACTTTTACATGTTCAGGATCCCTTGCCTAGGGAATGGTGCCACCCACCGTGGGCAGATTTTCCCACCTTGATATATCATAAACATATTCACAGGTCAACCTGATATAGATGATCCTTCATTGAGACTCTCTTCTTAGGTGATTCTAGATTGTGCCAAGTTAACAAAACTAGCCATCAAACTATACCTAAACATTTCTATATTCCCATGGCTTTATTTGCCAGCATGGGGCTGAAAACTTCTGAGCATGGCAATTAGACTGAACTCAAAGGACCCATAACATCTGCTGCTTTCCTAGGGAAATGGGGTAGAGAGGAAAGGATGTGAGATGGGGCAGTACTGGGCAGTATGATAAAGATAGTACCAAAGAGGTGGGGCAGGGAGTTATGGCAGGATGCAGGGCCCACCCTTCACATTTCCCTGGGCACTTAGCCTTAACTCAGAATGATCTGTTTTGTGACTTGGAGCTGTACATCTTTGGGAAGGCCAAATAACCCCTTCCATTTTTCTTGAGTGACAGGTATCAATAGCAGCAGCTGCCACTACCACTTACTTCCTGAGCACCTACTATGAGCTTTACACACATGCACTCTTAGTCAACACAATAATCTCACAAGACAGGTATTAGTATACTGTCTTATAGATGAGGAAGCTGAACTTCAGAGAATATAAGTAACTGTCAATGGTCTAGCATGTGAACAAGAAAAAAGGGCAGGAAACCCTGGAAATGAAGAGGGATTGGGAGAAAGGCAGTTGCCATCAGCGTCAGCCTCTGGAACCTGCCCTTCTTTAGGTACTTGCTGGCAGAGCACAGAAGCAAGTGAATGCCCCAGTCAACTCACCTCATGTCCCACCTGGGAAAGAAAGATCTTTAGGTCTCAAAGACTGATGCTTGGATTCCTTCCTACCTTTCCAAGGAACTCACTATGTAGCTAGACTGGCCTTGAACTCATGATCCTTTCGCCTCCATCTCCTGAGCACTGAGATTGCAGGTGCTACATCAAGTTGGTTCTGATCTTTTCTGGCGAATTTCTCCAACTCTTATTTCTTAAGTCTCTCACTCTAATCTTGTGGCCTTCTGGGCCTGAGCCTTCTAAGTCCATTAGGAAGCCCTCCAGCAGGGATCTCAAGATAGTTTCCTCTGTGTCATGAAACAAAACCAATTCTTAAAACAAAATTGCTAACTGAGGCTGTATAGGTTACCCTGTAGCTGGCCTTCCCTCCAGAGATCCCCTGGAATCCAGCATCCATTCATCTCACAGATTTGGCCTGTGCCAGCTCAGGGAATTCTATCCCAGGCACCTGTGGTAGCAGCCACGAACAAAAAGGCAAAAGTCTTTGATAGAACAATTGGGCTTTTTAAACAACTTCAAAATCACTGTCCATTAGTGTGGGTAATAATGCAGAGATAAGTGTTAATAAGGCAGACCTTAGTAGCTCCAGTTCAGACTGGCTATGCCCAGGAGCCTGGAACTCCTCACTCTTCACCTGTGTTCTCCTTTCCCACCCTTGTTCCCTTTTCTTCACAAACAGGTTTGTAGTTGACAATTCTCACTGCCAGTGTGCATGCCCAGAGAGCAGCCAAGTAGCACTCATGGGTTCTTTCTAAGGTTTTACTAGGAACAGGAAAAGCCATGGAAAACCATTAGACAAACAATTATTAAGCACATACTGTATGTGCCAGACACAGTTCTAAGTCTTAAAGATAGTGCAGAGGACAGGAAAGGATCACTGTCCTCATGAAGTTTGTGGTCAAGGAGACAGATAATAAATAGACATGAAATTAGAGAGTGTGACATGGTAAGTCAGAGATGGCCTCCCTTAAAAGATGATGTGTGAGCAAAAGCTGCAGGGGTCTTCCAGAGTGAGGAAAGAAGCTGAGAGGGCAAAGACAACCCCATGCAGAACAATAGCAGGTACAAAGGATCTGAGACAAGGGCATGATTTGGCTGTTGGAGAACTAGCAGGGCAGCTAGTGAAGGGGAAAAAGAGGCTGTGGAGGTTTGGATGGTGTAGAACCTCACATACCAAGGTGTGGGCTTAACCTAAAGGGAATGGGATAGTTTGGGGGTGGTGAGCAGTGGAATGCATGATTTTACTTATTTATAGAAGTACTTATACTGGAAGGGGCCTGAAGAGATGGATCAGTGAATAAAGTGCTTGCTCTTGTGCAGGTATGAGGACCTGAGTTCCAATCTCCAGCACCCACATAAAAGCTGGACATGATGGCATACATCTATAACCCTAGCGCTGGGGTGGGGAGGGTGGAGATGGATTCTAGGGCCTCATCAGCCAGCTTGTCTAGCTGAAACGGAGATCCGGGTTCAGTGAGAGACCCCCATCCCAAAAGACAAGGTGGGGCGTGATAGAGGAAGGTACACAAAGTTGACCTTTGACTTCCACATGCGCACGCGTGCGCGTACACACACACACACACACACACACACACACACACACACACTAGAGATTGAACTCAGGGCCTTAGTACATTCTAGGTAAGCACTCTGGCCCCTGCACCTCGCCTGCGCGCGTACACACACACACACACACACACACACACACACACACACACACACACACACTCAGTACTTATTGCTTGTTTCCATGAAAATAGCCTATGGGAACAGAGGTAGAAGTACGGAGATTGCTTTAGGGGATGCTATACTCATCAAGGACTGAGTGCAGTCTGAGCCAGAAATCTGAGTGTAGATCCTAGTTATGCCCCCTACTGGCTGCATGACCCTAGGCAAATGACACAACCTCTCTGCCTCAGCTGCCTCATCTGTGCAGTGGAAAACACAATGTACACAACTCATTGGGTTTTACAGTGAGTAAACGTGTCAATAAATGCAAAACAGAACACTGTGCTGGTGTGAAAAGTTAAAGCATTTGGAATTGCACATACTGAATGCCATTTCTATGTTTAACCCCATTGCAATTGTGTGTTGTCTAAGTGAGAGATCACTTTTCGGGTCAGAATGGTATTAGTTGAACACAGTGATCATATTTGGTGAATGATTTGACAGTAAAGCCAACAGGGTTTGCTGACAAAGCATGTATGTGGCATGAAAATACAGAGAAGTTCAACCTCATATCATGGGTGAAGAAACAGCACAGCTGAGTCCATCAAGGTTACAAGCAATTTTTAAATAATATTGCTAAACAGTTCAACATTAACAAAACAAAAAGACTAGGATTACTCATGGACAAGCATTAAAAAAAACCCTACGTAATTAACTTTCCATTTTTTCTGTTCCCTTTAATCCTTATCTTTATGTACTTATGGTTTTTTAAATCCTCTTAACTTTTTCAGTTTTATTGGGTATAACTAATAAGTAAAATCTTAGGCAAATAACAATCTCTGTTCGTCTCAGTTTCTTTATGCAGAGGGGAAAGTTACCATATACACTTTATTAGGTTTTGAAATGATTAAATGAGCTATATGTAAGGTATACAAAATGATGCTGTGACATAGATATACATAGTAAAATAATTGCCACAATCAAGAAATTCATTACTTCACACAGTTTTTTTCTTACCACTGACCTCACTTTGAATGTGTGAGTCATAAACATGTAAGATCTACTCTCTTAGCAAACTTCAGTAATGTAATACATTATTATCAAATGCTGCCTCTTAGAACTCCTGAATTTATTTATCATACAGTCTTTTCACTGAAATCCCATTTCTTAGGGTTGGAGAGATGGCCTAGTAGTTAAGAACACGGGCTGTTCTTGCAGAGGACGCAGGTTCAAATCCCAGCACCCACATGGTGGCTAACAATCATCCATAATTCCAGTTCCAGGGGATCTGATGCCTTCTTCTGACCTCCATGTGCATTGCATGACATGGGTGCACTAAGATACATTCAGGAACAACACTCATACACATAAAATGAAAATAATCAATAAAATATTTTAAAAAATAAAATCCTGTTTCTTTAGTCTTCCAGTTCCTTCAGAAAATGTTATTCTCTTTGCCTAAGAATTTGGCTTTTTAAGGTTCCACATACAAGTGAAATCATGCAGTGTCTTTCTTTTGCTTATTAATGGCATCTAAATTCATCCATGTTTTCAAAAATGGCAGTATTCCATATCTTAGCTGTTATGAATAATACTGAAGAGTTTTTGCACAACAAAGGAAGCAATCAACAAATTGAAATAGCAGTCTACAGAATGAAAGTAAATATTTGCAAACCATGTATCTGATGGGGGTATAATATCCAAAATATACCATTGGGAGCTTATGTAACTCAGTGGAAAAACAAGATTTAAAATGAGCAAAGGATATTTTCCAAAGAAGGCATATAAAAGGTCAACAGATATATGAAAATGTTCAACACCACTAATTGTTGGGGAAATATAAATCAAAGTCATAACGTGATGTCACCCTATACCTTTTAAGATGATGTTATCAAAAAGACAAATGATAAGTGCTGAGGGGAATGTGGAGAAAAGGAAGCTTTGTGCACTATTAGTGGGATTATAAATTGGGATGTCAACTAAGAAAACTGTCTTAAGAATCTCCCCCAAATTAAAAGCAGAATTACTATACGATCCAGCAATTCCATTTCTAGGTATACATCCCTACCCCCGCAAATGAAATCAGTATCTCACAGAAAAATATGTACTCCTGCAATCATTACAGCATCATTCTTAATAGTATGCATGATCCTTAAATAATTATAATTGCACCAACACAATTTTGTATTCTATAAAAGAGAAGTATGTAGCACTTCATGACCCTAGCAAGGGCTCATTGGCTAAATGTTAAGGAAATTAATGTGCTCAATATGATTTACCCTCCAGGATATAAACAGAACTTAGAATTCACATTTTAAGATAAGATGGAAACAAAAATACAATCCTGAAATCAGCTGCTAAAAACAGCCATGGGGAGCATAAAGTCATTCATTTCATTTGCTCACTAGCACACTTATATTAAGTGGGTCTCTATATAAGCTTCTGGACAGGCACATGGGTAAGTAGGTCCTACCTTACTTTAAGGGGATCATGGTCATAGGACAGTTCAAGTTGTTGCAATTTGTTTTCATCTAAGGGCTGTAGGTGAGGTGTGTGTGCACAAGGTTACTATGAAAGCACTACAGAGAAAATACTTAACTATAGAGTCCCATGTGTACCATTATGTGCCTGGGTGCTTACTGGCATTCTCCTGGAGCAATGCAGCTTCTTTCCCATAACTTTAGATGGGGCACATCAGAGATCTGACTTAGTTGGCTTTTACCATACTGATTTGTGTTTTTCTCATTCTGACTTTCTGAAGAGAACAAAAGACTGACAACATGATGCTGATGCTGATATAGATGGACACGGGCCAAGATGCCTAGCTCTGGACATCCAGGGGGCCGAGTCAGCAAAAGATGACTGACACCCAATGTCCAAGGAGACCCAAAAGTAAGCAGTGATATAATCTGCTACGTAACTATTTCTGGTAGAATGCTACTTTCATGTGGTTGTGTACAAGTACGACCTTGGGGTTGGAGGCAAGAGCCTTTGCCTTTGCCACCCTATGTGTTTTTGTAGGCCTGCATGTTTACCTCCATGTAGCCTGTGTGCTGGTCTGATTGTCTGGCTATACCCACCTGTGTGTGTCCCATGTGTGCCATTATGTACCTGGGTGCTTGCTGGCATCTACCTGCCTTGCAGCCTGTGAATAAAGTATGCCTTATCTGTCTATGACTCCTTATATTCTTTTCAACTTCCTGGCCTCCCAGTGACCATTCCTGGCTTTGGGGTTGGACCTTACACTTTCCTACTATACTGTGTTATCTCTGATCCTTGGTTCTGTCTGGTACCTGTTTTAATGCCTATTGAATCAGTGCAATGTATACAGGAAATGACCCAAATAGTGGCCGAATAAGAAATCACAGAAGTACCCTGGCTTTGTAAATCTTTTAGTAGGGAGGTAGAGAAAACAAACATTTTTCCTGATACAAGGACCAAGTTCCTCATCTAAAGTATTGGTAATGAATGGTCATGTATATTGGTACTTTCTGTTGCTGTGATAAAAACACCATGACCAGAGCAACTTATAAAAGGAAGAGTCTATTTGGCTTATGGTTCCAGAGGGGTAAGAGTCCGTAATGACAGGGAAGCATAGTAACAGAAGTGGCTGCAGCAGAAAGCTGAGCAATAACATCTTCAAGTAAGCATAGGAAACAGAGAGAAACTGGAAATCTGACAAGGCTTAAGAACTCTAAGCTGGTCCCCATGACATGCTTCCTCCAGCATGGCACACCTCCTAAAGATTCCATGGTGCTCCCTCCCCATCAGCCCCACAAACCAAGTACTTGGAGCCTCAGGGGAACACTCATTCAAAGCACTACACCAGAAGATGGATAGTCATCCTGTTCCAAAGAGAAAGATTTTAAAATAGAGACATAGAGGCTTAGACAAACATTGGCCAAGCTGGGGTTGTGGAGGTCAGGGAAGCCACCTCTTACAAAACTGAAGCCCAAGTGTCTTAGTTTCTTTTTCTGTTTTTCTGTGATAAACTATTCTGACAAAAGCAAGTTAAGGGAGAAATAATTTAGTCTGGCTCAAGGTTCAATGGTACGATCTGTCAGCAGGGAAGTCAAGGTGACAGGCGCCTAAAGCAGCTGGTCACATCACATCACAATCAGGAAACAGAGAGCTACAAACACATGCTCAGCTTGCTGCCTCAATTATATATAGTCCAGGATCCCGTTTAGGGACAATCCCATCCACAATTAAGATGAGTGTTCCCACATCAATTAACATAACCAAGGTAATCCCCCACAAGCATGCCTAAAAGCCCATCTCCCAGGTAATTCTAGTTCTGTCAAATTGACACCACCAACCGTCAAACCAAGGAAGCCTCTTCCAGGCTCGGCTGTTTGCGCAGCCAAAGGTAGGTGTTTGCAGAAGCTTATCCAGAAATCAGTGAAAACCTCAGTCACTACCTGCTTGTACAATTTGCTACAACTGTCACCAGAGGATAAAAAAAAAAAAAAAATGGATTCTACTTCAAATTTACAATAAGTGCTTTTAACTGATTATAACTCTGAACCACAGAGGAAGTATGATTCCAGCTTCTTTCCTGCCTTGTGAGACAGTTTCAGGGGAGGTGGAGGGACCGTGCTGCAGAAATGACAACAGAGCCCGACACAGACAGTTGCTCCAAGTCATCACTGATACGGGCGACTCGCACACTAGTGACAATGAGCTTTTCTTTCTCCACCTCTAGGAAGCTGCTTTTTGGTCTGAGGTCTTCCTGCTGGAGCAGTAGGAAACACTGATAACCATTCCTACTCAACCACATCATGAGGGCCTGATTTACAGTGGGCTGACCCAGCCAGTTGGGGAGGGGAAGGACTCTTAATTTTGGAGGCAAACTTATCAGGCGCTAACGCAGCTACATGTTAGCCATGTAGATGTAAGCAGCTATTTAATCCTCCTGGAAAAAAATACAGATTATAAAGTAATCATATATATATAT
>NW_008355157.1:1413093-1416430 GCF_000622305.1 Nannospalax galili
TATAATCTTTACAACGTTTTAATATAGAGAATTCATTTTAAAATTGTGATTCATCCATATGAAACAATGCCATGCAACCACTTAAAATGATTTCCTAGATGAACAGTGTGGGCATGAGAAAACATTCATTATGTGATGAGCAGTGAGAAAAACAACTTAAGAAACAGTTTGAACAATGAGGTTCTATTTTTATAAAAACAACTATCTAAAAGAAACCTTTGACACCAAAGTTTTAACTGTAGTTATCTTTGAAACAAGTTGAGATTACAGGTGACATTTTTTTGCGTATTTGTATTTATTAGACTTTTTGTATTATGTATTATTTTTAAGATTTAAAAAATACAAAGAGATGGGCTGGAGAGATGGCTCAGCGGCTAAGAACACTGACTGTTCTTGCAGAAGACCTGGGTTCAAATTCCAGCAATCACATGGCAGCTAACAACTGTCCGTAACTCCAGTTCCAGGGGATCTGACAGCCTCTTCTGTCCTCTGCAGGCGTTACATGACATGGGTGCACTTACATACATGCAGGCAATACACACATACACATAAACTAAAAAAATAAAATCTTTAAAAATATATATATATAAGAATAATATGCAAAATATCTGATACATTTTCAATAAATGATAGCCCCCTCCCCGAGTCACTTAAAATGATTTTATTTCATTGTACGTTTTGAATAGATAATAGTCACATTCAACATTTTAAAAATATTGAAGTGCTCCCTGGGCTGCACAGCCACCAGCTTCCTGGTGCCAGCATCTTTCCTGGGTGGGTCCCATGGGAGGTGCCCACTGTGCCTAGACTCCCCCAGCCTCATTCACCCTCCCAGCTCCCCAGGCCCATCTCTCCTCCTAGCCTGGTTACTGGCCCATTTCTTGTCTTGGAACCCCAGACCCCTGGACTGACCTCTTGGCCCAGAATATACACTGCATCCTGATCCTATGCATCCAAACCAACCCAGTTCCTCACAGTAGTCGCCAGTAGCCCTCTGGGACTCTTCCCACCCCCACCTCCCTTTGCATCCATGGGTGGCACAGCCACCAACTTCCTGGGACCAGCATCTCTCTTGGGCCCTGCTCCCAGGCCAGCCCAGCCCCCAAATTCCTGAGGGCAGCATTTTTCCTGGAGGGATCTAGACTTTAGGAGAAAGCCTGAGAGCATCTGATCCTCATCTGATTTAGGCCTCAGTGGGAACTCCTGAGCAGCAAGATGAAAGCAATTTGGCCACTCCAATATAAAATCAAATGAGAGAACCTGAAAGCTAGACCAACCAGCTTTCCATGCCCAACAAGTAAACTACAAAGGCACATAAAGTTTTAAAAAAGAAGCAGACCTAATCTCAACAAAGGAAGGCTTGAGTCTCACACAAGAATCAGAAAGTACAAAAGAATTCCACATGTCAAAGTCACAGAGAAAACATGAAAAGCCAAAATAATATATCCCCACCAAGTACAAATAGTCTTCCACAGGAGCACAATGAGAATCCCCTAGAGATAATACAGGACATGGAACTCAAAAGAACAGTTATAAACATGATGAAAGAATTCAGTGAATTTAAAGAACACACAATAGTTTAAGGGAGGGGGGAGGGAAGGGTATACAAGGAACCTAGAGGATAAAGGGAAAGAAGGAGCTCAAGAGAGGTAGGACCATAGGAGAAGGGTATTATTAAGGGAGAAAGGGGGAAAATGGGGGCACCTTAATTGGGGAAACCATGATGGAGAGTGAAACAATGTGAGAGATAAATAATACCTAGCTAGTTTTAAAAACCAGAGGAAACCATATTAGTCCAACAACCTACTGAAAAATTATACATACCAGATCAAGAAATAAATGTCTAGGTAAGGTTTATCTGAGAACAACTGGTCTTTGCCCAAGATTTATCTACATGGCACACAGCAATTAAAAATACCAGACTGGTGGAACTAACCTTCTGTTATGTTTAACAGACATGCTTTGAGGCCTATACTAATTTGGTCAGAGGGACATAAAGGACAGTTTTTGCTCCTTGCCCTCCTAGGTCGACTAGTTCAAGGGGACTATGAGCATCTCCCAAAATGTCCTATAATTGTGGTGGGTCACCTGTCCTCTTGATCAAGGAGGCTGAGGAGACCCACAAGATGGACATGAACCAGTGTCCAGTCTACAAAGAGAAGGGTCAACACAGAGGAAACATTTCCTCCATGCTTCCAAGAGAAGCCAACAATGGTTGAGCAGGACCTTTGACTTATCTTCACATAGGGGGAACTGGTAAAAGAAAGGAGCCAGGGGCTCCTCTCAAGCCCATGTGACCTCTGAGGAAAAGATCCTCAAACAATCTTAAGAGTGAAAATAAATTGGTTTATCTTGGCTAACTGTATGGCCTTAAACACCCAAAAGGAAAGTATATCCAAAGATCAAAGGGGCCAATATAATTTTTAAGAGTCCATATGTATAGCTAAAGGCTGCATAACAAGCAACAATGACAGATAGTAGATACCTTCTTATGAGTTGTTGGCCAAGGTGGCCAAAGGGACTCCCAGGTAGTAATCCAGCATAGAACTGGGAAAATGAACAGCACACCCCAATCCTATCTAAAGGAATATTGACAACTGATTGCTGCTAGATAAGGAAAAACTGACCTTCCTAAAACAAAGACCTCTAGATAGGCCGACTAGATTCACAAGATGGACAAGTAGTAGGGAATGCCTGGGGTCCTGACAACACAGCAGACAGTAGCAGGGATCACATAGTATAAGGGCTCTAGTTGAGGGAGGGAGGCTATGGGAGGGTGCCATCTGGGAAGTGGGTATATAGCTGAATAAGATAGTTTGGGATGTTCTGTGTGATATACATACACAGAAAAAAAATCAACAAATAAAAAAATGTATTATATTTGAGGAGGAAGCATAAAAGTTTACATGTTAATTAGTAGAGGTGATGAACATTACCAATGAAATCTACCTGGTGACTTTACAGATATACACAGGCACCAAGGATCTGAGTGCAAATGATTATGACTAGTAATAATCAGATACATACAGATTAGAGATGCATATGCAAACATATAAGAATTAGTAGCATTAAAAATGTAGGAAACAGCATATTTTAAAATGAAATGGAGATCTTCTTTAAAAGGTAAAAACCCATTCAATTTTATGTTACAGGGTTTATACTGCATTCAAAAATGTACAACTGTATTAATTGAACTGTGAACCTCAACTGTGAAATTTACAGCCACTTTGGAAAGAGAGGTATCTTTGCTCTGTAAATTGTTATTGCATATGTTAAAGCTGTAATGAAAAGCCAGGTGTGGTGGTGCACACCTTTAATCCCAGCACTTGGGAGGCAG
>NW_008355157.1:1416444-1435903 GCF_000622305.1 Nannospalax galili
TAATTATATTAATTCAACTGTAAACCTAAAAATTTACAGCCAATTTTGAAAATGATGCATCCTACCTCAGGAAACCGTTATTGAATATGTCAATTGTGTTGTAATGAAATGCTTCATCTAATCATGTGGTTATTAAATAAATAATTAAAAAAATATTAAAATGAAAATCCTTCCTCCTACCTCAGACCTGCATCCATTCATTCCATTTCTCATAGGCGACCAATGCTGTTTCTTAGAACCTTTAGAGAAGATTGGGTGCTTGTGTTAGTGTGCATGGAAAGTCGTGCTTCACTTACTGCTTTCTTACACAGACACTATGGCACACACCTTTCAGGCCCCTTTGTGGTTTTCTTTCATGCCCTGTATCCCTGTTGCTCTAGTTTGGACCCTATGTGTCCTTCAAAGGTCCATGTGGTAAGGGCTTGCTCCCCATTCCCCAGTTGGGATGTCATGGAAACACTGGGGTGATATGGGAAGTTTTTTGATCATTAGGAGCATGCCTCTAAGGGAATACATGAGGTCCTATATCCTTCCTCCTCTCCTCTTTCGCTCCCTTATAATGAAATGAGCTGTTTACCTTGCCATATGCTACCTTGCTACCTTGCTACAGGCCTAAAAACAAGGACTAAGCATGGGATGGATCTTCTGAAACTGTAAACTGGGCTCAGAATCATCACCCTCTTCACAGGCTCCAGACATACCTATGTCTCTGCATCTGAAGCTAGGGGCCAAAGCTGGGATCAAACCTCTGTTTTTTAAATTAAAGTTTATTAGTATTTTTAAAAATTGAGTATGCTGAAGTAGTTAAAGGATGAAAAAACAGGGGCTGGAGAAATGGCTCAGTGGTTAGGAGCACTGACTGCTCTTGCAGAGAACCCAGGTTCAATTCCCAGCACCCACATGGCAGCTACGAACTTTCTTTAACTCCAGTTCCAGGGGAATCCAAAGCCCTCTCCTGACCTCTGCAGCATTGCATGACACGGGTGCACTCACATACATGCAGGCAATACACTCATACACATAAAATAAAAATAAATAAAATATTTTAAAAAATGAAAAAACAATTTAAAACTCAGATTTTCCTGTAAGGTAATAGTATATGTAGAATCACATGTGGATACTACTCATATAAAAACTTATTTTGCATTAAAATGTGTTATATCTTAGGAGTCAAAGGACTTACACAGTGTGATATATACATGTATACATATACATATATATGAGTTCATTACTATGCCTGCTTAAAATTACCCTTTCTTGCTTCCCTTTATAAATGTTATAGTATACCCACAGATGCATTTGTTTACATATGTACATGTATACATTATAGACTGGAACCTGTATATGAGGGAGAATACGTGGGTTTTTTCTTTCTGTGATTGGGTGACCTCGCATTCTTGGTACATCCATTTTCTTTAGTTCTGAATTATGTTCCATTTTATATATGTACTAGATTTTTATTATCCATTCATTGGTTGATGGACAACTAGATTAGTTCCATTACCTCACTATAGTGAATACAGCAGCGATAAATATGGGGGTGCAAACATCTCTATAATAAGATAATGGAGTTCTTTGGATACATGCCGAGGAATGAAATAGCTGAGTCACATGACAATTCTGTATTTAGTTTTTTTAATTATATATTTTTTTATTTTTTAGAAGAAGCATTTCATTACAGCTTTAACATACTCAATAACAGTTTCCAGAGCAAAGATACATCTCTTTCAAAAGTGGCTATAAAATTTTTAGGTTCACTGTTGAATTAATACAGTTATACAATATTGAACTCAGTATAAAACCTGTAACACATAAAATTGAATGAAGTTTTAACCTTTATAAAAGATCTATATTTCATTTTAAAATATACTGTTTCTTACAGAAAGACTCATTTAGGTGGTTTTTTTTGTTGTTGTTGTTGTTTTTCGTCTTTTTGAGACAGGGTCTCACTGTAGTCCCAGCTGACCTGAACTCACTATGCAGACCAGGCTGGCCTTGAACTCACAATGATCCGCCTGCCTCTGCCTCCCAGTGCTGGGATTAAAGGCGTGTGCCACCATGCCCGGCTTATATTTAGTTTTTTGAGGACCCTCAAAACTGATTTCCACAATGGCTGTACTAATTTGCACTCCTTCCAGAAGTGAATAAGGGTTCTTTCTCCACACCCTTTCCAGCGCCTGTTGTCAGAGTCTTGATAACAGCCAGTCTGAGTGGTTTGAGGTGGTATCTCAAAGTAGTTTTAATTTTCATTTCCCTGAAGACTAGGGATGTTGAACACTCTAAAGAGTAGTTTCTGGCCATTTGTTCTTTTTCTGAAAAGTGTCTATTCAATTCATTAGCCCATTTGCTGATCCATCATTTTATTTCTTAGGTATTTAATTTCTGCAGTTCCTTGTAGTTGTGGATATTAGCCCTTTGTCTGAGGCATAACGCAAAAAGATTTTCTCCCATTCTATGGACCGTCTGCATGCTCCACTGATAGTTTTCTTTCCTGTGCAGAAAATTTTTAGTTTTATTTGGTCTCATCTTGATTACAATCTTTTTACCTATTTTTTCCAGTGCCAGAGTCTGGGACTCACTCTGAAGGCATTCTTGTCTAGATTCTAAGACAGATGAGCTATGTGCTTCGTGACCTGCTTCTCTAGGCTCTCTTTCTGTATGGCTATTTATTTCTCCTCTCCCACCCCAGTCTCTTCTCTGGAGAAGTTCATGTTCCATGCATTCCTGAGCTCCATTTCCTCCCTTAATACTCCCCATCCTTTTTTTCCACTTTGAAAGACCTGGAGACACAAAGACTATGGCATTGTCATTCAGTCTCACAGCTGGGTGACAAATGGGGTTTAATGTGTGGCAATCAAGAACCAGATTGGGGTTTCAGTGTCCTCCTGGCAGATGATGAGGAACATGGATGTGAGGAGAGCTTAGCTGACAGTAGGTCTTCTGGATGGAGACTCTCTTTGCTAGTAGCTAAGGGGAGGCAGTTGGAACCTAAACCAGTAAGAATGACTTAACCCTGCCCCTACATGAAGCCTGTAAAGGAAGATTCTTTTGGGTTGTGGGTTAATTTAATGAAACAGATGCAGGGTGAATACTTGTTACATGTGAAGCATTCCATTGGCTGGTTTTAAAGTCTCTTTATCTTTTGTGGTCAAGCCTCTGTTGCTAGGGCCACTATGCCATGTAGACCTTTCCACCTATACTGCCATAGACTTTTGTGGTCTTTCAAGGCCTGTGAGTTTCTTTCTTTCTTTCTTTCTTTTTCTTTCTTTCTTTCTTTCTTTCTTTCTCATTAAACATTTCTCTCTCCCCACCTCTCCCTCTCTTCTTATCTTCCTCTTCCCTACATCCTTCCTTCCTTCCTTCCTTCCTTCCTTCCTTCCTTCCTCTCTTTTTCCTTCCTTCCTTCCTTCCTTCCTTCCTTCCTTCCTTCCTTCCTTCCTTCCTTCCTCTCTTTCTTTCATTCCACAGTGCTTAGCCTGTAAACCAGAGGGCAAGTCCTTGAAAGTCAACATCCCAAACTGGGGTAGTTACATAAGCAGACATCTGATTGGAATGACACACAGGACGTGTTTAGTCAATGTCTAAACTGAAATGATCAGGGTCAATGAAAGCCCTTTGCAAAACCACAAAGGGTGCCACGTGTCCTCACTCACTGGAGATAATGGCCTTGGGAACAATTATCAGCCTAATTTATTTTTACATCAGTGTAGATTTGATGCCTGGTAATATATGTTGTACCTTTAATGGCCTTTTAATGATGAAGAAGATCAAAAGCATTTTAGATCTGAACCTGCACCATTAGTCTCCATTCCGGAAATTCACTGTAATTACTGCAGCTGCTTCTCTGAGCCCTGAAAGAGCAATGAGTTCCTGCAACTGTGTCTGCACAGTTCATCACAATCATCACAGAGCCAAGTCTGACGCAGGTTCCAGGAGGTAGTTGCTGAAGGTGGAGGAGGGCAGAGTGGGATGATGTAGGGACTAACAGTAGGAAAGAGTGAAAGACTGAGTCATTCAGGGTTAAGAGTGTCAGGATCTCTCAGTCTTGGGCCTCTTCTCATAGAACATCCAGGTTGAGAGTGAAACATGAGTTGCTATAATATCCTTTTTTAAAATTTTTATTTATTTTTATTTTATGGTATGCATGTATTGCCTGCATGTAGGTAAGTGCACCCGTGTCATGCAATGCCCGCAGAAGTCAGAAGAGGCTGTTGGATCCCCTGGGACTGGAGTTACGGACAGTTGTTAGCTGCCATGTGGGTGCTGGGATTCGAACCTGGGTCTTCTGCAAGAACAACCAGTGTTCTTAACCGCTGAGCCACCTTTCCAGGGGCTATAATATCTTTTTGTTCTATATTGGAGACATTAAAAGTTCTATTGGGAAAGACTAAGGATTTGTGATACATTTTCATTCTAGCCCATTATGCTCTGAGACAGGAGAGGCTGTGGGGCATGTGACAGTCACACAAGGTGCCTCACTAGGGCCATTAGATAACTCTAGATTGGCACAGTTTGGGCTTTGGAGCACACAAAGCAAGTGCCAAGAGAAAGTGACTTTTCCCGGGGAGGGAGGTATTCAATGGAATGGTTGGTGTGCTTCTTTTTCTTTGAACCCCTCCCCACCGAATCCACTGCCTGCCATTCTCTGTACCCTAGGAGGCTGGCCACCATAGACTGTATCACTCAGGGTCTCTTGTGCCCTGGCTTCCAACTGGCTTCAGCCATAGTGAGGTGTTGGCAGCAGATCCAAGGCAAATAAAGAAGATCAGGATATTTCTTCCCTCACTGCCTTCCTGCTTTAGTGTGGCATCTCTGGGGCCGGGTGAGCCCTCTTTCACAATGGGTTCTATTGGGAGGCACTGCCATGGCTCCTGCTCTTCATGGGCTCTGGTAACATGTCTTCTTCTTGTACCAGGACTAGGGGTGGTATGAGCATCCTGCAGATTCCAACTTAATCCTTGTTAAATTCAAAATCTCAGTCAGATGTGCCTCCCTTGGGAACTGTGATTGATACACTGGGTATGTAAGAGATGGATGAATGTTTGCTTTCCTGTTCCCTTTTCCTGGACACACAGAAATGTTATTCATTGTTTGAACATGAAGTATCACCACAGGCTCAGGTGTTGAAGACTTGGTCTATAGCTGGTGTTATTTTTGAAGGTTGTAAGAATTTAGATTAGGTGTAATTAGAGGAGGTGGCCCACTGGGGGCTTGGCTTTGAAGGACATGTCTTGTTCATGCCCCCTTCCTCTGTCTCTGCTTCCAGGCTACCACAACATAAGCAGCCTCTGTCACATACTCTTGCTGCCATGCTTACCTCAGTCCCAAACCAATGAACCCAACCAACTTTCAACTGAAACTTCTGATACAATAAGCCACAACTTATCCTTAAGTTAATAAGATAAGTGGTCTGACCAGCTCAACTACATTTTCCATTGTTTTATTTTTTTACAGTTAGGTTGAGGCTCTGCTACTCAGTTCTGGTCAATGGGATGATGTACAATACTTCTAAGCCTAGCTATGAAAATCCTGTGTTTAACTTCTTCCATCTACACATTTAAAGTTTCAATAGATGAAGCTGGAAAAAGCTTGAATCCCCAAGTCACCAATTGGAGAATTGTTCAACTGCACTTAACTATGATTCTAGTGAAAAATGCCCTTTTCTGTGCTATGCTGCTGAGATTCTAAAGATGGTTTGTTAGAGCAATTATGCTTAATTACCTTGACTCATACAGTGAAGGTGTTCAGTGAAAGGCCACCTAGAGCAACAAGTACTCAAGAAATAATCCCAAGAAAGCATATACTCTCCAGCAATGAGTTTCCTAAGAGCATAACACTGTTTTGAGGCCTCCCCACTTCTAGCTATGCCATCTTGGGAAAATTACTTTATCTTTCTATATCCTCATTTGTCAAGTGGGGGAAATAATGCCTACATCACAAAGCTTTTCAGTGGGCAGACGAGTTACCTAAGATCATAGCTGATACTCAGCACAAATTCCCTCTTTTTCTTCTCAGCTGTGTGTTCTAAGCTCAGCTCCTCTGGTGACTGGTAAATAATTTCAGTACAGAAGAATTTCAGCTTTCAAGTGGTCTTGCCTAATCTCTCATGGCAGAAGACAATTCACATTCTCCTGAGTATCCTGGCAGGTAGATTGAGCACTGACAGGGAAGAGGGGTTGCCTGTAGGCTTTGGGTTGGTACCTTACTTCCTTCACTTCTTTGCCATCTAAAACCTGTCCTTTGACATTTGCAGGGCATTTAGCACATCTACCAAGCCAAGCAAAATCAGGCTTTTAAAAGTCCCAGCTTCATCTCGTCATGAATGAATGTAGGTCCCAGGGCCCATGTGTTTTCTGAGAAAGAGAAGGGAACCCTTGAAGAAACTTTGCTTGGTATTGAGAGGGCTCGTTTGTCCTTTCCTCTATCCAGTGTTCAGTGCTTAGCACATGTGAGGGTTGCTTCTAGGCTTCCTAATAAATACAAAGATTGGTTTGAGATGTTCTGCCCTGAAGTGCTGACATTCTTGCAGAAGAGAAAGTAATTGAACTTCATTGATAATTATAAGACAGATCAGAATGTGAAATGTTTGGAAGGTACAACATGCCCTGGAATTCAGAGGAAGGGAAATCTTTGCTAACAAATGGGAATCACAGAGCATTTGAGTAACTCTTAAAAATGGAGCAGAAATTGACTGTGATGATAAGTGGAGGACTGAGTGTGTGAAACAGGTCCATGTAGGAAGGGAAGTGGTGGCTAGCGCACAGCTATGGATGGGCATGTTTTAGTTTGCTTCTCTATTGCTGTGATAAAACACTAACCAAAACCAGCGTGGAGAGAAAAGGGTTTATTTCATCTTATTGGTCATAGGCCATCACTCAGCACAGAAACTCAAGGCAGGAATCTGGAGACAGGAACTGGAGCAGAGACAGTGGGGAGGAATGCTGCTTACTGGCTTGCTCCCTCTAGCTCACTCAGCTTCCTTTGTTACACAGTACAGGCCCATCTGCTTAGGAATGTCACTGCCCACAGTGACCTGGGCCCCTGCTATATCAATTAGCAATTAAGAAAATAGCTCATGACAGGGTCATGAGCAAGTCTGATGGAGGAAATTCCTCAATTAAGAGGCCTTCTTCCCATGTTCTAGTTTGTGTCAAGTTGACAAAAACTAACAAGCACAGGGGGATTCAGGAAAGGTGGTTTTAGAAATGTCACCTTAGCACAGTTTGCACAGAGCTGGAATTCTAGACCAAAACCCTTACAATGAGGCACAGAAAAGCCTCAAATGTCTCCAAGCACTGGGGGTATGTGTGCCCCGAGAAGCTTAGGTAAGAAACGAGCTTCTGCATGAGTCAGAGGTAGTGAAAACGGAGACAGGGAAGCTAACTAGAGAACCTGCAACCATCTAGGTGGACCTTCACGTGGGACTAAACTAGGCCAGTAGCTGTCGGGGTATGAGCAGTGCTGGGGAGTCAGTTAACACAGAGGCATTATTTGTTCTACTCTTCCACAGTTCATCACTGTGGGGGATGGGAACTTGGAAGCAGGATACTTCTTGTTTCCTAGGTGCTTGGGCTATGACTCTAGGGGTGAATTAGTCAAGGAAGCTTGTCTTTTCTGAACTCTTCCTCTTTATTGCCTTATAGAAAAAGCTGGTTTGCCCCCTCCCTCTCCCTTACTCCCCACCTCCAAAAGCACCCCACCTTCACCCCAGCAGCATCAAAGATAGAGATTTAAAGTATAAAGCGTCTGCTGTCCATCGTTAAACACTCTGCACATACTCAATACTGTGTACTATCTTAAGATTTTTTGAATACTACATTATGTTATGGTCATAGCAATCCTACATGAGGATATTATTATCATCCTTACCTTTTATAAATGAGGAAATGGAAACACTAAGAAATTAACTCATTTCTCTAGTCATATAGCTAGCTGGTAAACAGCAGACCAGAGCCACAGTACTCAAGGAGCTCAGCTCCAGGATCCTTCACCTGACCATCCTTCACCTGACCACCATACTGCCTCCCTGTACCACTGTTACCCCTTCTGCCCACTGGCAAGGAATCTCATTAGAAAAGGGAATTACTCTTGGACTTTGCCCATCCCACCTCCCATCAGTTCTCTCTTCTTGGCTCATGATGCTGCCCAAGGTCACAGTCACAGGGAGAATCAGATGGTTAATGCTGATCTTCACTGCCCCACCTTGCTCGGTAACCAGATAGAAAGTGGATGGGGTCAATCAAGGAACTGATGACAGGTGGTGGTCTCTGGAATATATAGTCCTGAACCCACAGGACCTTTTACCCTCTCTCCAGAGATGCTAAGTTGGTTCTGCAGTTCAGCATGACACTCAGGAATAGGATTGTGACATTGAATCTGACACTTCCTGTCCATGGAGACTTGAAGATGTGAACTTGGGTGTTACAGAATATCCCCATCATTAACTTGTGGGAAAGAGTACATGAGATGTTCATGTAAAGCACTAAGCACAGTACTGACATACGGCAATTACTCTGAAGAGTTGGCTGTTGTCATCTCAGTTAAAATCAACTCTTGCCTCTAATCCAAGCACTCAAGAGGCAGAGGCAGGAGGATCACTGAGTACATAGTAAGTTCCAGGCTAGCCTGGGTTACAGAGAGAGACCCTTTACCAAAACAAACAAACAAACAAACACCACCACCAACAACAACAACAACAAAAGACCATCACTACACCCTATCTAGACTCAGAATCCTCTCCATCTTATCTAGACTCAGACGTCTCCAGGATTTACAACATTCCAATAGCAATAGCTTTTTGGAGGGGAGAAATTATGAACCCCTACAGACTCAGGCATTTGAACATGTGATCCCCAGTTGGTGATCCTATTTTAGAAGGTATAGAATGTTTGGTGCAGGAGGCATGGTTAGTGTGGTGGCTCACTGTGGAGTGGATTTCGAGGGTTGTAGCCCAGCCTGCTTCCAGCCTGAGCTCTTTGCTTCCTGTCTGCCACCATGGTGTGACCAGTCACCACAAGCTCTCCTTCCACAGTCCAAGCTGCTTTATCTTCCATGTTTTTCCTGTCATGATGGACTGTACTCTCAAAAAATGTTTATTATATTTTTAACTTTATTTCATGTGTGTGCGTGTGTATGTGTATGTGTGTGGGCATGTGCATGCCATAGCACACAAGTGGAGTTCAGAGGACAACTTGCTGGAGTCGGTTCTCTCCTTCCACCATGTGGGTCGTGAGGACTAAACTCAGGTTTTCAGGCTTGGCAGCAGGTGCCCTTATACACTGGCCCTGGTCTGTACTCTCTAAACTATGAGCCGCAATAAACCTCTCCTTCCTTATGTTGCTTCTTTCGGGTATTCTGTTACAGCAATGAAAAAAATAACACTCTTGGCTCTACCACACGGAGGTATATATAATTACTCTTGCATTGTGTTGTGTTGTATGGTGGTATCAAATCATTTTAAGCAGGAGACTCAGGAGCCAGACAGTCTGGGTTTAAATCTCAACTCTGCTTTTTGCTAGTTTTGTGATCGTGGGCAAGTTTATAAACTTGAGCCTGGTTCATTGTCCTTAAAATAAGCCAGCAATATTTTCCTTATAGGGTTGTTGAATAATTGAACATAATCTATATTAAGTATATATATTATATATAACATCCTTATAACACTACTTGGCACATTGTAGGCACTCAATGAAGGTTAACTATTATTATTGCCTTTCTTTGGGTATAACTAGTAAATTCCTTTTCTACTAGACAGGAAGGTGGGTAGATTTTCCTTTCTCAGTGGGAAGAGAGAACTCATAAAATCCAGGAAGATTCACTAGACTTTGAGGGAATTTTTCTTCATCCTCACAGTAACTGGAAGATGATAGAGAAATCCATGGCTTCTGAACCTATGGACCTTCAGTTTGAGCATGGTACTAAGACTCCACTGGCTTCAGGCAGCCAAATTGAGACACAGCCACAAGAAGGCAAGGGTGAGGAGAGAAGCAACTCCTTCCTGAGGCTGGGGCTTCTGTGTATGAGGTTGCCACAGCTTGGTCATCCTTGGGAACAGCAGGGAGGCTGAGCTTGGCATTGCCTTTCTTCCTCACTCAGATTTGAGGGGTCACTCTCTAAGCCTTTAGGCTGGAGGCAAGGGGAGATGAGGCATCCATGACGACACAGGTGACCTGTGACAGCGTATGCCATGTGATAAAGAGGGGCTGTAGGACTGGGGAACCTGGGTTCCTGCCCTGCCTTTGCCACTCACCGATTGAACCTTAGATAAATGGCTTCTACCTGAGCATGTTTCCTCAACTGTGAATGACCCTCACCCCAATCCTCAAGATTATCTCAAGGAACTTCCTCCAGCTCCGTGATCCTAGTAAATGTCAAGGCACTAATTCCATTAGGAGTTCCAAGGAGGGACAGATCAGTGGAGAAGCAGTCAGAAGGGAAGAGGAGACCCTGGGAGGATTTGTGTAGGCAGAGGGGAGGAAGAAACTCTCTTCTTGTTCCCATGGCCCTCAAACTCTCCTGACAGCTAGTAACCATTCACCATGCCAGAAGAACTCTCCAGAGAGCCTCTCTTACAAAAGATGCCATACAGCCTCAGCAAGTGAACCCTGCAAGGCCTCACCTGACTGAAACAGCACCTGCCTCGAGGCCCAGCCTCCTTTCTCATTGGAGGCTGCTTTCTTATGTGTCTTTATCAGTCAAACAATTATCCAGGTTAGTGGGAACAGATGTCTCTCTGATTAGAATTGTTTTAAAAACCAGACTGAGGCTGTCTGGAGAACAATGCTCATTCTGTGAGGAGCGCTGTGTGTGGAGGGTGGAGGGTACCCACAGGACTTATCTTCTTATTTACTCTCACTCCTACAAAGGTCCACCATGACACTATCTGTATCTCCTGCTTAGGACCAAAGCCTATGCCTTTGCATCCCACCCCCTGTAATGGCCCCACATTGAGCCTCCCTGCCAAAGGTAGCTTAATAACACAAAAGGCCTGGCTGTCTTTCTAAGCCAGTGAGCTGTCCAGGACAGTTTAGAAGGAAAGGAGAGGAATCAGCCTCTGAGAAATGGGCCTGATGAGAGTTTCACGTCATGGGAAGCCTGTGGGAATTAGACTCTATGCTGCGTGCCTTTGGTCTGACCTCAATTTTTTAGTTCCAGTCCTGCTCAGGGCCTTTCTCTACCTCCTCAGAAGGCTGTACAGTGAGGTTATCCTTCATTGCAGAGGCCATCTTCCCATCGTCTGTGTTAGGAAGGTGACATATTTCCCTTTCCTCCTAAAGGTCAAACCAATTTACTCCATGTGAGGGAGTCCCGTGTGCTTGTCACGAATGGCAGCTGGGCTCTGATGGATATCAGGCGTTGCAGTCACTCCCGGGCAGAGACCTGCCTTTTCTAGGCAAGCAGCCAGGGTTCTCGGTAGCTTCAGGCTGAGAGATTGAGTCAGAGTGGAAGTTCAGAGGTCTGTGGTAATAACTGGCTTCCATAAACCCTCCTGATTGTGGGTATGCAGCAACCCCATTCTTCAGGCCTCAGTTCTCCTGTTAACCTCCAGTCACTTGGGAGCAACCCAGCCTTGTTAGCAGCAAGCATCTGACTCTCCAGCTGCCCTCGGATTTTTCTGGCTGGTGATGTGGAGGGTCATCATTTCTGGTGCTGTGAACAGAGGGCTTATCGACATCTTTTCTTCTACTGCCACCCAAGTGAACAGGGAACAGGAACAGTCTCCTCTGGTGTTCTTCATTTGATTTGGTTTGTGTTTTGTTTTTGTTTGTTTTTTACTATATCTCACAAGGTCTTGGTTCTTCCTGTGTCACATTGTTTTCTAAGATTGTGAGGCAATTCATGGTGACATTGTACCACTTTCTATGATGAGGAGGCTTCTTCGTTTATTTCTCCTTAAAGAAAAAGACCACAAAGTGACACCCCTGGAAGGGACGTCACTGGCAGTCACTGGGTGCTTGAACACTAGAATACTAGAAAATGTGGCCTTGTGTACTTTACAGAGGCCCTGCTCCTTTTCTGTGACCAAGTAAGCATCTCATGGTCCTCCTCTTCCTGTTTTTGGGAGTTGGACTCATCACAACAAACAGATGAGCTAGGTGTGATGGTGCATGCCTGCAGTCTCAGCACTCAGAGGCTGAGGCAGGAGGATTGGGAGCTTGAGGCCAGGCAGGGCCATGCAGGGAGTTGCTTGTCTGAAACACACACATAAACACACACACTACCACCACCACCACCACCATCAACCACAATTACAACAAAACAACCTAGTTGTAACATTTCTATTTCCATTGATAAGAAAACTCCCTCTCCACTCACAGGCTCCACACACTGCCCCTCTTAGCCCCCCAGCTTTCCCTGAATCCATTTCAGCCTCCCTGCTAAAGGCAGCTTAATAACACAAAAGGGCCTTGGATCTCTGCTGCCTGTGTGAAGTACAGTTGGTGTTGCTTCACTCTCAGAGAGACCCCAGTCACAGCTGACAGGAGAGAGATGTCTGACCTTCAAGAACCCCATTCATAAGTTGGTCATCCATCAATGGCAGGGTCTGGTTCAAAGCATTGACCTGAGGGATTCAGAAATTGTGCTGGACCTGGAAGACCACATAGATCTGAACACTAGGACAACTGTGTCAGGCCTTATGCAGGAGGAGTAAGCAGAAAAGGAAGCAAGACGGCGGACTCCACACAGGGAGATCTGAGCATGTGCACCCATGTTCCCCAAAGAAGTACTTCAGCCCTTTGCAAGTTCTTTTATCCTGAAGCCCCCCCCCCCCATCCCCCAGCTGGCATGCCTTTTCAGGCTCCTTTCTCCTGTGTCTTGTTTGCATAGGCCTTCATTCCTTACGTCCCTAACATCCTTATTAGGAACTTTATCTTCCACAGTTTACACTGAGAGCATGCCCCCCCGTTCCCCCAAGAAAATCCTCCACCCTTTTCAAAATCTTTTTACCCTAAACCCCCCCCCCCCATCCCCCAGCTGGCATGCCTTTTCAGGCTCCTTTCTCCTGTGTCTTGTTTGCATAGGCCTTCATTCCTTACGTCCCTAACATCCTTATTAGGAACTTTATCTTCCACAGTTTACATGTGCGAATCTTGTTCCTCAAACCAGGAACAAACTCTCAAAGGCCAGAGAATACATTAGTCCTTTAAAAAAAATCTTTCCAGGTAACTTATACAGATGATAGCTGTTGAAAGTTGTCTGGAAGGCCTTCTGGAAACCCAATACTATAAACCCCTTTTAATATCAATTGGCTTTGAGGAAGCCTTTTTTGAGCTTTCCAACATGAAGCTACTCAGTGTTAAGTGTCATTGTAATTTTCAGGGAAATGAATTCCAGTGTGTCATACCAAACCTTTCCCAGACCTCTTCAGTTGCAGGTGGAGTTGGGACTCAGGGATTGCAATAATGCAGGTGTCAGTAGCTCTTGTTTAGTCTTGGTTCTATTGAAAGCCATCACTTCCATCCAGGAGCTTTGGTCTGTGTCTCTGGAATTCACCTTTTCCAGTGATGGCTTGAGCTTTTTCCAGAGTTCTGATTGTTCATTTTCTTCAGCTGGAGTCCGGTGTAGCCCACAAATAGTTATTCATCTATACCCTCTTGATGGATGTCAGGAGGAGCTCACAGAACTGGGAGAGAGGAGAGGACTGAGTTGTCAGGTATTCAGGAATAATCAATTAAGGAAACGGGCTGAAAATGAAAGAGCTGAACCTTTGATCAGTTGGTGCTGTAGCACAGAAGCATTGCCAGGCTCCATTTTCCCTCCCCACAGCACAGGGCCAGATGATGAGCCCAGACATGGGGCCTCTCACTGAGGAGGGAGCCCTGGACAAGGGCCTTGTGGGCAAAGGTGGGAACTAAGAGTCCCATTATGGGGGCTTCCTCCCCTTCCTCTACCAGACCAAGGAGGCCCAGGCGAAAGGCCTAGAAACCCAAATCTGTAAAGAGCAGTCCTGCAGCAGAGCCTGAGACCTTGAGGGCAGCTCCCTCCCAAGAAACTGCAACCCTGGCTGGTCCCTGAGTCTAGGGTGTGGAGGACTGCTTTTTTATAAGTACTGCTGGGCAAAGCCTTTGTAATTGTCTGTGGTCAGGCCTGAAAAAAATCATGCATAGGTTTTAAAAAAAAAAACAAAATATGTCATTCCAAATATATCTCTTTAACACAGAAATTATTCTGTGCTGAAAGCCATTAAGAAGGAGCAAAGGCAGCAAAAGCTGTCACCTGCCCCCAATTTTCCCAAATACGGGAAATAATTTACAAAAAGGACCCTGCTCCCCTCTCTGCCAGGAAGGACAAAAGTCATCCCTGGAGACAGACCCTTTATTAACCATATGTACCTTGCTTTATTAACCATCCCATCTATTTTGTTAGGGTCCCATATATTTGCCTTACACAGCTTATCACCCTTGGACACTAAAACCACTCTGTATTGTCCCTTCATTTCTCCACAGATTCAGTGTTCTTTGATAAAGATGTGCCAGTCTCTAAGCCACCTCTTTGAGTCACCCATCTCTGGGCACTCCCATGTGGTACACACATGAAGCGCATACCAATAAATGTGTTTGTTTTTCTCTTCTTAATCCATCTTTTATATAGCCAAGAGCCTATGTGGGTGTAGGAGAAACTTTCCCTTTCTACTTTAATTAATTTTATTTTATGTGTATGAGTATATTGCCTGCATGTATGTAAGTGTACCTGTGTCATGTAGTCCTACAGAGGACAGAAGAGGATGTTGGATCCCCTAGAACTGGAGTTAGGACAGTTGTTAGCTGCCATGTGGGTGCTGGGAATCGAACCCAGGTCTTCTTCAAGAGCAATTGAGTGCTCTTAACCACTGATCCATCTCTCCAGCCCCCTTTCTACTTTTTGCTTTACACACCCTCCACCCCTTTTAACCCTTCCCATCCTTCTCAGCTATGTTTATTATTAAGTTGCCTAGGAAACAACCTCAAAATTTAGTGGCTTAAGCAACAGCTATTGCCTCACAGTTTCTGGGGGTCAGGAACAAAGGGGCAGAGTCAGCTATAAAATAAGTTTGAAAGAGGTCAGACAGGGCTGTAGTCTCATGTCCATCAGTAAGGATGCATCCAAGCTCATTCTGGCTGGTGGCAGTCAGTGTCAAATTCCTTCTGGCTATGAGCAGGGGGTCCTCATTCCGCTCCCTGCCATGTGAGCCTCTCCTTAGGGCACTTTACAACCTGACAACTGGCTTCCTCAGATCAGTGAATTAAAAAGAGACGACATGGGAGAGTGAATACCCATGATGGAAGGCATTGTCTTTCCATAAGCTATGAAGAGAGTGAGATCACATGGCTTCTCTATGATTTTGTTCACACTGCGTTAGTGGGAGGGCATTCCCATGGGTGAGGATATTAGGAGGTGGGGATCACTGGGAACCAACTGAGAGGATGTCCACAACACAGGCCATGCCAACATTTCACCCGTTCCTTACTGTAAGTTTAGCACACTACCCAAATTGGTTTCCCTTGAAGCTGAGCATTTTGTTCAGCCTCACTTGTCTTGCTGTGTACAACTGTCTTTCTGTACTGTGTTTTTGAGGCTTCTCTCCTAATAGCATCCAGCGTCCTATGAGCAAAACCTCCTAGACTTGTCTTCCACTTCTTTTGCTGCCATCGCGAACTTGAGTTACAAAGAACATTTGTTGATTATAATCAGCTTCAATTTATTTAAACTTTTCCTCTTTCAAGTACAGTGTCTGGGGCTCTGGAATTTCTTCAGGAATCTTTCCTACTGAAAAACAGGCCTTGTCTGGGCTGATAGCCCTTGCTGAAGGTGTACTGGGACACTATTACCACAGAACTATCATCTAATGTCTTCAACTTTGGTGTTGAGCATTGAGAGACCCGGGAGAGACTGGGAGCCCTTCAGTAACAGAGAAAAGGGAAATAGTATTTTCCACGGAGCACTGCATACAATTCTTCCAACAAACACGGGGTATAGCTTATTGATCCTTCTTTACAAATACAGCATTTGGGGACCCAAAGTTAGCGAGTAACAGAGCCATAGCCTGAATCCAGATCCCAGAGTGCCTTTACAGCTCTGCTATGTATTTCTAGATGTGGCCCCAATTGACTTACCTGCAAATCATGGTCTTTGCTGCTGGAGCTCCTATGATTTCTGTGCTCATTAATGTGTCTTGAGATGCAGTAAATACTTGATGAATGAAAGTATACTTTATCCTGTGGAAGAGAGGTGGCCAGGAGGTCTTCTACATGCATTTCCAAGAACCAGGAAAATGTTAAACACACTCGCCCTGTGCACCTGGCCTTACAGGGCATGAAGGGAATGAGTCAGGCAGGGAGATGAGGCAGGTGCAATGTGACAAGGGACCTTGACAGAGGTTCTAATACCCCAAGATGAGAACATTGTTTGGACTACATTAGGGACCTTACCCACAAATTTGTTTGCCCTTTACTGAGGGATCTGTTATTGCTACCCTTGGATGTCAGCTTGATTGGATTTAAAATCATTCAGGAGACACACTTGGGCATGGGTTTCCAGAGAGGTTTAACTAAGGATAGAAGACCCACCCTGAATGTGGGTCTAGAACCCTATGGGCTGGGGTCCCAGACTAAATAGAGAAAAAGGAGTGAGGCAGCCAAGTACTAACATTCACCTCTACCTCTTGATCAGCCCAGGTGTGAGCAAGCTCTTACTGCCACAGCCATGAGCCACTCTGCTGTAGCGCCTGCCCCTCATGATGGACTATATGCTCTTAAACTGGGAGCAAAAAAAAAATCTTTCTGGGGGCTGGAGAGATGCCTCAGTGGTTAAGATCACTGACTGTTCTTGCAGAAGACCCAGGTTTGAAATTAAGCACCCACATGGTGGCTAACAACCAGTTCCAGGGGATCACGTTCTCTCTCCCGTCCTCTTCAGGGTGCTGCACAACATGGATGCACTTACATGAAGGCATAACACTCATACACATAAAATAATAATAAAAAAATCTTTCCTCCCTAAAGTTGAGTAATTAATACAGAGTTGCAACCCTGTATGAGTGGGCTATTGGTAGGGAGTTTCAGGGGACATTGAACAGACCCAGACAAGCAGAAAGAGTGAATAGCTGTCCTTGAAAAGGCCTGCTTATAAGGCTGCTTACTGAATGGCATCCAGGGCTTGGTTTTCAGGAAGGATTCTATCACTTTATCAGTAAGTAACTCGCAGTGCCTAATCTGTTGGTAAGAGCAATGCTGAAGAACTTTGCTTCTGAGGTACTGGCATGTGGGTGGGTGCTAGACAGAGGGTACATGTGTGACACACAACACTGAGAATCCTGGGCCTCAGTCTCTAGCAAGTTTTCCTGATAGCACCATATCATACACACTGTCATGATTTGTTGCTGAGGAATCAAGTGTATCCTCTGAGTCCACAGAAAGAGAACCCATAGACACGTCTACCTGTTAGCTCTCTACTTTGAATCCCTTCATTGTGCTGGACCTTAACCAGAAAAAGACCTGGGGTGGTATTGGAGACCCCTGGTCACATTATAGAAGGAGGGAAGGTGGGGTTGGGTTAGGTGTTCCTCCACTAGCTGTCTACAGATCATCTTAACTTCACAACCACTCACATTTCTTCTCATGAACCACCCCCCTTCATGTGACCCTCATCCTCCCCCCATTGAGAGGAGTCTCATTGCTCAAAACAGATGCTTGACAGTATCCTTCTATAAGTCAAACTAATCAAAATTTGATATGGGAAAATGAACTGAGAGCTTATTAATATGAAGAAATCAAACTCATCAGTTAATAAGTAAAATGATAATAAAATATCTACAGGTGCTCTGCTTAAAGTTCTTCTTTACAATTTCTGAAATGGCATCTCTTTTTCCTGAAAAGGCAGGCAGCTATTCAGTTCAGGATTTCTCCCAAGGTACAAGGTTTTCTTCCAAGATCTTAAAGGGAACAAATGAGGTCCAGATCCCATGAGCAGTGGAAGCCTTTTAGGAACTTTGAATTTTGACTTAGGTGTGCAGAGGGCTGTGAGTCCCCAGAAGGCATTTAACACAGGACTGAGATCAGAACACTCAAACTATATATAGAAGTGCCCAAATGTCTCTGACCATTCTTAAAGAATCTAGAGCCATTCTGGAGAAATTGGTGCTGTGGTTTCATGAGGACTGAAAAGACCCTGTGTGACCATCAGCGACCCTGCCTGGCTTGCCACCCTTCTTCCTTCCTCTTCCTCTTTCCTTAAGAACTACATGTCTAGTTTGTGATGAAAAACAGAGTTCTCAGTTTTTCTCTGCCATGTTGCCATTCAAATGAATTCACTTACAGAATGGACCTATGATCAGTATTTGGCAAAAAAAAAAAAAATCAACATTTGAGTTTTTAAATAGAGTGGTTGGGTGGCAAATTAATGTGAGTTCATGCACTGATCTTCATTGCCAGTTGGCTGGAAAGCTCCACCCCAGGCAGCCACTGAGGAGACCCCAATTGACTGTAGACATCTCTGGGGCTCAGAAACTGACCTCTTATGATTTGACTGCACTTACCCTTGGAGTGCATGTCTAGAATTGACTGATTAATTGTGTTGTTGTAGAACAATAACCATTAAAACAAGTAAAAAATGGTGACCTAAAGATCTTCCAAGAGGTCAAAGCCTACATTTGCCATCAGCTCTTCCTTTTCTACTAAAAACTGATTTTCTTCATTTAATGTTATTCCTTAAATATTTTTACCGCATACCTAACACTCTTCTAAGTATTTTGTTCTTACAACAATTTGCTTCTTTTTAGTAGAAACAAAGGTTATTTTGTGTGCCAATTTGATGGGGCCATAGGACACCCAGATATTTGGCTACATAGTATTCCTGGGTGTGTCTGTGAGAGTTTTTGTCAGTAAGGAGGACATATAAGTTGGTGGCCCAAGGCAGATTTCCCTCCCCAGTGTGGGTGGTCCTCATCCAGTACAGCAAAGGCTTGAATACAACAAAAGGTTGAGTAAGAAAGAATTCTCCCTCTTGACTATCTCTGACCTGGGACATTGGTCTTCTGTCTTTAGACTCAGACTTGGATGAACTTCCATCATGTCTCCAGGTTTTCAGACCTCAGGACGTGACTAGATCTGCACAATGGCTCTCCCTGGTCTCCAGTCTGCTGCTGTAGATCTCAGCCTCTTAATGGCATGAATTACTTCCCTGTGAGAGGTGGGTCTCTGCCTCTGTGTCTCTTTGTCTCTGCCTCTGTCTCTTTGCCTCTCTCTGTCTCTGTCTCTCTTGCTTACTTGCTCTCTCTCTCTCTGTCTCTCTCTCTCTCTGTCTCTCTCTCTGACTATGTAGCTTGAGCTTCTTGATACAAGTACAGCACCACATATTTACTCTGTTCCTTGGTCATTGTTCATGTATTCCGCCCCCCGCCCCCCCCCCCCCCCCCCCGCCCCCCCCGGGCCTGGGCCCGGGCGGGAAGCAGCGGCGCGCGACGGGGGAGGCCGAGCGCGGG
>NW_008355157.1:1436332-1443254 GCF_000622305.1 Nannospalax galili
AATCTTTTTACTAAACAAATGTAATCAGAAAGTTAGATAAGAAGAGTGTGAAGGAACAGGAAATTTTAAACAGAAATATACGTTTTTCTTAGAATAAACACATTAAGAAGTCAGCCTGCATATCTAAACAGGCTGTTCTCCCCAAGGACTGCAGACTGGGACACACATCCTAAGTGTGTGTTCCCTGGTCTTGAGAGATTGCTGATGGGAAAAAGGCTTATTATCAAATTTGTCATTGACTTCAGAAAGATCGTCTCTAACAGATTGTGGTCTTAGACCTCAGTCCCTTTTTGGTGACTCAAACAGTTGTTTTTCAATCCCTGGCACTGTGGGCACACCAGGTGCTCGGGTTCTTCCCTGAGGGGTCTTCCTCTTGCCTCTCCAGGGGCTGTTTGAGAAATGGATACTGTGCAGCAGTCAGAGAGGGTGAGGCTAAGTGCCAACTTAAACAGAATGATTCTAAATGATTGTTGCAAATATGTATACAGAGCATGTAAATCCCATGATACTAAATATGCAAAATGTAAACTAAAACATCGGAGAAGTTGAGAGCCAAATTCATCACCTGTTGGCTATGTTAGCACAACGTTTTTATTCCATTGTCTTCATTAGTGTAACTTTATTGTTCCCGAAGACTCATGCTCCCGGAATATAAAACTGCAGAAAACTTTACTGTGCAAGTGATATCTAATTTTATGTGTCAGTGTGGTTAGGTCATGGTAGCCAGTCGTTTGATCAAGCACCAGTCTGAGGGTCTCTATAGAGGCATACTTTAGAAGTGCAGAGTAGTATCACTGTAGGCACAGACTAAATGAAGAGTACTTGGCAAGATCAGTGTCATGAGTCTCCGTTGTCCTATCTGGGGGAGAGCTATTCTTATGCCATCTTCAACTTCCTTTTGGGGGCTATTTCTCAAAATGACAGTAGATTGAGTTGTTAGGACAGAAGCATGTCATTTGAAAAGGAAGAGGGAAATTAGGGTACCATTTCTCTCTTCATTATTGTGCTTCCATTTGAGCCATTTAGAAATTTTGCTTATTAAAGAGGACTTTCATCTCTGTCTACAGAAAATTATAGAGCTAAGTAGTTTTATCATTCTATGGTGCTTATTTCTTGGCTCTCCTCTTTTTAACAATGGTTTCATAGAAGAGCCTGGGATCTTGTTTCATTTGTCATAGCATCCAGCATAATTTCTGAAGCTTTAACAAAACTCTGACTGATCCAGGTGTGGTGACATACACTTATAATCTGTATCAGTTACTTTTCTGTTGCTGTGATAAAATACCATACATGAAAGCAACTTCAGGAAGAAACAGTTTATTTTGGTTTATGGTTCCAGAGGTGCAGTCCATAATGCAGGGGAGTCATGGCTACAGGCAACTGGAGCAGGAAGCTGAGAGATCACTTTTCAGCCCACACCTGGGAAACGGAGAGCGAAAGAGAGCTGAAGTGACATGAGGCTCTAAACACTCAAGCACCGCCCCCCCCAACACACACACATGATGTGCTTCCTACAGTAAGACTCCACTTCTTTAAGGTTCCATAACCTTCTCAAACAGCACTACCAATGGGGGACCAAGTGTGCATTATGATATGGCCATGAGCCTATGGGGTTCATTTCTCATTCAAACCACCACATACCACTCCCTTCCCCCCATAGGCTCATGGCCATATCAAAATGCAAAATGCACTTGGTCCAACTTTAAAAGTCCCCATAGACTTTAACAGCCTCAATACTGTTCAAAAGTCCAAAGTCTCTTTTAATACTTAAGACAATCTTAACTGTGACCTCCTGTAAAATAAAAAGGCAAATTCCCCACTTCCAGCATACAATTACACAGAATATATATTCCCATCTCAAAATGGATGAATGGAGGCATAGTGAGGAAATACTGGACCAAAGTAAGACTGAAACGCAGCAGGGCAAACATGATTTTTGGTATCTGGGACTTTAGTTTCGTATGGTTTAGATGGCTCTGCCTCTCCATCTTTGCTGCCTGCAACATACATCTTTCTCTTGGACTGTTCCCACTCCATATATACAGCTTTCCTTGGCAAATGTCTCATGGCTCTGGATCTCCCACATCGTGGGGTCTCCACTATAACTCAAGCTTCACTTTCACAGTTTTACACAATGGCCTCTTACAGCCTCCTTACAGGGACTCCCCTGCCACATAATACCTGGTCTTAGCAATTTTCTGAAACTTCAGAGGAAAAAATCCATGACCCCATTACTCTTGCCTCTTTCATGCCTCCAAAGGCAGTACCACAAGCACAACCCTGCCATGTTCAGATGACAGCTTGGGATGGACTCTCTTTCCCTTGACTGAGTTAGCAGAAGCTTTTGTTGAAGCAACTGCATTCTAGGAGAAAGCAACCTCTTAGGCTTTCTCCTTTCACAAGTTGGAAGCCTAGGTGGGTGAGGTCTTGTCCTGAGGGCACCCTTCCCGTGGTTTCAGTGCAGGGGGGGGGGATCTTTCCTTAATAGTACTAATCTCCTTAACAATTGGAGCCTCTCTTTTAACACATGCCTTGACTAGTAAGTGTCCAATGATCCTTTTTCAAACTGTATATTTTGTATTCCTTCCTGTTCCATTTGCTCTTTTTCATTGTGGATCTGCATAAGAGTTATCAGTAATAACCACATCACAGCCTTGACATTATGCCCTCTTGAAATTTCCTCTACCAAAGAAATGAGTCCATTATTTTTAAGTTTAGCCTCAGGCAAGCTCTTCAGAGGCAGGCAGAGTGCAGCCAGATTCTTTGCCAAAATGTCACGTGAATGGCCACTGTGCCAGTTGTTAATAGAGTCCATGTTCCTCTCTGAAGCCTCCTAGGCCACATTGCTCTCAGCACTACTGTCTTCTAGGCTTCTACTAGAATGGCTTTTAAGCTCTGCTTACAGCATCCAACCATTTCTAGTCCAAAGTTCTAAAGTCTTCCACATTCCTCCAAAAAGCAGCATGGTCAGGGTCTTCACAATAATACCCCACTCTCAGTACCAACTTCTGTATTAGCTACTTTTATATTGCTGTGATAAAATACTATGACCAAAGGAGACTTAAGGAAGAAAGAGTCTATTTTGACTTATGGTCCCAAAGGGGGATCCATAACAGGAGGGGAAGCATGGCAGCAGGCAGCTAGAACAGGAAACTCAGAGATCATGTCTCGATCCACACCCAGAAAGCCAAAAGCAAACTGGAAGTGAAGTGAGTCTCTAAATACTCGAGGTCCACCCCCAGTGATGTACTTCCCACAGCAAGGCTCTGCCGCCTAAAGGTTCCACAGTCTTCCCAGAGTGCCACCAAGTGAGGACTAAATGTTCAAATATGTGTACCTGTGGCAGAATTTCTCATCAAAACCACTACATAATCCTGGCACTCAGTAGGCTGATGTAAGAGAAGTATAAATTTGCCCTAGCCTGGACAACATAATGTTTTAGTTATTCTGTGCTTCTTAGAAAGAGACCCTATCTTTTTTTAAAAATAAAAATTATTATTTTTATTTTACGTGTATGAGTGTATTGCCTGCATGTATGTAAGTGCACTCATGTTGTGCAGTGCCCATGGAGGTCAGAAGAAGATGTCGGATCCTCTGGAACTGGAGTTACAGACAGTTGTAAGTCACCACATGGGTGCTGGGAATTGAACCAGGGTCCTCTGCAAGAGCAGCCAGTGCTCTTAATTGCTGAGCCATCTCTCCAACCCTACCTTAAACCCTAAACCCTATCTTAAACAGCAGCAAAAATAATAAACAAACCCAAACACAATAAAAGAACAATAAAAACAAAACCCCTGAGCTTCCCAACTGATGTGTGGAAGACCACTGAACTCTGAAAAATTATTTGAATTAGGTTAAAATTTTCTAGGACTGGAGAGATGACTCAGCAGTTAAGGGCACTAGCTGCCCTTACAGAAGACTGGGTTTGATTCCCAGCACCCACATGGCAGCTAACAACCAACCACCCATAATGTAACTCCAGTTCCAGGGGACTACAAAGCCCTCTTCTGACCTCTGTGGGCATTGCACAACACAAGTACACTTACACACATACAGGCAAAACACTCATATGCATAAAATATTAAAAAATGAAATAAAATATTTTTTAAATTTCCAGGAAGTTGCCCTTAACAGTTCAGGCATGTTTTTAACGGTTGTCATATGGCGGCTGTAGCTCAAGCCATCATGTCTCCGTTCCTTCTCAGGCATTTACATTTTGAGAGTCAAAGGATTAAAATCAATGAAGAATGCTGTAATAATTTGAATCGCAAATGGCTCCCAAAGGCCCTGTGTTATAGTCTTGGTCACCAGTCTGTAGTACTGTTAGAGGTGGAATTAGGTCACTGGGGGCTTGTCTTCAAGTGAGATATTGAAACCTTGCCCCCTTCCTGTATCTATCTTTGCTTCTGAGCTACCACAAGATGTATTCCTCCACCACACCCTCCATCTGATGTATTATCACCACAGGCCCAAAGCCGCAAAGCCAAGCAACCATGGACTCAGTCCTCTGAAATCATGAGCCAAAATAAACCTTTCTTCAAGTTGATCATCTTAAGTATTTGTGTAGAATGGCAAGCTGACTAATATAAATGTACTGAGCTTCTGGTCAAAGAAATGTTGGATCACAATGATTTAAATAAGTAAGGATTGTTTTTCCTGATCATGAAATCTGGAGTTGGACCATTGCTAGTGTCTGTTCAGAGACTCAGTGATGCCAGGGTGGAGGCCCAAGCAGCCTGTAGGCACTTTTCTCATGGATGTCTTATGGTTGCGGTAGCTCAAGCTATCCTCTTTTTTTTTTTTTTTTTTTTTTTTTTTTGAGATAGATCTCACTGTGTAGCCCAGGGTAGCCTCGAACTCATTATCCTCCTGTCTTAGCCTCCCATATGCTAGAATTACAGATGCAAGTTGCCATGCCTTGCAATGAGCATCACATTAAGGAAAGAAGCACACGGAACGAACAAACAAACACGCCTTATTTTTTAATCAGGAAAACCAAGAATTTCCAGGAGGCTGTGGAGACATCATTAGTCAGAATGTCATTGCATGGCCATTTCTCTAAAGGAGGGAGACTGGGAAACAAGAATTTAGTGGTCCCAACTTTGTAGGAGAATTGTCAGGAGAACGGGGTTGGGAAAGTGTGTCGGTCGCACCCATCTTCAGCAGGGCATGGGGTCCACAGTCTGGGGCTGGGACAGTCTTTGCCCCTTATTTGTGGTGATATTCTCTCCCTGCATTGTCTCCCAGTTGCGTTAGCACAAACTGGTTAGTTTTTATATCCTGTGACTTTTTCCTACGGACCTAGTCAACCTCTCACAAAATGAAAAACAAAAACAGAAACAAAAACAAAAACATATAATTGTGTTGAAACAGAGGTGCACAAGGGAGGCTGCGCTGGAACAGGCTTCGGAGGAGGGTGCCAACAGAGATACTGAACTGTACCAGCCTAAAAGGCCGGATTGCCACTCCCCCAAGAGCTGAAAGCGAGTCCTGGTGTGAAGCAGGCAAAGAAGCGATGACTTTCAGGGCACAGTGGGAAAGGTAGTTCTCCAGGAATCCATCGGAGGAGAAATTGGGCTCCTCTCGGAATCAGCGGGACTTAGAGGGCTCGGAGCGAATCGCTCAGTCCTTCAATGTGCCCTTCTAAGACCCATTAGAGAGTAATGGAAAAGAACTCCCCCAGAGCATACTGGGGGTTGCAAGGAGGGCTGGAACGTTTCATCTGAGTACCGAGCGGCTGACGTCCTATCAGAAGGCTTTGTCGGAGGGTGGAGAGCGGCCTGAACAGGCTAGTCATTTTCTCGGGCCAGGAGGCTCTCTGGGGCTCTCTCAGCACCCATCTTTCCTCACCTCTATAACTCAATGACTCTGCGACACAGTGCCTCCTTGCACCCTGATGGTCAGAATTGTCCATCACCATAGCAACCTCAAGAATGGCTTCAAATGAGATCTCTTTGATCCAGGAGGATGCAGGTGTGCTGTTTCTTTTCTCTCTATTTTCACCCCAGGGGGCAACGCAGAGCAGGGGTGGAGGGACAAGAAAAGATAGGGCTGCAATTAGCTATTGAAGCCTCCACTCCAAGAAATGGTGCATGTCCGGAGCTAGAGGGTGGACTGACCTTGTGCAACTTGGTTTGTCAGCTTCTTCAGCCTGTACCCTCGGACCCTCAGGCTCTGAAACAAGGAAAAGGCATTTGCATCAAGGCTACAGGAAATAAGAGAAATGGGATTGCTCTCCTAGGTGGAATTTCGATTTACAAACAAGAAAATCAGAAGAATGTTTTCTGTTATGGCCCTCTCTTGTGCTTACTCGTTTGTCAGAAGCACCGTGGTTTATGTGGCAGGATCCGGCAATTCAATAAATTCAGCAAAATTTTATGGAGTGTCTTGTCTTTATTTTTATTTTATTGTTTATATCCCACCTCTTTCAATAGGAGTTCCAGGCAGCTTACAAGCGAGGACATAAAAGAAAAGAGCGATAACATAAGAAACCAAGACAGAGGAAAGAAAAGAGAAAATGTTCCAGCACATGAATTAACATTGCTGGAATTGAAGATTAAAATTGAACTTTGCAAATCCTGAATACATGGACTGAAAAACAAAGACACATTTTCATCAGCTTCTTTTGGAGAATTTTTTTTAACTTTTGCAAAAACTTTATTGAGGAATTTTATACGTGCATATAAGGTGTTTGGATCAAATCCATGCCCACTCTCTCCCAACACCTCCCATATCTCCCCACCACTTTTTTTTCTTCTTTCATTTATTTATTTTTATGGGGCTTTTTGCTACTCCAACAACCCCCCTGAAGAGGTAACCCTACTAAAATCTTTTAGGGATTAGGTAAAAGCTCCCAAATACTTTTGACATTTTTGGTCTTTGGAACAGAGTATGTTGCTAAGAGGCCCAAGGACATTTTGAC
>NW_008355157.1:1443280-1445664 GCF_000622305.1 Nannospalax galili
TTATCCTAACTGCCTTACCAATTCCTACCTCCTATTCTTGTCACACCATCTTCTGAAAAGGTTGCCCAAATTTCCTATAGGGAATTGGGACGCAGACTGCTCTGGCTTCTTCCATTCTGAACAGGGATGCAGGGTGAGGCAATTGGGAGTACTCCTTCAGTGGGTCTATCTAAAAGACTCCCAAATTGCATAAGTCTTGTCTCTAAGGGCAGAAAGTCCTTGAATTATGAATAAGAGATGTGAAGAAGTAAAGGCAAGAGTAATTAGCATTACAAGTTCTAGACAGGGAACTAGAAAAAAGTCAGAACAGGGCAATTTTCAAATGTTCATATGTGAGTCGACTGGAATTTCTTGACAAGGGCTTCCAAAAGCATCCCTCTTTTGGGTTCTTCTTCATTTTTCTTTTGTGTTCCAAGGCTGGACTCTAGAGTGATGGATTCAGGGTTTGCTTTTGGGTATTTTGGTAGCTGTTGGAGTAGTTAGAATCAGTGTCAATTCCTTCTCAAAGGCTTCTAGATAGGGGGAGAAAACAAATTTATCCATCATTTTAGAACAATAGCTGGTTATCTCCCTTAGCTACAGGTGGGCGCTACAGTATTGGAGATCAAGATTTGAAGACTTACATCTGAGCAGCACTTTCTGGTTAGGAACAAAATCATCAATGAGAAATAATTGTCTAAATAACTTTTTATATAGACTTAAGCCTAATGTCTGGGAAATGTAATCCTTTGAACTCTTAAAGAAATTTACTGATGACTTTATTCTTTGATTATATTTTCCTTTTGGGTGTTTAAGACCATACAGTTGGCCCAAAAAAATCAATTTATTTTTACACTTAAGGTCATTGGAGGATCTGTTCCTCAGGGGTCACATGGGCTTGGGAGGAGCTCCTGGCTCCTTTCTTTTACTAGTTCCATCTATGTGAAGATAAGTCAATGGTCCTTCTTGGCAATGTCTGGCTTCACTTGGAAGCATGAATGAGATGTTTCCTCTGAGTTGATCCTCCTCTTTGTAGACTGGACAGTGGTTCAAGCCCATCTTGTGGGATTTCCATGTCTTCCCTGAACAAGAGGACAGGTGACCTTAGTCAACCTTGGAAGGCAAAGAGCAAAAACTGTCATTTAAGTCCCTCTGACCGGATTAGTGTAGGCCTCAAAGTAAGGCTGTTAAACATCCAATAAGGTTAATTCCACCAGTCTGGTACTTTTAGTTACTATGTGCTCTCTAGATAGAACTTGGATAAAAAAGCCAAATGTTCTCAGATAAACCTTGATTAGACATATATTTTGTTCCTTAAACTAGTTGACTAAATTATGATCTTAGAAATTTTAAGATTATGTGTATATTATTTTTGTCTCATCAGATGTAAGACTTCAAATCTTGGTCTCCAATACTGTAGTGACAACCTGTAGCTAAGGGAGACAACCAGCTCTTGTTCTAAAATGACAGATAAATTTGTTTTCTCCCCCTATCTAGAAGCCTTTGAGAGGGAACCGACACTAACCCTAGTCACTCCAACAGCTCCAAAAGTGCGTAAAAACAAACCCTGAGTTCATCACTCTCGAGTTCAGTCTTGTCAGCCAAAAGAAAAGTGAGGAAGAGCCCAGTAGAGGAATGCTTTTGGAAGATCTCATCAAGAAATCCCAATGGACTCTGATATGTACATATGTAATTTGCCTTGTTTTAACTTTTTTCTGGTTCCCTGTCCATATCTTGCAATACAAACTACTCTTGCCTTTGCTTCTCCTTCACATCCCCTATTTACCAGCCAAGAACCTTCTTTTCTCCCTACAGATAAGAGTTATGCAATTTGGGAATCTTTTAGGCAGATCCACTGAAGGGGTACTCCATTTGCCTTACCCTGCGTCCCTGTTCAGCATGTAAGGAGCTGGAGCAGTCTGCTTCCAAATTCTATTGATAATTTGGGTAACCTCTTCAGAGGATGGAGTGATAAGAATAGGAGATAGGAATTGGCTAGGCAGTTAGGGTAAAACGACTCCAAAGAAAAGTGACCATTTTCCTGGCCAAAAGTCAAAATGTCCTCGGGTCTCTTAGCAACATAATCTGTTCCAAAGGCCAAAAATGTCAAAGGTATTTGGGAGCTCTTATCTAATCCCTAAAAGATTTTAGACTTATCTCTTCAGAGGGGGGAAAGTTAGAATAGTAAAAAGCCCCATTAAAAAGGAAGGAAAGAAGGAAGGAAGGAAGGAAGGAAGGGCATTGTTTCTCTCTTGTATCGTCTCACCCCTCTATCATGGTTTGTCCCACTTAAGGTGCCCCACTTCCCCCCCTTTCTTCTTACTAATACCCTTGCTCCTATGATCCTATCTCTGTTGAGCTTCTTCTTTCTCCTTATCCCCTAGGTTCCTCATATACCCTTCCCT
>NW_008355157.1:1450785-1459522 GCF_000622305.1 Nannospalax galili
GGGTCAGATGTTTTCAGTGTTTCTCCTAAGGACTGGATCCCTCCTGGAATGATTTTGGCCTTAGGAGTTTGGGGGTTAGACTTGCCTGGGTGCCTGGCCCAGGAAAGATGCTGGTCTAAGGTAGCTGGTGGCCATGCCACCCAGAGATGCAAAGACAGATGGGGCGGGAATAGGACTCAAGGCCTCCTGGGGACTGCACTGAGGAGCTGGGTTGGTCTGGATGCAAAGGATGAGGAAGAGGAAAGGTCAGCCCCCATGTCCCAAAAAGAGGCTGGCAGCTGGTGCAGGCCCAGGGAAGCAGAAGGAGGTGACAGTGGGGCCAGGCCCAGAAGCAGTGCTCCAGGGGCCTAGAGAAGGCACTATGTTGATCTGGGTGAAAAGGATCAGGAAGCAGTATTGGTTTCCCAGGTGTCTGGGGCCCCAAGATTAGGAATGGCCCATGGCCCAAACCAGGAGCAGAGAACAGCAGGGGAGATGGAAGGGCGAATGAGGCCAGGGGAGTCAAGGCGCAGAGGGCTCCGTGATAGACCCATCCCAAGAGGCCTGAGGATAGGAGAGCCATCAATTTATTTTTACACTTAAGGTCATTTGAGGATCTGTTCCTCAAGGGGTCACATGGGCTTGGGAGTTGCTCCTGGCCCCTTTATTATTTTACCAGTTCCATCTATGTGAAGATAAGTCAAAGGTCCTGTTTGACCACGTCTGGCTTCACTTGGAAGCATGAATAAGATGTTTCCTCTAAGTGGACCCTCCTGTTTGTAGACTGGACACTGGTTCAAGTCCATCTCGTGCAATCTCCATGTCCTCCCTGAACAGGAGGACAGGTGACTCACCACATTTACAGGACATTTTGAGAGATGTTCCATAGTCCCCTGGTACTTGGTCAACCTTGGAGGGCAAGGGGAAAAAACTGTCCTATAAGTCCCTCTGACCACATTAGTATAGGCCTTAAAGTATGGCTGTTCAGCATCCAATAAGGTTAGTTCTACCAGTCTGATACTTTTAATTATCATGTGCTATGTAAATAAGGCTTAGGTAAAGAACCAAATATTCTCAGATAAACATTGACTAGATTTATATTTTGCTCCTTAAATTAGTTGACTAAACTATGACCATAGAAATGTTAAGATTATGTGTATATTATTTTTGTCACATCTTTTATATATAACAAACCTAAACAGACCTCCATCACTTGCTTAGACGTTCTCATTTTTTCTATTTTGGAAAATATCTCCATTCCCATATCCTTTTAACATCTTTTACATTCTCATTTTCTTTTTTTTTTTTTAATAATTATGAGACATAATGCCATTAACAAATAAATTTTCCATTGGTTGTGAAACTTCTTTTCCTGTGGATGCTAAGCAATGCTTATTCCCTTTTAAGTTTCTAGGGTCAAGCCAATATTTCATTAAAGTTTTACTGGGGAACCAATGAATTTATTGAGCTTACTTACCAAGATAACTGAGGGGTTGCTGAGGTATATATATGACCTGAGGGTATGCACACTGGATAGCCTTTACCTAGCATGGGTCATTTGGAGAATTTTTTTTTCTCCTATTAAATTCTTTAAATATTGAAAAAAAAATCTTCAATACGTTGTGTGTGTATGTATAAGTATGTACCATGGAACCATGTGTGGAGGTCAGAGGGCAACTCTCAGGAGTTGGTTCTCTCTTTTTACCATGTAGTTTTCAGGATTAAACTTGTCATCAGGCTTAGTGGCAGGCACCTTTACTCCCTGAGCCATCTTGCCAACCCCTCTCTTATTAAATTCTTGAAGAATTTGGATTTTGTTCCCACTGAGAGACTGAGAAATGATATATCCTCCTCCTTCTTCTTCATCATGATTTCTGACATTTAGTACTATTTATTAAGATTTACTTCTGAATGTGCCAGGCACTGTCATAAGTGCTTTAAACACAGTATCTCACTTAGCCTTGGAATCATGTGCTATATGTGCTGTTACTATCTTTTGTGGATAGTTAGGAAAATTGAGGCATGGGTGGACTCTTCCATGCCTTCTGCATGATAAACTTTGTTCCTTGGCTTACCTGCTATGCTGAACTAGAGGTGTCCTTACAGACCAAGAACAACTTGTTTCAGGGATCTTTCAGGCTATTCACATTCCCTAGGCAACAACATGCTTCCTTGGGAAGAAGAGGAGGGGACTTTGCCTCAGATGAGGTGATCTTGACCTTAGCTTGATTGCCACACAGACCACCAACTTCTTCAGCTGTTTGTTGATCTACTGGATCAATTTTTTGGCTTTTCAACAGTCTGGGCCTTTTAGACACCTAATACCTTACCACTTTGTGAGAATTAGAGAAAAAGAACAATGGATATTGGTTCCCACCTATGAAAGTCCTGGACTTGAGGAATACCTTAGCCATTTGAAGTGTCTAATGGGTGATCACGCATGACCTTCTGGGCATCAAGATCATCACTTGCGTTGATAACAGTGATTCATGTTCTAATCTATCTTCTGTTCTAACTTCAAATAGTGCCATTCCTAGGCCAACATGAAAAACTGTGGTTTTGAAACAAAGTGGTAAGACTGCATGCTAAGAACTGTTGAGGCAAACTAATTATATGACTCCAGAGCATTTGGAGGCCTCATAGTAAGCAAGGACATGCAAGCAGTTTGGGGTCCTATCTCTCTAATATCAAAGCTCTTTAACCAAAAAGTCCTTCAGTCCTCAGCCTGGAAGAACCCACTTGATCATAGGTGGTAGGTGTTAAGGTTTGATTCTTAAATAACCCCTGAAGTCCCATGGCTAAGGTTGGCTTGCCAGCCTGTGATGTTGTCTGTGATGTAGTTGGAACCTTTAGTGAGTGGGACCTAGTAGATGGAAATTGGGTCACTGGGGCATGTTCTTGAGGGGATATTGGACCCCAACTCCTCCCCTCTGTTTTTGCATCCCAGCTGGTAGGAGGTAAGCAGTTTCTTCCACCACAATGCTCCTCACCATGATATTCTACTTTGTGGCAGGCCCAGAGGCAATGCAGATTAACACACAGACCAGATCCTCTGAAGCAATAAGCCAAAATGAACCTTTCCTCCTTTGACGTTGTTTACCTCAGATACTTGCTACAGTGCTGGAAATCTGACTAACACAGTAGGGCAGAACAAGAACTGCTTTTTAAGGAATGGATGCATAGCCTGGGCTGCTATTGCAAGGGAGTGGGAATTCTAAAAGGAGTTTGGGCTCCTTTTAACAGGAGAAACCAAATGTTAAAAAAAAAATCATGGATTTATCATAACAATTCTTTTTTTTTCCTCTTTTATGGCTTTATAGCTGAGTTCAAGGTTTTGATGTTCATTCTTTAGGTCTTTCTGCCTTCCTCCCAAGGCCTTGATACTGCCTGTAGTCCACCCAGATAGCTGTGCCTTCAGGTAGCCTCAGTTACCTTCCTGAGTCAAAATTTGATGCTTGTTCTGGTGGAAAGCTGGATGTGGGCATTCAGTATTTAGAGAGACAACAATTTTTTCTCTTCACATTATCAAAATAAGGGACATTAGGTTTCCACTGAGAATTAAATTTGAAATTGATGCATTATGGAATATCATGAAATTTATAAAAAGATCCATTAGTTCTCAGGTCCACAAGACTCAATGACAATGTGATGAAAACTATTAACAGCCAGATAAAGAGGTTGTTCAGTTCATGGAGCTCAGAGAAAGAGTTTCCAGAAGCAAATGCTGACAGAGTTGATATAAGCATTCCCTTAGGGATGGAATCTCAGCTGATGAATATCTAGTATTCTAGTCCAGTTGTTGAAATTACTTCTGTTGTAGAAGGGGTGCAGGAGGTTGATTCTGGCCAAGGTCAGTTTGTGTCCGTATTAGAGCTTTGACATATTGGTCCCACCTCATAGAGGCCCAGAATCCGTGACCGTGTGCTATTAAGGTCACCTTCTTTAAGCATTTCAGTTTCTCTATAGCATATTATCTGAATTCACTTGTAGGCTAAGAACAATACTATGCCAGCCCAGAAAATTGTCTAACATGAAGACTTAGCAGACATGCAGCTCTAACTAAACCTGACTGAGTGTCCTGATTCAGGTAGCAGACTGTGGCACCAAGTGGGGAAGTCTGCCCACAAGTATTTTCGCTTTAGCCACTGTGGCTTATTCAAAACACCAAACACAGTGCCTAGGACTGTTCTGTAGTCTCTAGTGGGCATGGCAAGCTCTAGAATACAAATACTCGGCCACCATTGGTGGGCTGAAGTGGTCTGGGCAGATGCTCCCATTTTCTTCCCTTCTCTCTTTTACAATTACAGCCCTCTCCACAGTTCTAGCTGTTTTCTCAAAGAGTTTGTCAGTCTTTCTTTCTTACTTTACTGAATAGCTCTGTCTGAGTCAATAGTCAATACCTACTAATCTTGTATTGTCCAGTTTACAGGGAAAATATGCCTCTTCTAATAGTAGTGACCAAATATTATCTACTGACCCTGCACTTTTTGCCCCCAGCTTCTCCCATGCCCACTCTCCTCCCTGTCATGATTTGCCTGGACATATTTGAAATTTGTCACATTCTTCTTCATAATAACCATCGCTGTTTCTCAAGTGCTTATTATGTAGTGGGCATGGAACTAAAAGGCTCACATAAACTAACTCATTTAAGCTCCTCCTTATAGAAAAGAAAGGAGATTATTATGGCATTAATTATGAAAAAAACAAGGTTCAGAAAAGCCATATTGCTGCCCAGGGCCCCATTACTAATAAGTGGCAGGCTTGGGATTTGATCCCAGGAGACTGATTCCAGAGCCTGGATTCATGCCACTGCACTGAACCACGTTTACCTCCCATCATTCATTACACAACTGCACTGACAAGTCTCAGAAAAGCAGAGCAGAGGTGATTTCCCATAAACCACTACACATTGCTTACACACAGCAAAAGACAATTTTAAAAATCAACATTGTACTCAATTTTAATTTAAATATTAGGATGTATTTAGATATGTTGCCTTTTAAGTGGCTGTGAATGAATAGCTACCCCAGAAAGTAAATCTCATAGGATTCAATGTGAAAAAATATTCCTTGTTAAATATTTTATTAAAAATAATTTTGTGTTGCTGCCAAAGTAACAGAAAATGATTAAATTCCTTTGCATTTTATGATATAATTTACATAAGCAGCCATACTTGTCCTATCTGTAAATGTCAAGTATCCTAGTTTGGGCTCCCTACAGTAGCATATATGATTAATTACGACTGCAGTGTTGTGAGCCAAGGCTGGGTGGCTGAGTCCCACAAAGGGGTCTCTGACTATTTCTTGGAAACTGAAAGCATGCATGTGGGCCCAGGAAAGGTCCTGTTAGCCTTAAGTGTCCCTGAACAAGTGCAAAACCTAGAAGATTCTGAGGAGGGTTCTCACTGTCTGCCCATTCATGTACACCTCGTGGTGGCTTCTTGGCACATGACTAACATTAATGCTACAAAGTGCATAGCTCTGGGGAAGGCCAAAGCCCGCTTTTTATCCTAGTGACTCCTAGGTCCGACCTTAGGCAGTCTTAGTTTCCATTTGTACCTTGGCTTTTCCCTGTTTTTCACTCATTCACCTGTCCCATAGGAGAACTACATAGCTTTCTAAAGGCTCTGCATTCACTTGGGGAAGGAAGACTTCAAATAAGAAAACACTGCAGCCAGATCTTTCTTTCTCTTTGGGGTTAGATATAGTTGAATGCAAGCAACAATGTTTTCCATTCTCTGTATTCTCATGGGGTGTGTGGGGTGGTGAGAGTGGGAAGGGATAGAACACAGGGAGCCACCTCCATATGTCACAAGGCCAGAGAGAATAGAGCTTTTCCTGTTTCTTCCTCTAGTGCTTTCAGTGGACCAAAAGGGTCTTTGTGGGTTGAGGGCCCTGGGTCTGTCACACAGATTTGCAAATGGCTTATGCCCTTCATCAACCACATCAACATTGGTCATATTAATCAACATCTCATGGGCATGTAGTGGGAGCTGGATTTTCAAAAATGTTCCAGGAATTTCACCTACCAGCTAGTGGTGACTTGGCTGCTGTGCTCATGGGTCACCATAAACATACACTGTAATGGCAGAACACTTGTTGGGGTTTAACTACTGCTATCTGTTGAGACACCTGGGCAGCATCCTAGAGATTCTTAAATCACATGGAAGGAAATTTTATGATTTGGAGAAAAGACAGTGCAACCACTGTAAACCTGCTGCTTTCTATTAGAAAGGAGCTAATTGGGGCTCAGGAGCCATGGGGAAGCTTCAGTACCAATGACCATGGACCATGAGTGTTCAGTGGGAGAGGAAATAATTTCAGCAGCCTCAGGCTAGGAGGGATTGAGAAAAAGGAGACTAAAGGAAACCTTAAAACCAGAAGGAAAATTGCAAAAAGAAAGTTCCCTAGGCAATTCATTAAAGAGGAGAATTAATTTCAGGTCAGCCCTAAGCAGCTGCAGTTTTCTCTGATGAAATGAGGTGGATGCTCAGGGCATCTATCCATTTCTGCCTGCGATTCAGAGATGTGACTCCATTCTGATGAGGTCACAGAGATGCCAGGCTGCCTGGGCTCAGAGCCCTATCATCAGGCCCTCACCTATAGAAAGGGCAGGAGCTGTGGAGGCATTCACAGGAAGACGACAACAGCTTCTGACAACCTACCAAAGGATCCTGGGGAGGGTCCTGATACCTCTGAGTCTGGTATTAGGCAGCTGGTGATTTGATCTCAGTCAGGTCTCTGATTTTGCAGCTGGGGCACTCAGAACTCATGGGCTCCAGAAAGAACATAGCCAGTAACAAAACTCACAGAAATCAAAGTCCAAGATCACCTAAGGACAACTGGCTAAAATCAGATAAGGAGACTGTCACTCCTTATACTGCTGGCCTTTTCTGAAATGCTTTCCATTCTGATAGAATGTGTGGGATAGGGTGGTGGTAGGAGGAGATAGAACATAATTCCTATAATTTCTTACATTGCTGGCCTTTTCTGCATTTCATGAGGACCAGAAGCCAATTCATGTCTGCAACAAGAGATTTAGTAAATTCCATTCTGAGGTTGATTTTAGAAGCTGGATACTTTAGGCTAGCACACCACAGGGAAGCTCTTGGGGATTTCTCTTTCCCTTGAAGGGTGCTGGGATAAGCTCCCTAACCATGCAGACATAAGCAAGACCAGGGCACTCCAATACCTGGGAGATTCATGTTAGGATATGGGAAAAATATATTTGGTTTAGTTTTCCTTCCCAGGAGAGCAACCTGTGGCACTTTGTTAGCTCATAGACAAGTTGGGATGAGTTTAAATTCTGGCTTATGATATATTAAAGTATGCATGAAGATGTTTAAATATATCAGTTTATCCTAAGGCCACTTGGCATAAAACAACCAAAATGTCTAATAAGATACAATTAAGGCAATGGAAAAGAATGACTATTAAAGAGAAGATAAAGGAATATTTGAATAATTGGAACCTGTATAAACAAATGAATCATCTTGATTCCTTGGGTGACAATAAAATCAGAAAATAACTTTGTTGGGTTCCTGGCAGACTCCTAAAATGGCAGCGCAGCTCACAATATTCTAAAATGGCGGGCTCGAATTTTGTCCCTGTGCAAGTCCCTCTTCTTGTTGGAAGACTGACCAGTCCTGAGCTAGACTGCCCAGCCTATGTCATGGAAAGTTACTGGACCACCTAGCTGCCTATAAAAGATGTCTGGCTGCCCCTGCTCCCTGCTGTTTCCCTGATGCTGTTTCCCTGCTCCCTGAGAGGCAGCCCAGTGTTCTGTTTGCTCTCAAATAAATTGCCCCCCCATGGGGTTGTCTGGTCAGTGGTCTTCGCTGTGTCCTCTTCTATACAAACTTTAGAATTGTAGGATTTCTGTGATTGCGAAGGACTGAAAGTGGGGAAGGCTAGCTTGGCTTTGATCTTCACTAAGTATTACTGGCGAGGTCTAAGATCATAGCTGAGGACTGTCACTATAGAGAGTTGGGTAAAACAAAGTCAATGCTGGCTGCTGAGAGGAAACGAAAACAAGAGATTGGGTGGAACAGGATTGAGGGTAGGGCAGCTGATAGACAGGGAAAAGCAGGAAGATACTCAGGCAGCCGGCAGCATTTCCCCCGTGAACCAAGGGTCATGTGCAACTCTTGAAGAGACATGCTTGAGCCAGCAGGAACTGCATGTGCTAAGGTCCTGAGGAGACTTAAGAAACAGAAGGATCAGCATGTCTGCCAAGACAGAGGTATCAGGGAAAGGTCTGTGAAAGAGGTGGAGGTTGGTTCTGGGAAGTGTTTTTATGCAGGGCAGACAGATATGAAGCTCACTCTGGGTGAGGTGGGACCCGTGAAGGTGGGGAGGAATGTGAGCTGGCTGAGGTAGAGCCTCCACGCAACAAGTTTATCCCTGGTGCTAGTTGAGTAGAAGCCTCTGCAGCTGGAGAAAGGGGTATAGACAAAGAATGAGGTGCCTGGGTCATGAGCAACTCCCCTTTTCTAAGCTTCCTTCTCTGTAAGGCTGCAAGGGGCGGCTTCCCACCCAGGCTGGACAAAGGTACATGTTTAGAAACTGGGAACTTCCAAGAAGAGATTCACCCACAGATGGATTGTTGCCTTGTGGGGAGGACTTGGACACACTGTAGAGTGGGCAGCAGCTGTGTTCCTATCTGGTGGGCAGGACAGAAGGGAGAGCCAAGCTGGGAATGAGCTTAACCACTGACACTCACTGGCCGAGTGTTTCTTTGTGTCCTGCTGAATATTTCA
>NW_008355157.1:1459542-1501906 GCF_000622305.1 Nannospalax galili
TATATGAACTCATTTACCTACCTAGAGGTGGCTTCTTATCACCATTTACAAACAAGGAAACTCAGACACAGAGAGGTGAAGTAGTCCCAAATCCCATTAAGTACTGAGGAGTTACTCCAGGGAGGAAGAGAGGAGCAGGTATGGAGAGACAGGACAGAGCAGGGCTTCCTGCATCCCCTGCCATTTAGATGGTGGTTTTCCAGCTTTCTTGGAACTTCTGCTTCTGTCTCAGAAGACACCTTTCCTCCCTTGACCTAACATCTTAGTCTTCTTGGGCTACTATGACAGAGCGCCATAGTCTCCATGGGTTATAAACAACAGACATTCATTGCTCATAGTCCTAGAGGCTGACAAGTCTAAGATCGAGATGGAGGCAGATAGGGTCTGCTGAGGGCCTATATTCTTAGACTGGCTTCCCAGTGTGCCGTGACCTCCACATGGTGAGGGGGAGCAAGCTTTCTCTAGAATCGTTATTTATTTATTTATTTATTTATTTATTTATTTATTTATTTATTTTTGAGACAGGCTCTCACTATGTAGCCCAGGCTAGTCTTGAACTTGTGATCCTCCTCTTCAGTCTCCCAAGTACTACAATTAGGTGTTTGTCACCACACCCTGCCTTTTGGGATCCCTTTAATAAGGCCACTTAATCCCATTCATTCTCCTCTGCCATGATTTAGTCACCCATAAAGGTTCTATCTCCAAGTGTCATCACGTTGGGAGTCAGGGCTTAACATATGAGTTTGGGGGGAACCAGCATTCAGTCTATGGCTCTGCTCCATATAGCCAAGAATTCTAACTACTGAATCTTTTTTTAAAAATATTTTATTATTTTTATTTTATGTGTGTGTGTGTGTGTGTGTGTGTGTGTGTGTGTGTGTGTGTGTGTATTGCCTGCATGTACGTAAGTGCAGCCATGTCGTGCAATGCCCGTGGAGGACAGACGAGGCTGTCGGCTCCCTTGGAACTGGAGTTACAGACAGTTGTTAGCTGCCCTGTGGGTGCTGGGATTCAAACCTGGGTCTTCTGCAAGAGCAGTCAGTGTTCTTAACCGCTGAGCCAACTCTAGCTCTCAGAATTCTATCTACTGAATATTTAAACATGGAGTCACTCACATTGCTTCTATATGAAATAGTTCCCTTCCACAGACAGTGCTAAGGAACACTGAGGATTACTGGCATCCACCAGAACAGGAGAGAACCCTAGAACGATTCCTCTTCAGAGTCCTGTGAATACACCTTGATTTCATGCTTCCTCCTGAACATTATGCTACCTTGTGAGGGTAGTAAAGGTGTTAGGCAGTTTGACCATGGTCACACTGGCAGCTAATGGTAGAGAGAAGATGTCCTGGAGGACATCTTCAGCCTCCTCATTGTGAGTCCCTGGGATAGGGCCAGAGCAGTGAGGCCAATGGAAATGCCTGTCCTTGCTTCCTCCATTCTTCCTTGCTTCATAGCAGAGGCTGAGGAGCAACAGTCAATGACTACAGGAAAATCTGCATGGGCAATGCAGCCAGAGTCCAGCTGCCCATCAGGGAAGGAGCACCTTCCACAGTGTCTCAGACAGATGGTCACCCAGTGTCTGCCTCAGCACCTGCCAGGGAACAGTGGTGTGCACCAGTATGGGGAAGGGCCTGAGAGGAGGACTGGAAATCCTGACTCTGCTTCCCCTGGCTTCATGACCTTGGCCAAGGAACCCAATTTCCTCTGCTTCAGTTTCCTCATGTATAAAGGGAGGTCAAATCCTACCTCCAATGTCACTGTGGTAAATATGACCACACCTGGCAAGAAGCAGAACCTTAAAGACAAGAGAGAACTAGCTGATAACTCCCTTCAACAAAGGCCACAGGTGAAAGCCACGGGGCTTTTCCTCCCTCCCCTCCATCCCCGCTGCTCTAAGCCCAGCCAACCATAACATCTCTAGCGTGGCTCTTAGTATGCATAGCCCTTCCCTAAGCTTCCAAGCGGGAAGATCAACATGAAAAATTAATCTTGCATATTTTCCTCCTTTTCTTTTTTCAAGTGAAGAAATTATTTAGGGCTTTGGGGAAGAAGGGCAGCTATTTGCTATGCAGTGGCTCATCCCTTAGCCATCACCCCTGCCATGTTCAGCAAATGATTCTTCTATTCTCTTCCTGGCAGGTGGTCTCACAGCTACATGTGTTTCTGCATCCAACGGGGTGCTCGGGGGAACGCAATGTGGTGATGACTGCTGTTTCTAATTACTGCCAAATCAGGAGGCAAAGGGAAGAGCCTTAGCCAGCCTGTGGGCCACTGTGGTAACACTGGCATTGCTGGTTGTTAGGTGTTGAGACTGGCCGAGCCTGGCTGCCTGATTGGTCACCTGGGAGTGAGCACTCACCTTTCCCCAAACAAACTCCATAGCTGAATGACTGACAGGGACACAGCAGGCCTTAAGTCCTTGTGTACTAAGCTCCTAGGGTACTTCTGATGATGTGCTAAGCATAAGAGCTGAGGAGGAGAGGTACAAGCAGTAACAACACACAGCTGCATCCTTCGGGAAGCTTGCATGTTTATAACTAGAGACGAGAAACAGAAAAAGGAACTCTGTTCATCCATGCAGTGGAAGTTGCTGAAACCTACCCTGGTGATGTTTATAGTCTAACAGGAAAGAAAGTTATTAATCAAATGCTGCCACAGATGGTGTAGTTACAAACCATGGCCAATGCTATACAATAAAATGCAGGAGTTATTAGAATAGATGTGGAGACCTGGCTTGCTCTGGGATCAGAAGAGTATTCCTGATGAAGTGCTATAAAGGCAAATCCTGGAAGTGGAAAAAGAAGGTTGATGCCAGGAAGTGTTTTGGAAAGAACTAACAAGCTGTGTGCACAGATCGGGGGTGATGGAGATGGATGCTACTTCTGACTTCTAAGTTTCTAACCAGAGGACCTGGAAACTGTTACTGTCAATCAGGGCAGTTGAGATAGGGAGTCAGTGGAGCAGGAGATTTGGCTTGGGACTTGCCCATTGGACAGATGAGTAACCAGCAATGCCACACAGTGAGCAGGTAGCTGAGGGGAGCCCAGCCGAGGGGAGCCCAGCTGATGGGCATTTGCTACCGTGATTCTAGGACACAAAACTGCAGGCGAGTGAAGATTGGAGAAAGTTCACCTTGCAAGTTGCCCATAGTTAGAGCACTGGATAGGAGAGAAAACTACAGTAGAGGGTGCCCGCTGCATGTGTGTTTCCTGTGAGGGCTTTCACACTGCTGTTGTGTGCTGTAACTCAGACACCGCTTCTGTGAAGACAGGGTGTGTGGGGGGTAGTGTGTGTGTGTGTGCGTGTGTGTATGTGTGTGTGTGGCATGGTGTATGTGTGTGATATGTGGTATGGTGTGTGCAGAGAATGTTTATGCTGTATGGGTAGTGTGTATATGCATGTGGTGTACATGTATGTAGTGTGGGTTATATGTAGTAAGTGTCTGGTATCTGTGTGAATGATGTGTATGTGTCTGTGTATGTGGTGTATATAGTATGTTGTATGTGTGTGGTGTGTGTATCTGTGTGTATGTGTATGTATGTGTGTGTCCCTGTGTAGTGTGTTGTATGTTTCTGTGTGATATGTGTGGTGTGTATGCCTCTGTGTGTGTGGTGTGGTGTGGTGTATGTATCTCTGTGTGTGTCTGTGTAGTGTGTGTGGTGTGTAATTTTGTGTAGTATGTGGTGTGTCTGTGTAATATAGTGTGTATATCTGTGTAGTATATGTATGTGTGGTAAATGTTTCTGTGTATGTGTGTGATGTATGTGGTGTGTGTTGTATTGTCTGTGTATGTGTGGTGTGTGTGGTATCTGTGAGTCTCTGTGTGTGTGGTGTGTGTATCTGTGTGTGTGTTATCTGTGTGTGTGTGTTTGTGTGAGTGTGTGGTGTTATTATGCCCTGGAACAGGAAGTAGCTGGCCTGCCTGGGCCTTGACTGTGTAGTCAGAAATGGCAGTTCTTCCTTTATTTTCTCTCAGGCACTTGGCCTCTCATCTGTGCCTGTCTGTCTATAGCACCCTCTTTCCTCTCCTAGTTGGGTGCTGGGTGCCTTCCTTGTTTCCCCGCCGCCTCACTGGTATCTTTTAAGTTCGAGACTCCAGCACTACCCACGAAAACATTCATTCAGCACAACTGTGTTCAATGCCTACTGCATGTTGGGAGGCATTTTTAGGCAATGGAATATGGCAGGCATCAAAGCAGAGTCCCTGCTCTCATGAGCTGACATCATCATCAAGGAGACAGCCGGGAAACAAATAAAGCTCTAACATTTTAGGTGACAAGTTGTGGGGTGGGGGTGGGGGGCTTCAAAGAGATGGTGGGGTGAGCTGGTGTTAGCCCTAGTGACTGAAGACTAGGAGACCTTTCTCTGGCCAGGGGCATCAAGACAGAGACTAAAGGCAAGTGATCAGTAATCCATGCAGGTGCTCAGGATCTGGGTGGAAAATCTCAGGTGGAGAGTTGCTTGGGGTATCCTCAGCCAGCAGGAGGCTGGTGTGGCTGGTGTGGCATGGTGAGGGAGCCAGGAGCCAAGTTCTAAGAGGCAGCATAACGACTAGTTCATGCTGAGCTGACTGGCCTCTGCGACACAGACTAGAGAAGAGGTGATACAGGGCCACTGCCATGAGCAGGTGTGCTCTGCACCAGGTAGAAGCCAGGACTGGAGGGTGTGAAGCCAGCAGGAGCAGTTAGGAGGCTGACAGTGATTCCCATGAGAGACGATGGATGCCAACCAGCCAGAAGCTCAAGAGATGAGGAGAAAAGGTCAGAATCTGGAAAGATTTGAAGGTTGAGCTAAGGCAATTAATTCTGATCGATCCAACTGATTTATTTCTGGATCTTTTAGTTCAACTGTTAACAGGGAGAATGTTACGGGTCCAGCATGGCCTGTGTTTGAACTGACAGAGGGACAAGGGCAGAGTCAAGTGGTACACAAACAGCCCCTCAGGCAAGTGAGGGAAGAAAGCTTCTCCAAGGAAGGTCCCAGAAGCTCCCTGTGGCTGACATGTTCCTGTCACTCATTCTGCATGATGCCCAGGATATCTTATGAGGGAGATGCTTTCATTCCCATTTTCTATTTAAGAACATCGAAGTTCAGTGAAGATGAGGAACTTGCCTGAGGCCATACAACTAGGGAAAGGAGGAATGTAGATTTGATTTTGTGAGTCCATCCATCTGATTTAAAAGTCTGTGCTGTAATTACAGAGTCTGGATGCCAGGAATGAAGAGAAGATGGCAGAGGAAGGGCGAAGGAGAGAACGAGATCATGGAATTCTCAGGGGTGCATCTGAAGTGAGGAGGAAGTGGCCATGCTAAGGACAAGCCACGACGGTGGGACCGGGAGGCTGTTCTATGCACAGCCAGGTAAAGTGCAAAGGAAGGGAGGTGGCAGGTGGCAAAGGGAGGCAGTGAGGCAGTATGTGAAATGCAGACTCTCTGGTCAGAAGACACTGCCACCTGCTGGCAGCATCATCTTGGGCAATTGCTGTCTAGAACCTCCAAAGGCCTTACAATGCCCAGGCTGACTTCACTTCATACTATGTAGCTGATAATGATCCTGAACTTCTGCTCCCCTGCTTCCACCTCTCCAGTGCTGAGATTACCCAGTTCATGCAGTGCTGGGGATGGAACCCAGAGCTTTGTGCATGCTGGGCAAGCACTTTACCCACACCACGTTTATTTCTTGCTCATGTTCCCTGTTTGCCCCCCTGCAGCTCTTCTGCTCTGTGTTATCTGCACACCAGCCCTGGTTAACAGAGTAGTCCCTTTGTCTGATCCCTTGCTATTTCAGTGACAGGGAACAGAGGTGGGGACAGGGACCACTGATGACTGCCTGAGTCAGGGGAGAGATGGGCCATATTCTAGCAATAAAAAAGCTACCCTAGACTCGCCTCCAAGATTTTAGGAAATAATCATCTTGGCTCACAGTGAGTTCATAAAGGGCAGCAGCCATGATGGTTAACAGGCCACAGAGCCCCAGGAGACAGTTTACTGATCAAACTTGGGCAAGGATCCTGGTGCTTTCCTTGAGTAGTTTGCCACTATGAAGCAGGGAAAGCAGCAGAGTGCAGAGCTTGGGTCTTGCCCTGAGCCCCACGCTGTCCCAGCACAGGCTTCTCTCTGCTTCTTCCCCGCCAGGCTTCCTGACTCTCAGCACGGCTCCTCCACTGGCAGTGTTCTGTCCTGTCAGATCCAGCCCCCCTTCCTCCCCCCCCAGCCAAATTGCTTTGTTTTTACTCTATCAGAAATTTGAGTGGTAACCATTCATAATGGCACATGTTGGTGATCTCCAGCTTACCAGAGTTGTCCATAGTAATGATTCTTTATTTTTACTCTTGAAAGTGCAGCAGAGTAAGGAAGCTTTTCTTTCAGCTTGATTTCCAATAGAAAAAAAGAGAAAATGCAAAGGGGGGCAGCATTTCAGTTCTTAGAACCCAGGGGAGTCCAGCTGGAGCGGCTTGTCATCAGCCCTACCTCTACTTTCAGAACTGTGAGCTGTGATTTGTCCAGACTTGTGTCGGCAGCTGAGAAAAGAGTTTAACCCTGCTGGACAACCGCTGTGAGGGAGGAAAGGAAAGGAGAGTTCAGCGGAGGCCAAGAAGTTGGCAGGAGAAAGGGCCAAATAGGAGAGGATGTTAGTCGTGGTTGGTTTTAGTTTTGCTTGGGCATGGATTTAATCATTCTCAGGGAATTTTTTTCTTTGACTTTATAATTTGAGCCTTATAACAACCCTGAGGAGTCGAAAGAGCAGAATTCTTGTCTATATTTTCATACACAAGATAAATTAAGCTCAGGAAGGTTCAATAACTATGCTGAGGACACACAGCAGGTGAGGGAGAGAGGGCATGTTATTCGACTGCTTGCTATTTTTATTAATCTGAGTAACCTTTAGAAGGTGGACATAGGTTTCCCAAATAGAATAACTTCTATTACTTTCTTAATCAGGAATGTTTAAATGTCCAGATGGTTTTGGTGGGGAATGGGCAAAGACTGTAGAAAGCAATGTAATGAAGGCTGACTGTGATTTGCAATAAACAGCAACAGTTAAGGTCAGACGCCTTGCCCCCAGGCTGCAGCCAGACTCTTACTGACAGAGATAGTGACAGACTGATTAATATGCATCTTTTTGGTTTTAGCGAGTATTAGGTTGCAAGCCTAGAAATCAACTTAGTTGGGCTGGAGTGATGGTTGGCTCAGTGGGTAAAAGACACTTGCAGCCAAGCCTGAAGACCTGAGTTTGATGACCAGAACCCATGTGGTAGAGAAGGAGAGAACTGACTGCCCAAAGCTGTTCTCTGACCTCTATGTGCATGTGCATATGCGTGTGTGCGTGTGTGGTGCATGTGTGTGTATGTTTGTGTACATAATAAGTAAACAAATAAATAAATGTAATAAAAAATTTTTAAAAAGAAATCAACCTGGCTAAGCTGAGTAGGAGTCATTCTTAGAGCCCAGAATAGGAGGGAAGGCTGAAGAATTAATTAACTTTGGAAATGGCAGAAAATCAAGGAGCCAGAGAGACTGAAAGGACAGAAAGTGTTGGGGAGGGTCCTGTGCACTGAACCTGTCCCACTGTCCAAGGCCTAGTTGAAGGTCACACCAAATGGCCTGTAGTCAGAGAATGATAAAAGAACCATGGTTACTGACAGAGGAGATGGATGCTGGGGGGACAAAGACATCATTCAGGCCACCCGCCTCTGTTCAATCCTCCAGTAAAGGCAAGTTTTCCAGCCTTGCCATGTGTGGGGAGAGGCGGTAAAGGCCTGCCTATCTTATTAACAGTAGGCTGCAGCAAGAATGTGGAGTTTGGAGGATCTCAGACAGCACCTTTCAGGGCAGAGAGGAAGTGCTTGAGATGTGCTGTGCTGTGTTGGGAGTCACTTTTTCTTATTTTGGTCTTTTTGAGACAGGGTCTCCCTGTAGCCCCAGCTGTCCTAGAACTCGCTGTGTAGACCAGGCTGGCTTCCATCTCACAGAGATCTTCCTGTTTCTGCCTCCCAAGTGCTGGGATTAAAGGCATGTGCCATCATGCCCGCAGGAGTTCCTTTTGATATCCTTTCTGAGCTCTGAGTTGAGCTGTTCCCTCTCAACACACCATGGTTGCTGCATTGTGGCACTTTAAATGGCACTGGGCACAGACTGATCATGTATTAGAGTCAGAATCATGTTTAGTGTTTATCATCAAAATTCTTGGAAAGTGAATGTCCTCCATGTTGCTAGCAGTGGACAGATGAATGCTGCAGCCGTAGAACCACTCATTTCGGGTTTTTTACCTTGAGAAGTACTGGAAATCTGTAAAACATGGCAGCTTCGTTTCCTAGAAAGCAATTCTGATCAGGTGTTAGGGTATACTTGGATGGACCCTAAATTCACATAATTATTGTTCCTTTGTAAATACCTCATTATAAAATAAGAACTCAAATGAACCATTTTATAGATAAAAAATGAAACACACTATCAAGCTCATGAAATCTAATCAGGCTAGTGTGTAAAGTGACATGGAAGTTGTCTGAGTGTCATAGTAACTAACTTTTCCATAGGCATTTCACATGCATAGTAACTGTGTGAGCTATCTCTGTGATTATCTCCCTTTTATATGTGAGAAGAGCAAAATCACCTGTTTACAGCCACGTGGCTAATAAAAGAGTCCTAAACTAGCCCTTCCGATCCAAAAACCCACTCTACACTCTGCCTACCTTACTCTCCAGATGTAGTCCCTTACTCATTCTGGTTACTAGTAGTAATCTTTACCACAACTGCCTTAATATTCAGAACCTAATCTATTACATTAATATAATTTAAAAGCTAAAAGGAAAAATCCATTGGTGTGTTCATAGATGAATTTTTGATGAATTAGAGTTTGCTAATTGTTTTAAAATCTCTTTTGGACAATATTTGCCATGTGCTAGGTTTCATGAACACAGTAGTGAGAAGAAAAAGACAAGATCCCTGCCTTGACAGAAATTAGAGCCTGGTCAAAATATCAGTTGATAATAAAATCATTGCAAGAAAGAAACGCACAATCACAGATTGTGAGAGTGATCAGTTCTTTGATAACAAATTCTAGCAGCAATTCTAGCAGTGGGTGGAGGACAAAGAAAAGACAGGGAAACAATTGGAAATATCAGAGTCTGGTCACTTGGCAAACGCTTATTGAGTATCCTGCAGGTATCTGATATCATATCAATTGCCCTGGGCAATCTGAAGATGATAAGATGTAGTCCTTGCTCCGCATAGAAACTCATGGGAGAAACACTTGTGCATAGATAACTGTAATCTTGTACTATAAAAACAAGAGCAGAGATGTATTATGACAATGGCAGTTATGGATGGTTATGATAGATTATGTCTGTTGCACAATTTAAGATAGTCTACATGAATCAACTTAGGACTTCTCAATTAGCTAAGTGTTTCTATATCTGAGCATGGGTGGGGAGAGGATGGAGAGCAGTCAGAGAAGAACCCATCTCAGGTTTGTGCCTGGAGGCCAGGCATGAGGAATAAAAGGTAGAGAAGTTAAGACAGAGCTAGGAAATGACAGAGAGGGAGGGAGACTTTAAACATCCAAAGGAGGGCAAGCTTGCTTTTGACTAAAGGACTTAGGAACTTGGGAGAAACTGCCTAGAGGAGATGGTATTTGACTAGGGTTATAGGCAGAGAGAGCAGTGTGCATCAAGGTATGGTAAATCTGAAGGCTGGCACAGCATGCTTTAGCAGCTGTCTGGGATACATAGCTATGCTTCAGCTTCTAAAAGAAATTTTTCACTTTTGGAATTTTGGTATCAGATCCTGAGAGTCTCTGGAAGTGAGGTTGGCTCAGACCTCAAATCCGTTTACAAACACCCTGGAAGAGGGCTTATGTTTCAGAAGCATGAGTGTGGGGCTGTGTGGAGCAGCATAGCAAAGCACAGTGTGGCCAGATGGGGCATGATGTAGGACCTGCAGCCAGGTGGTTTTTGAAGTGAAAGGTGACACCATCTGAGCCAGGCCCTGAAAAGGTCAGCCCGGTCCTCAATGACAGAATCTTTGGGGAGAACAAGACATGGAGACTAGTTAGTGGCTAGCTAGTTGTCCACACAAGGGTACAGTGGCAGCAAGTGAACCTGAGTATATATGTTACTAGGAAGAGCCAGCAAGACTTGGTACCAAAGTGAGCAGGGAGGAGATGGTGAGGGCCTAGGCAGTGTTTCTCAGGACCCCATCTGGAGCTGGGCGAGCCAGACAGTGCTCTCAGGGAAGTTAAAGTTCTGTTCCACAAGGGAAGATTAAGGAAGGATTATTGTCTGAGGAGGCCTGACTTCTTTATGGAGAGTGTCTAGCTTGCATCTTTTCTCCCTGAAAGAATCTCTCAAAGTGTCTTAGAAACTCAAACAATATTCCACAAATCTGGCAAAAGAGAAGATTGTTTAAGAATCATCAAGGAAGTTTCCAGAATAATAAAGACTGAAGACAGACCAGCTCATTGAGTGCTTTGCTTTGGCTCAGAAACAGAAGTTCCAGCCAAGTCAAGATAAGATCAATAATGTAAATTGTAACAGCTCCTGGGTACTTCATATAGAGAATCCCCATGTCACAGCCTCCCCCAGATCCTCTCAATGGTTTATGCAATAGCCTGGGGGCCTACTAAACCCCAGTTAATAGATAAAGAAATGGCCTAGAAAGATGGAGTCAATGGCTCACAGTCTCACCATTCTTGGACGGCAGAGTCAAGTTTCTGTTTAAGAATAGTGAGATGACACTGTCTGCGGTGGGGTAGAGTTTGAGAGGGATATGAGGACCAGGTGTCAAGGAGAGGGTTTATCTCCAGCTTTGTCACCTCCAGTCATTCAAGCAAAGCCCAGAGCTCACCTGTATGCAAGGTCCTAATAGGATAGTTAGAAAGCTTAACATAAGCAGAGAAAGTGTTGGTGATGTAAGATATCCTATTTTCCACATCCAAAGCCAACCACAGAGAAGACTCATAATCCTGTCGCTTGTTCATTTAAAGAGCAAAGTCTCAACAGGTGGGAATGACTTTGCCTGTATGTCATGTTTAGAACACTCAAGGGTACATGACCACTTGCCCATGTGCTACCTACAGGACTGTAGTGGGAGTGCTGGTGTGAGTCTTGTCACTCAGTCATCCAGTATCTACTGGGCTCCTACCAGGCACTGTGCACTGTGCCAGAAGCTGCTGGCATGAGAAGAGTCAAAAGCCCAAGTACGGAAGGGAAGATGGACACACAGACCCTGAGAGTCTAAAATTGTATCCGAGGGCATCACAAGGTTGTTGGTGATTGATCCTTAGCTGAGGGCAACAGAAGTGAGTGTCGATGCTTCTGTTCTACAGTGAAGGAAGGACCAACACAGTGGAGATGTCCTTCCCCATGAACTCATCTCCATCCCAGAGATGTCTGGGTCAATAGAATGCCATTTTGAAAGCAACTGAAGAACAGGAATGTACTGATGATAATCAGCAGGGCGTATGGACTTACGAGAGACAAATCATACGACATGGACATATTTTCTTTTCATCAGAAGGCAACTGGCTTTGGCTCAGGGCCATAAGTAGATTTAGAAGAATATTGTGGGTCAATTGAAAAATGACTTTTACTTTAGCTTTTTCCTGAATCCTAACCTGGGGAACCAGCAGGATGTACTAATTCTTCTTAAGTTAGAGGGAGGGGGGAAAAAGGAAGGGAGAGGAGTGCAGCTCAGTTGGAGTTTATTTATCTTGAGAGCATGGTTGAGTTGTCTCCAAAGGTGAAATTCTTGCACTTGAGGCAGGCTTGTCCCCCGAGGCTCCCAAGTTGAGGAGAAAGAATGTTTATTGATTGGGTTCATGCATTTTACAAGGGGATAAATAGATTGTTCTGAACTTGTTTTATGGTGCAACTGTTTCTTTACAGCAAAGACAATTGTTTTGAAGCACCAGCTTCAGGTAGCCTGCTGGCCTTCAGTCACTTCAGGTGAGTAGTAGATATTTTGTTTTTCTAAACTAGACACCAAGAAAATTTAAGGCAGACATGCAGTCCTCATCCCAGTCCTCTTTAGATTCTCTCCTTAAGCCTACCTCTGATCTAGGATAAGACCTGGAAGGCCATTCCACTTCTGGGTGGAAGCTTTCTTGCCTGGGCTCTCAACAGCAGATCCAGCGTGGCCTCAGGGTTGTGAGTGTTTTCCAGACTGACTGATTAATCTTGAATTGTTTGCCTGATGAATGACCAGGAGGATCTGTTAGATCTGGTTTGTTTGGCCTCAACAATAAATGTAATAAAGCTTCTAAATGTCTTGGGTTAACAAAGCCTCAGCAATCCTGCATGGTTACCTATCTGTATAGTATGTGCATTATTATTTATAGCTTGTGTATGAGTCTCGTATCTGCCTTGTCCATCCCCCATGCCTTGAGCATTAACCATATACCAGGCACTGTGTTAGAGGCTACTGATAGGAAAACAGTTATAGGCACTTTAGTCTTTAAAAGCCCAGTCTGGAGTGGAAGACAGACACGTAAACACACAGTTGAAGTTTAGTGTGATAAAAGCAGAGGTTGGAGAGGGGTATGCCATAAGGTGAATAAATGCATCCCAAGATCACAAAGGACATTCTAGAAAGGGAAGGATAGTTTGTTGTCTAACAGGACTCTACAAGTGTTCCTTAGGCAGCCTAAGTTGTAGAACCTTTAGAGCTGAGTCCTGACCACAGGGACTATTGTGTGACTTTTCTTGGGAAATTTATTTCTATTCATCCCAGCTGGTATATTAAGAGGTTAACAATAACAGAGTATATTCTTAGTAGCTGTGCTATCTAAGTTCAGCTTGATGAACCAATGAGTTAATTGGAATTAATTCATAGTATCATGGAATAAGAAGCTGCTTACAGGAACATGGGTGACTAGGGTACCTAGCATGGGTAATGAAACTGCATCCTTGGAGTTTCCTGAACAACTTGAAGACAGCAACACCACTGGATAGTTTCTCCCCAGATGTTTACCTCTTATTCTTATATAACCTTAAGGAGGGGCCTTGTGGTTCTTATGAATTTTGTAAGCCTGAGTCTGGCAAGTTTCTTATGAGCCTACAGAGCTTCCCCAGTTCTCCACAAAGGACTGTTTCAATTCTGAAGGTCAAGGAGGGGAGACAGAAGGAAACTATAGGTACTGTCCCTAGGAGAAAGGAACTGGGTGCTGGCTAAGTGGAAACAAATGGTAGCAGGATCTCTCCCTATCCCTTGAATTCTCAGGCAGGTCTGAGTTCCTTGGGCTGGAGACATGAACCATAGATTTCTCTGGATTCCCTGTAGGAATTGAGGTCCCACAATAAACACTGTCCATTCAAATGCAGTAGGCACCTGCCTGGGAAGCAGCTAGCAAGAGACTTATTCTATAAAGAGAATAACTTGGAGTTGACCACCAAGTCTGAGCAACTTTGTTTCCCTCTTGTCCCCCGTTTGTGCCCCAGACAACAAGCACCTTGCACCTTTTCATATGTGAAAGCCCTTACTGTCTTTCTTTATGGATTATGGATTAGTCCCAGATCTTCATCTGCTACTGCAGACGAATAGGGTTGCATACTGATTCACATCACTTAGAGCTAAAACATCTTCCAACAAATGGAAATGGCTGCTGTAGGGAGCTTCAGACAATGTACTTTTCATTAATTAAAATGACAGAGTTATTCAGCCCTCAGCTCAAAACTCTCTCTAAAAGATGATTAGGTATTCAGGGTTGTCATATTCTATGCCTCAAGGCAGCCTGGGAAGGAAAGGAAGCTGGGTGTGCGGCAGGGACACAAAGACTAGGAGCAGGGATAACCTCTCAGAACAGGAAAGGCTTTAGAAGCAGAAGCTGGAATGGACCAAGGTCAGGTCCAATGTCATGAGTGGCCCAGCTTATTTGTTTCTTATAACCCCTCTTCCTGTTGACCCTGTGACTGAGTGGAAAGAGTATCAGAACAGGATCCGGGAAGCTGGAAGTCTGGTTTTGGCTCTGCTCTGTGTTGAAGGAAGCACAGGAAATGTGGTGTCTTGGTTTACTGACCTGTGAAATGGGCTGGCCTATTTATGTGAGCTGCTGTGACAATCATCCAGGATATTACGTCCTTGAGCAGCATCTGTTTTCTCATCTGTAAATGAAGATGACGCAGTCTCTAGGCCATGTCTAGCTCTAAAATCAAAAGATACTTTGAAAAATAAGAAATTATGACTTCAATACTTATTGTTTTTATTCCTCATAGTAAACTAAAGCTTTTGCTAAGGTGCTTAGTAATCTGCTGTGCTTCACTGGCTAGTACTGAGGAAAAGGTAGCAAGGCAACCCAGAACTTGTGACTGGTCAGGATGTATTCTCCAGGGAACAGTGTTGTGACCACCTACTTGGAAAGGAAGATTCTACTGCAAAATGAATCCCAAAGGATGTTACCGTCATCTCCCTCAAGCAAGTAATTGAAACTCTTTGGACAGCAAAATGGATTTTTTTCTTAGGAATAGATACCACAGTGAAAAAATGCTATGACTTTTGTCTAGATCAATTAAAAAAAACTACTTGTAGACCCCTTGAATGGTACAAAGGACCCATGGCCCTTTGCATTCATGCTAAAGAGGCAAGACATGTGAGCATGGAGCATGGAGGAGAAGTAAGTTAAATGAGAACATAATGTAAGTACACAAGAGCTGAGGTTTATTCTATGGTCAGGTGCTGAATGTAAGCTTGTGAGTTGGAACAGAGATTCTGGGGATCAAATTCATGTAATATCATGGTTTGATGGTCTGAAAATTCATGTCAAAGTTTAATCTCCACTTTGAGATGATAAGAGGGAAAAACTCAGTCTGACTATAGTATTTAGAAATAGAACCTTTGGGAGGTGATTACGATTTAATGAAGCCAATAGGGTGAGGACTGTAACTTTATAAGCAAAGGAAAGCCCTGAGCTGTAATGTTGTGTCCCCATGCCCTACATCATCTTGGGAGTCTGCAGAGTCCCAACCAGCAAGAAGGACTCACCAGATGTGCCTGCAAACCTTGAACTTTCCAGACTGCTTTTTAAAAAACATTTTAAAATTACATTTTAATTAATTAGTTAATCAATTAATTAATTAATTAATTAATTAATTAATTAATTGTGTGTGTGTATGCACATGCATGCCACAGTGGACCTGTGGAGGTAAGAGGACCATTTCCTGAAGTGGTGGGTCCCAGGGATTGAATGCAAGTCATTAGGCTTAGAAACAGATGATTTTACCTATGGAACCATCTCACCTGCCCAAGTCCATGTATATAAATAACTCAGGCTGTGATGCTTATACCAAAAGAAAACCAGTGAAGACATAGCATCTTAGGTTTCAGAACACACCATGAGCCGCAAAGATGGTGCTTTGCTGGGTCCTAAAGAAGTTGAGGTCCAGGGAGGCAGATGGAGAAGGGCATATAGACTACATTTCTCAGACACCCCCAGATTGGAAAGCTGGGGTTTCATAAAACAGAGTGATCACACCCTCACATTGATGCCTTCCTGAAATTTCTACTTCACAGGATGTACTCAGAAACATGGCCCATTTGAGAAGGCTCTGGTGAGGCAGCTCATTGCCAATGATAGGAATCTGTCTGTCTTCCCAGGCTTTCTCCTGGGAGGATAGTCTAAATATATACTGAACCCAGAGGCTTGGTGGCCCAACCTTTGAATCTTGAGCAGGTCACTTAAACTCTCAGAATCTGCTAATGGGATGGGTTTTCAACAGTCAGTATCTCTATGAACCAAGAGAAAATATTCCTGGTAGAAGAACTTTGTCAACTCCCAAATTGTCACTGGAAACTGAAAATGTTTTCCAATGTTATTACCACTGGTTTTTGTTTGGACTGGGTATTTCCAGATTCTTGGCATCTTCTTCAAAGAATTGAAGAAATGCACACAAAAACAGAAGCAAAATATTTCACCCAGAAGCAAAGCTAAAGTATAGAGTAGTTACCCTGCAGGGGAGCACTGAGCCCCCAAGCAAGCATGCAGTTTGAGTGCCAGGTTACTGTTGGGACTTTCTTTCATGGGTCCAAGAGGAGGAAGAGTTGGTGGCTAGGGACAGAGAGTAGGTGGTTTTCTGTTTTGACTGATATGCTTGGGTTATGTAAGCCTTTGTTCATTGTGTGCAAGTTCTTTCCCTGGTGTATCTGATTTTAATAATATACATCACTAATCATGCATAGGCACAAGATGGTAAACAGGATTTTTCTCTAAAAGTTTACTCAGAGGACACAATTTGCCTTACTGTGTATACACCTCAAACCAATCTAGGCTAAACTGGCCCACTATCCCTAGTTTCAAGATATGTTTCAGGATGTGTTTGGCCATAAAAGGTGAATTACTAAAGGTTTCCAAGGTACCATAGGTTGAAGTGACCGATGGCTTTGTTTGGACAAGGGTGTGCATGTGGTTTGATGTAAGTGGGGTCCAGGTTGCTAGATGCAGTGTTGGGAAAGGATTGTGTATATAGCTTAAGCCAAGTAAGGCTTGGGTTGCTAAGTTATCCTTACTCTTTACTGTCTCAGTGTAGTATCTGCACTTTCTCATTTCCTTGTGTGTAAAGTGGGTATGGTTTACATCAACGTTTATTGCACAGGATCACTTTGGACATGAAACAAGGCGATGTGTGGGGTGTTGTTTATGGTGCCAGGTTCAGGACATGGGGAGTCCTTGTTTGTGTCTTTTATTTTTTTTCGTCTAATAGTTCAGTTAAGTTATAAAGGGTGATCACAAGAAAACTCTAAAGGCTTGCTAACAAACGTCTCCATTGTTCACACCCCAGTGACTGCCCCCTCTAGAGAGGAACTAAGAAATAAAGCAGCTCTAGCTCAGCTGTTCAACCCAGTACTTTCCAAGTGAACATACATCTTTTCTGATTCAGCTCAACCCCTGTAGTGAATTGCAGGGCAGATAGCAGCTTACCCTGACCTTCTCCCCCTTCTTTCTTGTCCTCTGATGAAAGCAAATGAACGACAGGTGATAAGAGATTGCAGCCAGCTGAGGAGCCTTGAGGCTCTGCCTCCGTAAATGACTCTGCCCACCCGTCCTAACTATGGTGGTCCCTCGGTGGCCAAGCATATGCGTCAAGGAGGAGAAGAAGGGAGCAAAAGCTCCTGCCAGCCCAGAGCTCCATGATGGATGGGCAATTGAGAGCTCTGGGGCCTTTGCTAAGCAGGCAGTAAATCCCTGTTAACTAGATTTGCTTGAGTGAGGGGCAAGTGCTTAGCACTGGCTCAGGAATCCTGACTCATCTAATACGGAAACCCTATTTGTGTCCTGGGGCTCTTTGGGCCTTTGAGACTTCCTCTGCCATTGACAGGCTTTCCTGAGTCCATCTTCCTGGTTCCCTAGGTGGGCTGTACTGAGTTCTATCTGAGGTCCTTTCTCCCCTCACTTTTCAAGTCCACAGTCAGTCTTGGTATCTGCCTAGATGCCATCATCACAGCATGCTGATGCCATCTCAGTTCCTGTCTCCTACCCCACCATTACTTTGAGCTTCTCAGACAAGTTTACTCAGACATCCCACGTGGGTCTTCTGCCAAAGCATCCCAGACCAAACACAAAACTAAAAAAAATTATCTTCCCTCTGTTTCCTATTTTGTGTCACAGCATCACTGATCAGCTTGAGATCAGTTTTGACACTTCTTTTTCATCCCAGGAATCATCAGCTTGGGGAGAAAAAGCTACCTAATGTTTTTCCTCACTATTGATCACCCACATAGTCACAGGGTTATATTGTTAGAGATGAGATCTGTTTCTATCTTTGTACTGTTTAGAAACCCTTTTCAGCCCTCCACAGATTATAGAATGACTAAGCTCTTCAGTGTGCCTATCGTATCATTTTGACTTTAATTGCCTACCTGGGCCAGGTTTCTTGGGCTTTTCATTGTCCATGCTTGAGGGGTCAGAACAGTGACTCACTGTTTTGGTTTCCCTTATTGAGGAAGATGGGGGAGCTTCCTAGGTGACATCCTGGAATCTGCATTGGAGGCCAGGCCTAGTCAGCATCCCTTGGCCTGGCTCCTGACCCCTCACCCCAGTCTGGGATGTCTTTCTTACTAACATCTCTCATTATACTACTCTATTCTAGACTATCCAGCTCTAGGCCTTGGCCCTATATTGTCCTGTTTAAGGATCTTCTTCTTCTCTTCTATCTGGCTTGTGGCTAGATCTTGGGGCTATATTGAATCTTCTATAATGTTGGAAATTTTCTTGAGAGCTAAACTAGAATGAGTCAAGTCCTACAGAAAACCTGATGCTTTACAGAAGAGGGAGCAGGGAAGGAGAGAAGAGTGCCCTGAGGCAAGTGGAGAGTAGAAACACAGGAGTCATTCCCAACAGCCTTGACCTTGCCTCCTTGTGGTCTAACAGACATCACTTGACAGCAATGGAGGCAGGGAGAAGCCCCACAGCAGGACAGCTCCTGTGAGGAGAATCGATGGGTTTGTCTGCCTGGCTCCCCATCTCTCCATCCCCTTGGTCATCTGCCCCACACCAAACCACCTCCTCTGTATTTTGTGGCTCCACACTGGTCCCTTAGCAGGCATTGGAGGAGTTGGGTTCTATCCTTTGTTGGATGAATTCCTTCCAAGTCTGTAAATGAACAAATGACCCAGGCGAGGAGGGCTCAGTGAGGGGGGCATGACATGTATTTCTTGAAATTCTATTTGCATTGGCAGTTACGTAAAATCCTATAGAACTGAATGCAAAAATCTGTATTCAATATTAAGGCACAACTCATGACATTAAAGAAAATATGCCTACAGGGGTTACCCATGACTGTGGCCCAACTATCTATGGGGGCCAGATTCATTCTTATAAAGGACCTGAGTTACCTTGGCTCAGAGACATCTGTAGGAGAGAGAATGAAGAGTTCTTGAGCCCAAAGCCTGGCTTGCAACTGATGAATGTACTAGCTGAGGCTGGTCAGCAGGAGCCCAAGAGAAGGAGTGCATGTCTTTACCCTGACCAGGTTCTAGCTGCTAGGCTTCCAGGCCTCCTGACAAAGGCATACATAAATTGGACCCTACACAGGAGGTGTACCCAGTAAGCTCTAAGTTCTCACTGTATTGAAAACAGCATACCATAATAAATTGTGGCTATGATGAACATTTTAGTTTTTCCTCTTAGTACCTGCCCATCCTATTTTGATGAATAGTCTTCAATGAATAGTTGAGATTTATCTTCCCTCCTAGGAAGGCCACATGTTTTAGGCCTGGTCCCACTTTTAATTTAAGGGGTGGCACACAAAATGAGCAGAGGCTAATAAGAATTCTTTATTCCCTCAACTATAGTGTGTGTGTCAAGGTCTATTAGGAAAGAAAATGTGTCTTTGCTGAGCTTTGGAACTGTCAATGTAATACTGGAGCTGCTGCAGCGACCTTACCACCACACAGAGAGAACTTGTCTGAAAACAGAGCTAACCAAGGGGAGTAACAAATGTAAAGGTCAGACCCCTTGAACTCTGTATTAAGTGACACAAGAGGTCAGCTCTACCTGGGATTTTTAATTTCTATGAACTTTTTTGTTTAAACCAGTTGAGTTGGGTTTTCTGTCACTTGCAACCATAAGAATTCTAATGACTGCTTGTTCTATAGACCCCTTAAACCTGCTGGCAGTTACATATTTGCTTTTCCCCATTTTCTTTGATTTTGTTTCATTAGCACCAAGTTGCCTTCTGACTAATGTTGATTTCCTGGGGAAAGGGACTGTCCCTATCACATTTTCATGGGATTTTCCCACATGAACAATAGTAGTTTTGTTTCATTTTTATTATGAAGTAAATGGGTTTTCTAATTTTATAATTTGCTCACTGTGAACCTGATTCCTTAGAAAAGGTACAAAGTGGGTTTTTGGCTTGAAGAGAGTCAGATTTTGGATTGTAGAACACTGGCTTTTTCCCTTGAGGAACGACCTGGAGTCGATGCGCAGTGACATGGTCACCAGAAACATTTTATACCCTTGTCCTTCAAGTATCATCTGAAATTTCTCCTCCACCTCCTCTCACATTCATTGATTCTGTCATTCAACAATTATTTTTCAGACATTGGGTACACATAGTGAAAAACACTCACCTTATTGGTCTTGCAGTCTAGGGAGGGGATACAGACAATAGACAAGAAAAGTCTGTCATATAGATAGCAACCATCATTGGGAGGAACTGGGAATTTTAGACAGGGCGATCAGGCCTGAGTCTCCTGACCAAAGAATGAGGGTAAGAAGCAGAGTAGTTATCCATCCAATAGGAGAAGAGTGTGGGAGGGCAACCAATGCTAAGGTCCTGGGTAGGAATGGGCCGGGCAGGCCAGAAGAAGCAGCGAGGAGGCCAGTGTAGCTCATAGAAGTGAGTGAGGGGTGAGCAACAGGAGATGAGGTCAAAGAGAAGGAGACCCAGGGCATGTGGGCACATGGGGTCCAAGTGAGCATGTGGGAGGTGGACATTGGCTAGAGCCTTTCTAGCTGCCACATTGATGGACTACGGGGGTTGCAGGCAGATGCAGGTGGGAGGCTGTGGTGGCCTGAACAAGAATTAGAGACAGAGAAAACAGAATCTACTGACAGACTGGTTAGAAAGAGAAGACTGAAGGATGGTACCAGTTTTTTATTTATTTATTTATTTTTGCCTAAGTATGGATGTACACTCGACTCTTGCTTGGTAACATGGTCAGTTATCTGGGTGTCTGCTTCTTCTATTGGACATTTAGTTCCATTAGGCCAGGGACCTTTCATCTCTACATCTTCATCTCCCCAGAATCTCTGTTGAGGACACTCTTGCAAGAGAAGATTATGTGACAAGGTTGAAAGAATTATGTCTTCAGAAACCCAAGTAGCTCTCTTTGAGAAACCTCTGAGAGGGTCAGGCAGTGTTTTCTCATGGGTTGGAGACATGGGCTTGATGTGACACAGAGGGAGAGCTCAGGTTTGGCAGAGGAGACTCTAAGAAGTTTGGAAGTCAAAGGAGGCCAGGGTTCTGGGGCAGGCCAGAAGCACTGGTGGTCTGGGACCATGGCATACAATCTGGGGGCACACAGATGTCAGCAGAGGTTAGGCATCAGGAAACAGCTGGCTGTGACAACTGCCAAGAAGCACATGCAGGTGGGTGGTCTAGGAGAATGAGGAACGGCAGACATACGCCACCCACAAGGGCAGTAGAGTGACAGTGGAAAATGGAATGGTGTCTGGGATAGAGCTTGGGCAGGCAAAGAGACTGATTGTAAATGGAAATTTCCCTCCAATCCTCTCAAGATTCTTCAAAGAGGCCAGAGAACTGAGATTCTGTGACTTGGGAGGTAGGGGAAACCATACTACAGAGCATTAAAGTGACTGGAGGAGGACCTTGGGGAACTGGTTTATAATTGTCTCTAGGGAGGTTCTCCTGGGGTATCAGTAGTGCTATGGTGGTTTTCTTCTTTGTCTCTCTTCAGCTGTGTTGTTTGTTGATGTCCCAAACTAACCCATGTCCCCTGCTGACCTCTCTGGGTTAAAGTAGTATCATTGCTCTCCTTCTTCAAAGTAGATAGATTGTTGTGTCCCCTCATCTTCTTTGTCCCCACCTGTTGGCAAAAATTAGGATTTAAAATATTTGGGTTTTCTGCCTCAATTGTATCAGCTTAATCAGTTTGACACCCCTCCTTCCCTCCCTCCCTCTTCCCTTCCTTTATCATGAGCTCTATTGTCTTCTGATTACAAAATAAATACATGCTGAGTGTAGAAGGAATTGACTTTTCTGGAGATTTCCTTTGGAATTTTATTCCCCATGAACTCTGGGCAGTTTGGGAAGTGCTGAGGGGGTGGCATCACTGAATGTAAAGGCATCCTCAGCAGCCTGGCTAGAGAGAGAGCTTCTGGAAGGAGTGCTGCAGCGACAGCTTTCTTACTGTGTAAACATTCTGGCCCCTCTCATCTCCTCCCCTTTTAAACATGTGTCTAACAGCAACAGCTGGAATTATATGGCATTCGCTCACTAGAAAATGCAGTCTTGGACTATTTTGGAGGGAGGGTACAGCTTTTCCTTGGCTAGTTGGCTTTGGTTGGAAGGACTAACTCATTTTGTGTAAAATTTTGCAGTTTATTTATGCACTAGTTTTACAGGGTTCCCTGTAGATTTCTGAATACTTCCAGTAGTACACTTACAATCGTTGGGTCAAAGTAGGAAGAATTAGGTAGTTAATAAAACCTGTCATACTGTTTATCTTTTGATACTGTTTTCCCCCTCCTGAACTCATTAAGTTCTGTGGGTCATGACATGAAAATTTCCTGCTTCCATAAACGCCACAGAAAGAAATGTTTATGGATCATCAGTCTTTGTTGTGTATCACCGGACTCATACTCCTCATCATCTGTACGGGGAATCTTGTTCCTGTCTTCCCAATGTTCCTGTCAGATAGATGGAGAAACTACAACTGTGAGAGGTCAAGGACTTGCCCAAGAATTTAGAATTCATCTACCAGAGCTGAAGTGGTTGCAGATATGTCCTTAAATATTGTTTCAGGGTTAAGGTCATAAAAATTGCAATTTGAGTAAAATAAATTAAATTGTTAAATTACAAAGACCAAAGGTATTTATTCTCTGCTAAGATTGTTTTTTATAGTTCTTTCTCAATTTGACACTCTCTCTTTTTAAACAATCCAACCAGCCAATTGTCCAGGGATTAACATATTACCAAGCACAGGTTTGAACATGAACATGAAAACCTACTGGCTTGGCTGATGAGGGAGACAGCTTGGTAATGGACCTTGGACAGTATATGTATGAATTAAGCACCTTTCATTTCCTTTGCTGCAAAAACATCAATTAAGCTTGAGTAGTCCATGGGTTTTTTCCACTTTCAGTCAAAAGAAAATCAGCCTAAATTTGTCTGTAGTGTCTGTTCCCATGGGCTTTGATCATTAATCCTCCTCAGCCCTTTCCGGCCCTCTGCTCCCTACCAAACCAGTACCCACACGCTCCTGTTTCTGTCACCCTATGAACAGTTACTAGGCAACAATTTGTTCAGTCTCTGGTATAATGAAGATATGCATTGTGTTTTGGAGGTTGGTTCTACTGAGAAGGTGCCCATCTGTTCCACTTAAGGTGAGAGGGGGGTGTATTTAGAGTCCTTTTACAGGTTGGTCAATTGGCTTTGACCTCATAGCTTGGTCCCCAGTCAGGGCTGCCCTGTACCTGTACTTGAGCCAAACAGATGTGTCTCTGCCAGCCCTCCATCTGATACAAGCTAGAGAAAGCCTAATTTGTCTTTGCCAGGCCTTTCCCAGCCCAGATTTTTTGGATGACATAGTGCTGGAAATGCTATGTTCTAAGAATGGATCCCAGTAAGGACGTTTCCATCATCCTGAGCCTAGCATCCCAGTGGCATGAGTAATTCTGAGCTAACCTGATCAGACCATGTCTCCCTGGAGTGAGGTGGTCTAGCGCATCTAGCTCTTTCTTTGCATCTTGGCTGAGATACTCATAAAGCTTCCCTCGAACCAATTCATCTCTCCATTTCCTAAGGTGACAGTTTATTGAAATGGTCCAAAGTGATGGGTATTTCTGTGTGCCCTCCCCACACTCTGCTGGGTGAATGAAGGAGAACCTATATAGCTGCTATGTCCATGTTTTTGTCCAGGAAAATAGCAACTGGGATTCAACCTACTGGGCATTATCAGCCTCATTTTCCAGATGAAGAAACTGGGGCTTAGAGATGTTTACCATGTTATCCTGGTTAGCAGAGTCAGTGTCTATCCAGGATGGAATGGTTCCAAGGACCACTCTTTAGTGTTTTAAACTGTGTGAAACATTTTGTGCAATTGTGTAGTAGGCTGGAATGCAATTGTGCATTTGTTGAACACAAATTATTATACACACATATTTATAATACTTCATATATAATCAAAGCTTTCCTTCAATTTCTCCTCCTTCCCCGAGAGGTGCATTATCTTGGTGGTGGCATACAGCAACCCCTGTGTGACTTACATTTTCTGTCATGTAACTATGAACATGTGTTTGCACTGTTCTGCATTTTTAACTTTTATTTCATTGGTACCAGCTTGTGATTTTCTTCTGTGTATTGTTTTTGACTCAATGCTTATGTCTTAGATTCTACCTATGTTGCCATGTGTAGCTCTAGTTCACTTATGACTACTGAATGGTATTTTATTATTTGACAAGCCATAATTCCTTCATCCATTCTCTAGTTGATGTGCATTCTGGTTATTTCCAAATTTCCAGTATTACAAAGAGCAATGCTATGAACATTCACATTATGTATCGCTATATAAACATTTGAGGGTTTCTCCAGGAGAATTTCTGGGTCATAGAGCCCATGCATCTTCAATTTCTTTGGTTATTTCAGATTTGCATGCCAAAAGGCCTGTATCAACCCACATACCTGGGATGGATTGCTTGTTCCTCTGTATACTCTTCAGTGCATGGAATGGTAGGCTTTTTATATTTTTCAGAAGAGATGATGTAAAATGGCTCATAGTTGTTGGTTTCCCCAACCTTCTCTTCATTTTTTATAATAAATTCATGAAAAGAAAGGTAAAGGGACAAAGGTACTTTTGTTGGGTGGGTGCTTATGTGCTTTCTCAGGGATGGGGAAAGAGGAGGACCTGGCATAGGCTGGAGAAATCAGAAACCCCAAAAGCCAGAAATTTGGTAGTGCTTATAATTTGTCAATCAGACAAACCCACACACAACATATTGGGAATGTGAGGAATGGGTTCTATGTGGGTTCTCATCTGATAAAAGGTAGAGATGTGTTCTGCTTTTGAAGGCTACAGTGGTGGCTCTCTTTGGGGTTCTGTCCTCAGCCATGCTTAGCCACAATCATGTTTTCCCTGCAGCAGTCAGTCTGCAGGTGCAATTGTGTAGCAGGCTGGAATGTGATTGTGCATTTGCTGAGCTTAAGCTCTGGTACTTTGGGGGACTAGAATGTTTCTACCTTGGCATGCAGGATGTATAATATGGGAAGTTTTTCAGGCTTCCAAAGGGTGTTTGGCATCACTGGGTGCTATGCATCTCAAATGTGTAAGGTATAGTGGGAAAAAAAATCCACTTTTCTTGAGTGCAAGCCCACTTCTCTGGCCCTCTGTATGTGCTCTGAGCTATCCTTAATGCCTTTGCTGCCTAAACTCTGTGGAATGAATCTTGTTGTCTGTGATCAAGAATCCTTCATTGCTGGGGCTGGAGAGATGACTCAGCAGTTAAGAGCACTGGCTGTTCTTGCAGATGGCTAAGGTTCAAATCCTAGCACCCACATGGCAGCTAACAACTCCAATTCCAGGAGATCCGATGCCAGCTTCTGACCTCTGTGGGTGTTGCCTGACATGGGTGTTATTACATATATTCAGGTAATACATGCATACACTTAAAATAAAAAAATAAATAAAATATTTTAAAAGAATCTTCATTGCTCTTACTTTCAGAGGTCTTTCTATTTGCCAATGCTTCATATCTATCTCTAACTCTCCCTCAAACATTTTTCAAAGCAAGTACTATTAGTCCTGTTTTAGAGATGAGGACACCCAGACACCAAAGCATAATTCGACAAAGGGCATGGTAAGAGGTGGACAAGCTGCAGAGCCTACCAGATGAAACCTGCCCTTTCCACCTTTGGCTGCTCACCTGTGCATTACTGGATTTTTTTCCCCATAGTACTTGCCACATCTTAGATTTATGTAGTTGTTTACTTACTTCCTGTTGCTCACAAGCAGCACTTCAGTTATATAGAGGGCAAGGACAGTTCTTGTTCACCATTGTATCTCCAGCCCTGAGCATAGTTGACACGCTGAGGATATTTTTAGAATGAATAACTGCACCCAACCAACCTACTTTGGGCTTTTCTGGGGGAGCTATTCCTGCCAGCATGTCTGCCTGTTTAACAATGCTTCTCAAAACGCTTTCCCATGTGTCCTCTGGTTCGGTAGTAATAGATTAGGGTGTCTCATGACTCTTGGATTCTAAATCCAGTGCCTACTTTTCTGATATTCCCTGGATATTTTAAATCTTTCCAGTGTCTAATCAAATTCAATGTGCTTCAGTGCCTATCCTTAGGCCTGTGTCCACACAACCAAGCAAGTTCTAAGAGTTCTTTAGGTAAATGACAAGGCTTGTGGGCAGAGCTGGACAGGAACAGAGTGGGGCATTGTTCAGTGGAGAGATGCTCCCTGTCACTCACTATCTTTCTTCTGCAGTCTGAGTGTGAGCTGAATCCCAGTCCTTGTGTTTGGAGTCAGTCACAGGGTCAGGATAGCCTCAGCTATTCATCTGTGAGGGACTCAAGACCAAATAGCTTTGGTGAAGCGCCTGGTAGGTACCTGTCACTTGGTAGCTATTCTGTTTCTAATGCATTCACTTCAGCTTAGATCTTCTGCCTTTATGTCCTTTCCTATAAATTCCTTTTTTTATTTGTATATTTTTACTTTATGTATATGAGTGCTTTGCCTGCAGGTATGTGCACCTGTGCCTGCAATGCCCATGGAAGTCAGAAGAGGGCTTCAGATCTCCTAGAACTGGACTTAGGGATAGTCATTAGCTACCATGTGGGTACTGGGATTCAAACCTGGGTCCTCTATAAGAGCAGCCAGTGCTTTTAACTGCTAAGCCATTTCTATAGCCCCCAAGTTCTTCATTCTATGCTCTTTTGAGAAAATGTCTCATGATCCCTGTGGTTTACAAATAAGTCAGGACCAACCTTACTGGCTTTTGTCCGCAGTTCCTCCTGTAACCACTTCTTTGAAGACAGTGTTTGGCTGTTTGTTCTCTGTGTATAGTGTGTATGTATGTGTGTGTGTGCATATTTGTGGTGCACATGTATGTGGAAGCTGCAGGTTGACATTGACAGTCTTTCTCAATCATTCTCTACCTTATTCATGAGACAGGGTCTCTCAATTGAACCTAGAGCTCAGTGATAAGGCTTGCTCTGGGATCTCCTGTCTCTGCCTTCCAAGTACTGGAATTACAGGCAGATCATCAGGACCATCTAGCATTTCCATGTACGCTGGGGATCTCAACTCCAGTCCTCTTGCTTGTGCAGCAAATACTTAGCTTCTGAGCTCTTTTTACAGCCCAGAGACCATTTATTGATTCCCAGAATATGCAAGATTGTAAGACCCAGCTCTGGTTCTCTCCTCTGAAATCCACTCACATAGTTAAATCCACACTCTGGAACATTAAATGAGTAGAGAGAATTTTGAGAAAAGGTACTATGAAAGGCAAAGAATTACCGACTGAATCTACAGGTGCGTTAGTTTTCCTCAAACTGATGCGTGATATACAGTTGTCTCTCTCATCTATGGATGCCTAAAATCTTCGAGAGTACTAAACCCTGTATATATTGTTATTTCTCTTTTCAAGTTTAGCTTACAAATTAAGTACAGTAAGAGATGGATAATAGTCAATAATAAAATGGAAAAGCATCACAATATACTATGATAAAAGCATTACTGGCTCCTCACTTCTTTTTACTTAAAGGAAGCACACTATGACCTTTCTTTGGCTAGGACCAGCACTCTTGCAATTTAAGGTATTGCTAAGAAAAATCAGAGTTATATGAACATAAGAGTTACCACTACAGTTCAACTGATGACTAAGGGTGCCATTCAGAACCTAGTGGGTGGGTAGTGTATATGCAGAGATACTCTGGACAAGGAGTGAGTCACATCCTGGGTAGGATGGAACAGGCGAGCCTGGCTAGAGCTTTCCTCATATTCCTCACGCAGGTGTGCGATTTCAACTCATCAATTGCTATTTCTATTTAATATTTTCAGCCTGAAATTGGCCTCAGATCACCAGTCAAGGGAAGTCAGACCTCAGATAAAGGGTGCTATGTGTAGGACCTGACGTGGACAAAGGAGTACAAGGGTGTGGAACTAGCCAGACCCTTTTACTCTCCTTGCTAGCTGTGTGGTCTTGGGAAAATTCCCTGAGCTTAACCTCTCTAACAACCATTTTCCACACTTATAAACAACCCCATGGGGTGTTGTGCAGTTTAGAGATAATATATGTAAATCTCTCAAAGAGCAGACACTGTTCTTACCAAGGCAGGTCAGGGCCTAGCTTGGTAGTACTCTGCATTCCCAGTTCACTGCCCTGCAAACACATGAATGCATGTGATGCTATATATATATATATATATATATATATATGTATATATATCACACACAGATACATAGAACCATATACAAGGCACACAGCACACATACACACATATTTACATATATTCAAATGCACACATACCACATGCCATGCACACAGATGCTACACCAAACACACAGATTTATATAGACATGTATTACATACACATATACAGTGCACACACACATGCATGCACACATACTACACACATGCATACAGACACATAACCACACAAAATAGATATATGTATCCATACTTATTACACACACAAATAGGCACACACAAATACCACACCACACACAGCATACACAACCCCTATCACACACAGCACATGTAGATATATAATATTACATAACACATACACATACTCTATGTATATGCTGCACCCACATACAAATACTACACACAGCATACATAATCCTTCATCACCACTCACGTCCTTTAGGCACCTTTCCAATACACTCAGCTGACATGAGAGGAGAATCTCTGGTACGATTTGAGCATTTTAAAGGTTCCATTTGATTTTACTGGGAGAAAAAAAATGATACAATTTAACCACTCTACCTGACAGTGTCAGGGAAGCAAATGAGGAAAAGAACAAAGTTCAATTCAAGAAAGAGGGTTTAAAAAAGACTAATAACATCCTATCAACCTTGTTACTCAGTTGTGACTCTGCCAAATGCTCTTCGGGAGCAGCAGGTCAAACTGTGTTTTAGGACCCAGGGTTTGGGGGTGCTACTCCTCTTAGCAGGGGTAATAGAGCTGGCCCTTTGTTTTCCTTACTCAGAGGGACTGCTGGAGGTGACAACAGCCTCAATAGTAACATCCCCTTAAAATAGTAAAGTGCACTCCTGTCTTCCAGTGCCTTGAATGTGCATATGTGATTGTGGAGCAGCTCTGGGGATATGAGAGAACTGACAGCTAGGTCCTCTTGTTAAGTCCCAGAAGCTTCAGCAACTTGTTTAGGTTCACATTGAATTATGCTTTCAGACCTCAATCACCAGCCAGGTAACAAGTAAAATCTATTTAGAGGTATATTGCATGTCACATATGATGATCTTGGTGGCAGAAAGACCAGGAGCACTTCCTTTTCCAAAGAGGGAATTCGATTTCTTGAGCACTATTGGGTTTGGCACCTTCACACCTTTGCTCACCAGTCCACATGAGTTAGGTGCTGCTGTTCTCTTCACTTTACAGATGATGAAACTGAGCCAAGTAACCTGTTCAACGTAACACCATTAAGTGGTAAAGTCAGGATCAAAGCCAGGTAGTTCAATGACAGAGCCTGTCTCCTACCCACTAAGCTCAACAGGATGCCCTCCAGCACATCAAGGGAATGGTCAAAGGCACACTGTAAGGAGAGGTAAGCCTTCCTCTTGAGAGACTAGACAATGCTGCTTATAAATAAATTAATGTTCAGTCAATGCTGACATTAAAGAAAGCATGCTTGCACCTTGGACAAAGCAGCAAGAAAATCAGCGGTGGGCATGATCTGGGCCTGGGTCTCTGCTCTCATTCCTAGCACTCAAGTGATTCTTACTGCTATAATTGGCCTTTGGATGGAGAAAGACAGCTATGATCATATTGGATGATTAGCACTCTGGCCCAAGGCACTCAGTGCCCAAAGTGTGCCTCAGTCCCCTTTTTACCCCCAAATTCTTCCACTCTGCTTGAGAGCTAAGAAGACATCTTTTTGAAGCCTAGAGTGCTGGAGTCTGAAGGACGTGGGAAGGTTTTGAGGGGGCAGCATCCTTCTGTGAGGAGGGGAGAGTTTCCATTGTTAAGGGGAAGAGGAGGAGGAGGAGGAAAAGAAGGGGAGGAAGAGGAGGAGGAGGAGGAGAAGGAGGAGGAGCTGGAGACCAGGAGGAGAGTCTTGCCCAGAAGTAGGGTTTGAAAAGGGAGAAGAGGAGCTGCAAAGATGGCTCAGAGATTAAAAGTACTGGCTGTTCTTGCAGAAGACCTGGGTTCGATTCCCAGCATCCACATGGCAACTAACAACCATCCATAATTCCAGTTCCAGGGGATCCGATGCCCTCATCTGACCTCTTTAGGCATTGCATCACATGCGTGCACTTACACACATTCAGGCAATACATTCATACACATGAAATAAAAATAAATAAAATATTAAAAAAATGAAAAAAGACAAAGGAGAAAAGATCAGGCACAGAAAAGGAAACTTTACGTGGGAGCTGAGGTCTGAAAAGCATCTCCTGCGTAGGTTAAAATAATGACCTTGGTCTTCACACAGCTTGCTGCTTCCTGACAGTGGTCTACTCTGGACTTGACCTGTAGAAGGTAAAGCAAGACTCTGGTTCAGAAGGAGCTGGAGCTACCTCTTTCACCTCAGGACAGGGTCACCTTTTCAGAGTTCTGTGGTCCTTCCGTGGTCCAGAAAACCCCTCTGAGAGACAAGGACATCGTAGATACATCTCTGACACTGACACAAGATTTTAGGAGAATGCTCCATTTGGGGTATTTCAGACAGAAAAATCAAACTTGACATTGAGTTGTACACACAATTGATACCGGAGAAATTGGGGTCCTCTCTTGGCATTCTCTGTTTTATTAATAAAATAGTTTAAGAATGGACCCAAATAGAAGCTTAAAGACAATTTTATTAGCGTTTAAAAGAAAAATCCTCTGGACAGGCAAGCTGTAAATCTCAGCAGCTGCCTGGAGGAGGAGAATGAGGAGGGAAGAAAAAGAGTCATGCAATTTTAAGCTGGTATGGCCGTCAGACACATGGCAGATTAGTAGCTACATGGCAGGGAGGAGGGCTTTAGAGGAAGAGTAAGGCAGCCCAAAATGTCAGGGAAGTCTGCTTGGAAAAGAGATAAAAAGAAGAAAAATGAGGTTATACTTTCCTGAAAAATTCAGAAAAGCAGGTAACTTACAAAGCCTCATGATTTCTGCCTGGTTTTAGGGTGGGAATTCCAAGCAGGGAAACTACATTATCTCATTAAGGCACTAATTATGCCACCTATCTCTTTAGGTGAGCCCACTTTTCTAGGGGTGGCCCCATGGCCAGGTGATTTACATGACTCAGTTTGACTGTTAGGTCTCTAGACAGGCCGAAGATTCTATTCTCTTGACCAGAAAGAGTTTTCTTTTTATCATTACTGTAACAACACAATTTGAGTTTACCAGACTAATTCAAACCCCAAATCATGGAGGCTGACCATGGAGGGTATATGCAAACCTGTATCTCTTCTCATGGAACTTGTAAGGAAACACATTCTTTCAGATAGAAGGTATGGTGGGTGATGGATGAAGCCAACTAAGCTCACTCTCCTAAGGCCACAGTGATGAACTCAGCAGGGTCCACACTTTCCCACAGCTTGCAGATCTAGCTTAATAGAGCAGCTATCTATTGGTAGTGATGTCCTGGATACAGAACCTGGGTGTGCGTGCGTGTGTGTGCCTGCGTGTGTGCGTGCATGCGTGTGTGTATGCCTGTAGGTGTTATATGTATATGTGTGACTTGTGGCCTCACTATCTGTGTTAGTTTCACAATATAACAAAATATCTGAGACATCAATTTATAAATAGAAGGGGTTTATTTTGGCTCACAGCTCTGGAGTTTCCAATCCATGATCTGCTAGCTCTGTTACTTTGGGTCTGTGAGGAGGCAGCACACAGTAGCAGAACAGGTGTTTTTTAGAGTAAAACTGCTCACCTCATCGCCAGGAAGAGCCAGGGGGAATGAGGGGCCCACAGTACCTTCCAGAGTACACTCCCAATGACCCAGAGCCTACTTTACCTACTGTCTTCTGAATTTTGGTGGCATTCTCTGATCTGGATAACAGTCACCTTCAGGCTCTTTCTCACATCCTATGATTACCACATCAGCACACCCAGTGATGCTGTCAACATTTTATTGGGACGTTGCAGTTCTCTCCACTTTGTGCACCACCACCCTGGCCCACAACACTGTCGGCCTTTAAATGAACATGGCAATGGCTTCTTTCCTGATGGTTTTCTTGATTCTGCCTTTATTCTTTGCAGGCTAATCTCAACACAGCATCCAAAGGCATCCCATCAAAATTTAATTCAGATCATATTGGTTAAACCCTCTGCTCAAAGCCTTCCAGAGGTTTCTCACTTTGCTCAAAATAAAAGTCAGTTCCTCACAGTGGCATGACATGACCCACACATCTTGGCTGTGACTACTACTTTTCTGACCTTAGACCCCTTGACTGTCTTCCTTAGCTGATCTGCTCTGGTCACAGTCCTGTTTCTCAAACACACTGCTGCCTCTCCAGGGCCTTTGCATGTCTGTTCCTCTTCTAGAACACTTTACTAAGTGCTTGGCTGTCTCCCTCCCCTTAATAAAACTGCTTCAGTCATCTCAGCAAGTGAGGCTCTCCCTGACCACTCTTTAAAATGGCAAACAGTTCTCTGATCCCAAATATTTCCCATCTTCTTATATCCTTTTTTTTCTCACAGTTGCCACGGTGTCTAACATACTAGATCACATACTTATCCAGTATTTTCCTTCTCCAAAGACCTACATGCATGTCAACAGCAGACTTTTTTCAACTGATGTCTTCTCTGGTTTATCCCTGCTGCTTAGAACAGTACCAGTAAGAGTTTTAGTACGTGCCACTGAGGGAAAGACTTACCTTGAGTTGGAAAGGAGCTCCTGAGATCCAATTGAAGTGCTTTTTAATCTTCCTCATGCCCTACCTGTGCTTTAACAGAATCTTCGTATGGCCCAACATCTTGTGCATAGCCTTGCTTGCCCACTCTGCTCTGATCCATTGGACTGCACCCTGGCAGTTCTAGGGGAGCCCCTAGGACTGTCTGGGCTTTGCAGATTTTTCAGGTCTTTTGCCTAAGCTCTGACCAGATCATCTAGGAAACCATATCCTTCCATTCCCAGTGAACTCCTGGTGCAGAGTTCAAGTTCTCCTATGGTCTATCTCTGATCTTATTATTTTCTTGAGCCATAAGTTTGAGGAGAGAGTGAGAGGACACACAGATGAAGCAGACAGTGCACTTGAGGCTACCTGCACAAAGTCAGGCAAGACAGTTACATGATTCCTTTAAAGCTAAGGATAAGAATTGCTTTGTGTTAACTTAATGAAAATGACACAGAGGGACCAGTGGTAAGGCAAAATATAATTCACAAGTTCTAGAAGTTATAATTTATCAGTGGTTTAAGAATTCTTTAAATTTCTAATGAGCTTTCAGCAGCTATTCTGTTTGCTGGGCTCAAAGGAGCACAAAAGGCAAAGTAAGAATAGTCTCTGAGGCAGGATGCAATGTGAAATGTATCCATTTCCCCTGGCTGTATTCACTCTCCATCTGATTCTGAGCTCCTCCTCTACTCAGGAGGTCGCCTTTGGGTTTTCAACACTGCAGGGGATGATTTAAATCTAAATAATAATAATAATAAAAAGCTACTGTGTTTATTGGACTTTTATTTTGTAAGTGGATGGAAACATTTCATAGACACATTAGGTTTTGTAACCCAATCTTGAGACTTGCTGAATCCCGAAGGGGCCATTTCACTGCCTGGGAGTTAGTACCCTAGCATTTGCATCTTTCCTCCAAGGCAGAAAAGGAAAATGCTTTCAGTGAAACCACAATAGTGTTTTTATTTGAAAGAATTCGCATTTAAGGTGAGGCACACGCATTCACAGGTGCAGGTACACACACAGTCTTTTATACCACCTATACCATAAAATTACAGGGTTTTAGAACTGAAGGGGCCCTGAAAATGATAGTTCTAACACTAGCGTACTACATAGGATGCTTCTGCCTAGACAGGTTAAGTACCTCAGCCAAGGTCAGGCATCTACCGGAAGAGACCAGGCTACAATTCAGCTTCCCCGTCTCAAGTCCAATTTTCTTCCTGCTACACCACATTGCTTCCAAAATAAGATAATGTATATGAAATCACTTTGAAAACTAGAATGCATTACACAAGTATTGGGTGTGGAGAGAGAATGGAAATTAGCTGGCTTCCTTCAGAGCTCAGGTCTCTTTCTGAATAAAGTCTATTTGTGTTTTATGAATCATGAACCCGATTTCTAATTAGGTTTCTAGGTATGGCCTCCAGAAAATGAGCATCAAAGGGGTCAAACCAAAATACATTCTTCATTCAAGTACATCGGTGTACAGTTGACCCTCTGTGTTTGAAGGCTCTGTATCCATGGATTCAACCAACCATGCTCTGAAAATATTTTTTAAAAGAAATTTAGTTTGTACTGAATATGCATAGACTTTTCCCTGTCATTATTTTCTAAACCATGCAATAACGCTTTACATTGTGGTAGGTATTTAAGTAATCTAGGGGTGGTTGAAAATACCCAGGAGGCTATGTGCAGCAAAAACTGCAACATTTTGTGTAAGAGACTTGAGAATTCATGGTTTGAGTGTCCACAGGGAGTCCCAGAACCACTCTCCTCCATACCCAGGCAACCACTCTTTTTCCTTCTCTCTCTCCCTCTCTCCCTCCTAGTGCCAACCTTTAGTTGTTACATGTAAACCAACAGAAAGGCTGCATCCCTGCTACACAAGGGGGTGTATCATATCATTTGTTTGAATGATCTGGTCTATTTCTTAATAGCATCACCTGTTATTAAGAACAGTTAAAATGTTTCCTATACTAACAGGAATAACAGAATAACATAAAGACTTAGATATTGTTAAAAGAAAAGTCTCTAAAATTGTTTTGTGATAACATTCAAAGTTTGGTTATTGAATTGCTTTTAGTGGATTTGAATCACATAAAATTACTTGTAACTAATTGAAATATTTTAATTACAAAGAGATATAATCTCTTAGAGGTGGGAGGACTATTCATTTAACTAACAAATGATTCATCAAAAGAATTAATTGCTACTTAAAATACTGTCAATTACTAAATACTATTGCAAATTACTTGAGGAATTAAAATTTTATTTTTGCACTATTAATAGATTAGTTCACTAAATCATGTAGTAGCTATGAATAATTATAAAGCAGTACTATGTTGCCCTCTCATGTGTGTGTGTGTGTGTGTGTGTGTGTGTGTATGTGTGTGTGTGCCCTCATCCATTGTATTAGCTGTATTTTCTTGAAAGAACACATCAGACTTTCCAATACTCTATCCTATCCAGGGCTCTTGATAATGTGTAAAATGTTGGTGAGGAAATCTATACCTCACAGTCTGGAGATCTTTTTTTTGATAATTTTGGCTAAATACTCTGGATTAACAAAACAAATAAGTTGTTAACAGTCTGTAAACTATGGATCTGATTTCTTGTTCTTAAAAATCACATACATTTTTGCAAGTAAGAGTCTTCCTCACATTCCCAGCTCTTTCCAGTGTGTGACAAGCAGGTTCATGTGCACAGTGAGGAGATGGGAACTGTGTGCCTTTCTTCTGCCTCCTTCCTGAGCTCTATCTCCCACCTGAGCCTTTACCTGTCCTTGTCTAGACACTTCCATGCACAACACACACACACACACACACACACACACACACACACACACGCACACATGCACACACATGCACATGCACACACGCACACAGCCATCCAGAAGGTTGACTGGCAGAATGTGGTGTGGCTGGCCAATGTAACCAGATCTTGGAGAAAGGGAACAGTCTAGGTCTGGCTGTATTTGCTGTTTTACTGTGCTGTTTAGCAGGAGAGATTTTCCTGTAGGCAGACTTCTTTGTGGACAATTCTGGTCACCTCTTCCCTTTTGAAAAAGAAATTGTCAAATAACAGAGGAGTAGAAATTTAGCTGCAGCTAAAAATATTTACAGTCTTAAGTATAAAGCAAACACTATTTTAACATCTCATCATGGTCTGAAGTACTGGGGTGCATGGTCTGATGAGAAGTACTGCCAGGTGAAGGAGCTGATGGGTACGTGACCCCCCGGGAAGGGCCTTCAACCCTGCTCCTGTGCAGGAGAGGAACATGGCCGTTTTTAATTGCCTTCCTCTTTCCCTGCGCCTTTTTTTGGGGGCGGGGGTAACCTCCTCTCTTCCTGTGTGGTGGGCCTGTGATCCAGAACTGATCATGATAACCACTTAGCCCCAGTCCCAAGACTGGGTCCAGAGACATACAGCAGAGCAACCAGAGTCCTTCTCCAAAGTGGCAGCCCTTGTGAATTGTAAGGAGACAGTCCAGATCTCTGGCAGCTAAGGAAGCAGCTTAGTGGGGTGTGCAGGTCAAGGGAAGCAACCCCAGAAGACAAAGAGATGCAGGGGTGGATGACTAAGAAAGTCCTGATGCTGTTGTTGCTAAGGTCACTTGTACTCTCATCTTTTCAGCAGCTTAGGATTGTCTACTAGTTCTGGTATAAGTTAAAAGGAACTGTTACAACTGAAAGAATCTTGAATAACAGAAATGACTTCAGGGTTTGGGTCTGAAGATGCCTTAGTGAGGCAGTGGTTACAGGTGCAGAAACTCCATATTTATTTTATTGATTTTTTGTGCATTTCATACAAAGTATCTTTATCATATTTAGACCCCCTTCCCTATCTGCACCCGCATAGAATCCCCTTTCTGGATTTCGTGCATTCTGTCATATATGTTAAGGCCTATCAAGTTGAGTTTGTGTTCCCAAATGTCCCTCACTGTGAGTCCATCAACAGGAGCCTGGTGAACTTATCTATCTCACTTCCTTAAGCAAGACCAACTTTCCCTCACCCAGCAGTCATCATTTGCCAATGGTTCCTCAGCTGAGTTTGGGGCTTCTTATTTATTTCCCCACTTCTATGTTGGGTTTTTGTCTGGTTTGAGTTTGCATGGACCCTGTGCGTGCTGTCACCATGGCTGTGAGTTTGCATGGATCCTGTGCGTGCTGTCACCATTGCTGTGAGTTTGCATGGACGCTGTGCGTGCTGTCACCATTGCTGTGAGTTTGCATGGACCCTGTGCGTGCTGTCACCATTGCTGTGAGTTTGCATGGACCCTGTGCGTGCTGTCACCATTGCTGTGAGTTTGCATGGACCCTGTGCGTGCTGTCACCATTGCTGTGAGTTTGCATGGACCCTGTGCGTGCTGTCACCATTGCTGTGAGTTTGCATGGACCCTGTGCGTGCTATCACCATTGCTGTAAGTTCATATGAGCAAGTTCCCAGCTGCTTGGAAAACTCTGTTGCCTTGTGGTCATCACCACTTCTGATTCTTATAGTTTTTCCACCCCCTCTTCTGCAATGCTGTGTCCCAAAGCCCTGGGTGGCAGAAGTTTAATATAGGAGTCCTATCCAGGGACATGTCTCTGCAGTCTTTTATTCTTTACATTTTCGCTAGTTGTGGCCTTCTGTGTTAATCGCCCTCTGTTGCATGAGGAAGCTTCTCTGATGAGAATTGAAAGAGGCATTAATATTCTCTCTACTCCCTGTTACACTATGTTCCCTGAGCTTTATGTGTAGAGGTTGCATTGTAGATGTGTCACTTAACACTGGACATCTCATAGACATTATTCTCTGCATTTGATCAGTTGTGGAACTTTGTAATAGTCTCCATTTGTTGCAAAAAGAAGCTTCTTTGATGAGTGGTGAGATGTATACTTTCCTGTAAATAGAAGGATACATTTTTTAGTCATACAATTAAAAAATTATGTTTGTCTACGGATGTGACAGACATAGGTTTTTCTCTAGGTTCTGTGACCTCTCCAGTCATGTGTATTTGTTTACAGCACTCTATCTTTAGTTAGCCTTAGCACAAAAGCAATGTATTGGCTCATAAAATAGCAATGTCTGGAGAGGGTTTCCCCTCAGCTCCCCTGGACTCAGACACTCATACAGTATCTTCAGAATTCCATTTCTCTCTGCCTCTCAGGTGACTTTCTGTGCATGTGATAAATATCTCTTGCTGCCCATTCCATCCCACCTGAAGAGCTTCAGGCTTGCTCCTCAGTTTTTATAGTACAGCAGGGAAGCGACCCCTCCTCACCCTTACATGCTCATATTACCTCCAAGGTGGACCAATCACTGTGCCTATAGGCCTGAGCATTCCTCTTGGTGACTGGGAGGCCAGCTATGTCCACACATGGGCTTGTTACCTGAAGGAGGAAAGCTCCCCATGCCCTTCTGTCTTTGGGAGACAAAAAGGAAATAAAACAGGATGACATAGAAGATGGAGGGCTATGAGTGTGGCAGATGGAGCCCAGGATGTATTGAATGGGAAATGCTGATGAAGCAGCAGCTGTGGAAGGAAAAACTTCAGATTCCCTACCCAGCAGGAAGTCTCCTGGACCCACCTGAGAAGGCTGGATTCAGGTGTTTGCTGTACGCCTATGAAAACACCCACTCAATGCCCAACTCAGCGACTGGGCTGGTGACAACCTCCTGGAAGAAATGGGTGCAGGTGGCCTGCAAGCTGTATAGCACGGGGCAGAGCTAGGAAGGAGAATAGGCAAACAGCATCAGTTATCACCCTGCGTGTACTGAGCACACAGATGTGAAATCCTCCTGCAGGCTCTGTTTCTCTTTTATGCTTACTTGACAGAGCTCCTCTCTTCTTTTGTTTGATCATTCTGAGAAGGGAGGAGGGCAGAATGAGTTGTAGAAGCCTTGCCAGGATCCTTCCTACTTGGCACAGGTGCGTGGTGGCTACAAGGTGTCACCTGGGATTTACTGCCTCAAATGGGTCAGGTGCGAAAAATGGAACCGTTAATGAATGCTGATGAGCTGAGTGTGTGCTGCTTACCGGAGTGTGTTCGCTCATTCTGCGAAACTTAATTACTGGGATTCCTACTTGCCACTCTCTTTCCTGAGATGACAGCATTGGAAGTGTCTGGAAAATATCTTTGGGGAGCCTGGGTGTCATTTTAAACTAGCTTTCTCCTCACTTCAGTGCAGAAATGGGTTGGCAAGAAATTCCAGGCTGAGAAGTGGGTTAAGGGAAGGAGATTCCTGGCTCTGAAAAGAGCTGTGGTTTGGGAGATGGCATAGATAATATCTCACCCCCTTCACAGAAAGGGCTTGCGGCTAACAGGACCCCAAAGCAGAATGGGACTCAGAGGCAGGTCTAGTTAGCTGTGGAAGTCTTTGGCAGGGTCATAAATCCTCCCAGCTGAGAAAACTGTTTACTTATAGAACCAAACCAAGCAAGTCAGCCCTTAATAGACTAGAGCTGGTTGGCTGCTTCCATTCCTGAATCTGGTTCTGTCCTCAAAATACTGATTTAAGGCACTTTTGATTTCCCACACTCCTCTCAAAGCTGGATGAGGAGGAGGTTTAACCTTGGCTTTAAGCAGGAAAGGCCAAGGGGATGGGGGAAGCGCAGGTCGGTGAGGAGATTCAGTTCCAGCTCCAGACACCATTTTCTTGCAAGGGGTCCAGTGAACAGAAAGAGGCCCTGAACTTAGAGTCCTGGAGGCTACTAAAGATCCAAGTGGCATGGGAGGCCTGGTGGAGTGCTCCAGGAGCACAGTGGAGTAAGGAACAGCAGGCCCCATCAAGGCTTCAGAAGAGAATGTTCCACCTCTCTGGGATAAGAGCGGCTGGGAACGAATGCAGCCCAAGCAGTCCAGCCCAGGATTTGGGGCTGAGATTCACAGATGTAGCTCAGAAAACACTGCTCTGGGCTAGTGCTCGGCAGGGTGGGGTAGGAACTTGACTTAGGTTTTTAAGATGGAAAGAGAAAAATTGGCTAATAAATCACTCAATACACACTGACAGCCTACTCTGGGCAAAACAACCTTCAAGAAAAATGGAGAGGAAGAAGGGAAGCTGGGATGTGTCCCTTCATTTTGTTATGCCAGTGACTCTGCAGCCACCTCCACCCAGATCCAGCTGAGGCCTACCCAAGTAAGCAAGCAAAGAGGGAGGGAGGGAAAGAGGAAGGGAGACAGCGAGGACGCTGACAGGGTACAGTAAGGTAGAGTGTGGATTTTCACTTGCTGTGTAGGACAGGATTCTGAATGATGTGACCCTCAGCCTGCTTCTGTGTTGCCATGTATACAGACATGTTAGCTGTACTCAGGTCTAGGACCCAGACACATTTAGAATAACTGCCCCATTATGTTATTGTCTTAAAAACAATTCAATCTGCCTCTGAACTTCCACTTACCAATAACAGAAGTCAAGATGGGTTAGGGGTGAGTGCCGCCCCTGCCTTGGAACTTTGGGAAATCTAGGTAGATCAGGATCTCCTGGACAAGGACCCTGGTCACCATGCCCTTAGGGTCACCAGAGGAGGAAGAGTATGTCCTGATGCTTCTGTGCCACGTACGATCTTGGCCGAAGCTCCCATGTTGCCAGACATGCTGTTGGCACTTGGCTAGTCACACACGACTTCCTGACAGAGAATCACCTACCCCTGGGTGCTCTGTGAGGGCACACAATCCATACCACTCATGGATGGCAAGACGCCATCAGCCCTTCCTCCTCCCTGGCCTTGAGGAAGATACCCATGCCCTTTCTGGAATAGACCAGATTGTTGCCTCCACTTGCCCCCTGTCCTTTCCTTCTTTGGTTGTTCTGCTCTTCACGTGAGATGTGTTTCTGGTGTAAGTGGACATATGTGCATGTGCACAATGTCTCCTGGGCATTCAAACTCGCTGGCTGTAGCTTGGAACTGCCAGGGAAACTAAGATGAGGGAGCCCAGATATCCCACACTCTTGGGATGGGAGAAACCCCACTTATTTTCTGACTCTCACTGAAGCCAAACTGAGGCAAATCACTCTCAAAACAGGTTTTTCAGCATTTAGGGCTTGGTGGAAGTGGGTCTCTCTGTATCTACCCAGTTATGTAGAAGCAGAAAGCCTTGGAGAAATGAAATCAATATCCTGAGAGTGTCTTTGATGTTCCCATGGCTTTTCTTTCATGCCATACCCCCTCCACATACACAAAGTGCAAAGAAAGCCAGACCTGACAGATTCTGCTGACTGCAATCAGGAAATGACAACAGATCCCCAAAGAGGAGTTCCTTAGAGGAAGGGGTGTATGCCTTTTATGGTCTGGCCTAGGGAATGGCTTAAGCTATGTAGGCTTAGCAAGTGATCTAAAAATATGTGTTAAGTAGAATGTAGTGAGGAAGACCCTTCTCCACATTGATAGACTAAAGTGGCTCTGCTCAAAACAGCTGTGTGTCTTGGCAAAATGGAACTGTGCCCAACGGGGCCCAGGTTCAGCCCTGAGAGACATTACTATAGCCTGGGCTGCAACAGCTGGGGCTGAAGTGATAAGATTGGGGTGGGTGATCTCACTCAACTGGTGGGTATAACAGTGGCCCTAAATACTGCTTCTGTCTCCACAGACCCTGGCCCCCTTTCTAGCTAGGGAAGGTGGTTTTCAACAAAGTGAATTCTTCAGTAGAAGTTAGTGGGAACAAGTTGGTAAGGTGTATAGCCTCATGGGGACCTTTTTGAGGTTTTGGTTGCAAACAGGTTACAGTAGGGTGAGAGACCCTCAGAAACCATTCAAATTCTGCCAGAAAGCTGCCAGTTGGAGCTGCTGAGCTTTGGGGAGCTACTGTGACTACTGTTGTTCATTTGCAATGGTTGTCATTAATTACTACACAGGTCTGGTGCATCTCATTTTCAGTGGCACTGAATTTCCTACGGTCCTTCACTGTCCTGGGTAGGGTAATGTGGAGCTATAGCATGTGCTAACAGATAATGCAAATTGTATCTCTAGAGGGTTTCTGCCTAAATTATAGGCTGCCATCTGAGTTATGTGGCACATTTGGTACTGAGTGTAGCAAGTGATCCAAATTGCACATTAATGTAGCCCAAAGAGAAAAAGAAGCTAGATTCAGGGGAGGAATATGAAGGCTGAGAAGGTAACTTAGTAAAGTGCTTGTATTACACATACCAGGACTTGATTTGATCTCCAGCACCCAAGTAAAAGCCAGTTGTGGTAGCATGTGCTGGTAACCCCCACCCTGGGGAGGTGGAGGCAGGAGACTCTCTGGAGCTTGCTGCTTAACCAGTCTAGCCAAATCAATGAGCTCCAGGTTTAGTAACAGACCTTGTCTGAAAAAATTAAGTGGAGCTTTAGGTTAGGGCTCTTTTTGCATTAAAAACTTGTATTAGGCTCATTGTCAAAGCAACAGTAATAATAATTAATAATAATGTGAAGTGTGATTAAGAAAGACACACAACACTGCAATCTCTGACTTCCACATATGTGCATACATGTGCACATATACAAACATATACACAAAAACATGTACACACACACACACACACACACACACAGAGAGAGAGAGAGAGAGAGAGAGAGAGAGAGCCTCCCCAACACAAATATATTGAGTTTCATGTTAAGGCGCTAGGCAGATAGAGATTTTTTATGTAAAAAAT
>NW_008355157.1:1502212-1510657 GCF_000622305.1 Nannospalax galili
CAAAAACATATACACACACACACACACACACACACACAGAGAGAGAGAGAGAGAGAGAGAGAGAGAGAGACTTCCCAGTACAAAACTATTGAGTTTCATGTTAAGCTGCTAAGCTGATAGCGATAATTTATGTAGAAAATAAATAAATCTTTCCTCCAAATCTGTGTTGTCTGTATTTGTTACTGCAGTTGTTACTACTATTATTAGAGCTGCCAATCATCAGAACCCAGGGATGGAAGTAACTATTTAGGTCACGGTTAACCTCTCCCTGGAGTACAATTGCAAACTTTCCCAGTCTTTGCTAGGAGTAGCTTTCAAAGACTCCTGACATGAAGTCCTGTCACTTCCTGGGGGAAAGATTGTTCCATAGCTCGATCAGATCATGAGGACAAGTTCCCCCTTAATATCCTCCAACTTTCTTTTCTAAATGTCATCCTAGCAATCATTAATCACAGTGAATAAGAAGTTATAATTAATAGAGACCCAGATCATTCAAGTGGAAGATTATTCTTTTGAATTCTTGTATTTTTCTTGGAAGATGTCCTCGAGTTAATTATTTAGTATTTGGTTTTTTTCCTCCAGTCTTGTATCTGAAATGAACAAATTGATCACAGTCATGTGGGGGATGTAGAGAGTATGTCTAATGTATGCAGAAGATGGATGTTAAAAATATAAACAAGGCTGGGGGCTTTGCTGCTCCCTCTACTGGCTTTTCAGACAGGAAACAAATAAGCAGCCGAGACTCAACTGTGCAGGTCCCAAGGAAGCTCTGGGATGGCAGTGACAGGTCCAACCCAGAAATGTACCTGTGGTCAGATTCAAAGAGGCTAGGCTGGGCTGCGGGTAGAGGGCCCCAATGGGCATGGGGTGAGGGGAAAAGCAGTTTGGGGGTACATGGGAGGATTTGGTGGCTGCAGGGTCTCTGAGGCCTGCCACCATTTTTTTAGATGGAGCTGTCCTACACCCCAAGGATTAAAAATCTCTGTCCATATTGGAAACATAGAGCATTTCAAGTTCTAAACTGAGCTTGAGGAGATGATTGCTCAAACATGAGACACAGGGAGTGCAGATTAGAGGCCATGAAGCTATAGAGTGTCTGGATATGTATTCTAAGGGGCAGGATTACTGAGTGAAGTATCTAGAGTCCTCTTTATGTCCACAGATCTGTTAGCATTACCTCTGCCGCTCAGCTTCTCTCTTGCTGGTGTTAGGATCCTGTTCCCAGATACGATTCATATTTATATCCCGCATTCCTTTGTTCAGCTTATTGGTATCAGTTGTTTTTAAAAAGGACATTGTTGTGTATTATTCTCCAAGCTCAGCAAATTTTGGAGCTACAAAGACCCAGAGAGGAGTCTGATTATGCTGTTGAGCTCTGTGCGGTTGGTTCAGTTCACATCATCTTTCAGGTGTTGGGTTACAATGCCTGGACCACATTTCTGCTGATCTCAGTTTATCCCACTGATCTTGGGGATACCCTGAGTCAAAACATCTCTGTGATGGAGAAACTGGGCAGCTCTGGCATTGAGTGGAAGTCCTGAGCTGTGCAGGGGTGAGGGCGGAATGGGAGTGCTTAAGTCCACGTCCCCAGGGCTAAAAGTCATTCATTTATTCATTCCTTCATCAGGCGTTAGCATAATTGGAAAGTAATCCCTATAGTAGCAGTATACTGCAAGATGAGCCATGTGACTGTTAAGGAAAAACATTTCACAGTTCTAGATCTTTCCACACTGTGGTCAGTTGTTGGCCAAAATGGCCTCAATTCTCTTCCCCATATCCACTTTATTTTTATTGTCTTTGCAGTTGCCTCCTTAGAAGAGATTCTGCTCTTCCAACCAGTAATGTGGCAGAGTGAGGGTTGTAGTTTGGAGACTAGCCCTCCAGCAGCCATGAGCACTTCCGAACCTTATCACCATGAGAATAAGCCCAGCAAAGTGTTGGCCTCTGTTGGAAGAACAGTGGCCACCTGGAAAAGGATCCTAGCTTGAGGACTACTTTACAATCAGCTGCTTCCCAGATAAGTGAAAGTCGAGTCAATATAAGTTCAACTGTCTACTCAACCTCTGCTGATTGCAGAGATGAGTGAGCCCAATGAGACCAGTTATCCCGTGTGATTCAAGAATATGTACCCCAAAATCAGTGCTTATTGTTACAAGCCACTGTTTTGGGATGGTTTGTTTTATGATAATAGCTAAGGTACATATACATACACCACCCACCACCATCACCACCAGTTGGGAAATAGAAATAAGTCCTAAATATCCCACCAAATATGCCAAATGTATTCGTCATAATGGATAGCCAAAGCATATCTGGCCACTAAGCCTCCATCAGTTTATTGTTACTAGGAATTCCAAGACTTCCCATCGATAGCAGCCAGGATCATGAAAGGTAGAGAGGGTTGTAGCTTAATGAATCCTCGATGAACCAACCCACATGGGACAGCTGGAATGGCTTTGGTTCTAACCGTGGCCAGAGTTTCAGAAGTGGGGAGGAGAAGAGTTGCCATGACAAGGTTACTTTCATTATGCCACTTTGTGCTTATGGTGGTGAGGATTCTATGTTTTTGGACAGCAGGCATAGGGTGAGGGTGGGGTTCTCCTGGTTTTAGGTGGCTGAATACCCATCATCATTCAAGATACACCAAGATTCTAAGAAGAGGCTGAGCATTCTCAGGGATTCAGACTGCTTTTGGTGGCAGTCAAGGAAGGTCACATACAACTGGGAGCATCATTCTGGGCTCTGAGAAGGGAGAACATGTGACTGTTTAACCCCATAACTTTATCATCATTTCCTGTAGTTGTTGACAAGCACGTAAGAGAGCGTGCTCCTGCTGGGTCCACTTTCTGACCCACTGGCAAGTGAATACTTACATGTTTTAGTAGACTATCAAGCTTGCTATGTGCCCCTGGGTACCTTGGAACCAGGACATCATAGTCAGTTTCTACTGATCATGGCTGGTTGACTGTCCTGTGTGCTGAAGCAGTAGGAGGGACCTTTTGGGGACATCTTTACAGGTGCATACTGCAGATACAGGATGCGTCTAAACTAAGCTTGGATTATAAGACATAAAGACAGAGTTTCCCCTGTGTGGTCCTTAAGGCACCTCTGTCAGGGTCCCATGGAGAGCTTGTTAGACATGCACAGTTTGGGGTCCTTTAACCTCCTACCTAAGGATTGGGGGGCCTAAGAATCTGCCTGTTTAGCAGTCTCTCCTGACTCTGCTTCTAGCACAGCACATTGGAAAACCCATTCCTGAAGGATCCTGTTCCAGCCAGGCAGGAGGGGGCCTCATGTGCAGGTTCCAAGGCTGGTGGGCAAGTACAGGGATCCCTTAATCCTTACCATGACCCTGTTCTCCGTGCTTCATCCCCTCTATCTGAGGGGCTTCAAAAATATGTACGACCAGAACTGCCTGAAAAGACTTCTAAAATGTGTGTGTCAAAGCTTCACCCTAAACTCACTAAGTCAAAACCTCACAGGTTAGGGCACAGGAATCAATGTATAATTAATTCTAAAGGAAAAACAGAAACAAAAACCTCTCCAGTGGTCGTTGATGCTTAATCAGTTAAAGGAATAACTGGACTGTACATACTCTGTGTCATATACAGGTGACATCAAAAGGTGACCCATCCTTAAATCAATACTCAAGGATCAAAATCCACCAGAAGCTTTTTAGTATATTTATTTGGGGTATGTGCTTAGTTTTTCCTTTTAATTTGGGGGCGCTCTGAGTCAACTAATTTTTGAATCTTGGGAAACCAGGGGAGAACAATAACCGTGAACTTGTAGGAGGTAAACTGGAACAACACACCATCTGCAATGAAATCAGCATAAATTCCCCAAATGGCATCTCACTGCCAAGACAATTCTCCAAGGCCTTACTGTCTGCTTCTATGGAGTACAGGCCCTGGAGAGGTTCAATTATCCTCCACACATGTGCTTTTAGGGAGCACAGCAAGAAAAGGGGCTGGAATGTTCAGTAATGAAGTTCCCAGGGTTTCAGAATAAAGGGAAGGGCAGGTAAATGGGAACCCAGCTTGCAGTTCCATTGTAGCTCTGATTGCTAATCACCACCCAATGTTTTTTGTTGTGATACTTGCATTATTGACCTAATTGAAAAATAACTGACGGAGTGTGCCCTTTAGAGGCACATACCACAACTGAATATCCATTCACCCAACAAATGTTTGTTTAGTCAACTCAGATGGCTTCTGTTTTTATGCTGTTTTATGGGAAGAGAGATGGGATGCAGAGAGGCATCCCAAACAAAGGAGTTTAAGGGAGATACAGAAAAGCAAGGAGCTTTGCGGGGAGCAGGTGGAATTTGAGTAGGCCCTTGAGAAACTGGTTTTGGGGGAGCAAAGATGGCACAAACCATGCACAGAATAGGTGATTATAAATAGGCTTGACAAAGGCCTGTTCTTGTTGTTTATTTTTAATATTTAAGGGATTGGAGAGCTGTAAGCTTTAAAAAGATGCTTATGGCAACCCCAAATGTCTGAAGCTCTGTGGAGGTCTGGGCATCACACAGCCCTCTTCCAGATGTCTCCAATAGATCCTGGCAGTATTTTCCATTAACTCTGCACAGTGTCCAGGAGTACTTTTCCACACATTAGTCCACCCAGCCACTGATCACTTTGAGGAAAGACTTTTTTCACTCCCCCTTTCCTTTTGTAAGCTAAGGAATTAGTTGCTGGAGGAGAGAGTCTTTTCTTCACACCCGAAGCTGTGATGTAATCAAACACGCTATTTTAGATAATTAATCTGCAAACAGAATCTGGGAAGCACTGGACAGGGATGGGAAGTAGATTAATCTGGCAGATGACCAAGAGACTATTGCAATAATTCAGCTAGGAGTACCGAAGGCCACAATTAGGGCAGTGGTGTTGGAGAGGGTTAGAAAACAGGAAGTTTGTGTCTGAGAGTAAAAGATGTCTTAGCAAAAGAAGGGCACACAGAGGAGGAGCAGGCTTCCAAGGGGCAGGTGATGAACTTAGTTCCAGAGTATTGAACTGGGGAAGCTAGCATTTTACTATGTGTGTCATGTGGGTGTGTCAAGGAGAAGTTTGAGGTATGGAACCAAGATCAAGGAAAAAGTACAACTTGAAATGTGGCCTTGGGAATCATGTGCCTCCAGACAATGGGTGAGGCACTAAGGGAAAGAATATAGAGGAAACCAGAGGAGGGAGGAAGGAAAGAAGGCAAAAGCTAAGAGCAGCCTGCATGGTGAGTCTTTCATAGGACAAACTGTGTATGCATTTATCGTCCTGGGTCTAATTGTTTCTAGATCATTTGAAAATATCCATTTTCATGTACTAAAATTCGCTGGTGATTATAGCACACTCTGACCCCCTGCCCCTACTCCCTAATTAATCGGGTTTGGGACAAGACCTGAAACCTAAGTACTAGCTGATAAAAGTCAGTTGTTGTTCCCCGAAGACACTGGGGTTTTGCTGACATGAAGACACAGGCACACGGCAATGGCCCATTCGGAAGCCCCTCCTAGATTCGGGAGCCCAGTGCTTTTTCCTTCAATTCTGCAAAGCTGGCCCTGCACTTTAGATGATAAAAAATGATTCCCAGGGCCAGCTCCGTCTCTGCCGAATGACCATGTGATGTTAACTAAAGCATCTTCTTGGCTTGAAGACTGGAAAGGAATCACTCATTCGGGCCTAGTCCCCAAACCTGAATGCACCCAGGACTGCAAATGCATAACACCTTGAGTACTACATGCGCATCCTCATGGACTCTCAAGCCCTTTTCAGTATTTAACCAATCATGGATCCAAAGGAGGCCATTAACCAGCATCTAGAAAATGCTCTCTGGTGACGTATGCTAAAATTGCTTCAATAAACAATATAAATTCAGGGACAAGGGCAAGCTCCCATATCAATTGCCCAAGTTTCCTTCAAAGATTGTCTTCTCAGCAGTTCCCATTGGGCTGTTCACTCTGGACTTTTTTCCTTGGCTCTTTTCCAGTAGAAATTCAGGTTCCTCTGGTCCCAAGGCAGCTGCAGCTCCTTCTCACTGCTAGTCCTCTGTACAAATGTCATCCCATGACTCCTCATTGCTCTCCGGGGTCTGTGTTGTCCTTTTGTGTGTTTTCCACCTTGACTGCTCTCTCCTTTCAGCCAGGTGGGGCATCCATTGCACGTGCGGTACTCTTGAGTGGCTACTGTGTGGCTAGGCACCCCCTTTTCTTGGCAAGTGATGTACTTATCCTACTGTGGATGTCAGGGTTTCTTTCTCACTAGAGGAGGCATTAACCCCATTTATTAGAACTTGTGGAAGCATGACCTTCGTCTTTGAAGGCTTTTCCCTTTTGAGAGTTAAGACTTCTCCCTGACATCAGCCTAAGAAACAAGAATGAGAAACGGCAGATGAACTAAGAGGCTATTGCAGTAATTCTGCTGTAGATCCAGTGTGATGATGGAGTAGACAGAACCCAACCACAGATCACACAAAATCCTCACAGGGACTAATCCTTACAATAACTACAAGGTCAAAGCTAGTACGATGATTAGCCTCATTGACAGATGGAGAAACTGAGGCCTAGGCTTAGGTCCACAAAAAGAACGGAGCACCATGACTATTTTCAAGTGTATGTCTGCCTCCACTTGGCTGTGGCCTTGGGAAACACCTGGCTTCTCTAAGCCCAGCTCCCTCACTTGCTTCTATGCGCTTCTTACCATCCACGCTTTCTTACCCCCAAAGCCTTCCCACTCTCTCCTCATCTTGTTGCTGTTTTCTGAAGAAGGAATCTTGTTTTCTCAAAGATTTCCTCTTTCCAGTTTTTCCTTGGCTTCGCAAAGAAATAATTGCTTGACTACTCTGGAAGCGTCAAGAAAGCAACTTGAAAAAGTGCCCAGGAGATATTTTGCTGGCTCTTCTTTCTGTCAGGGGCCTGTGGAGTCACAGCTACCCCAGCTGTCTCCAGGAGCCTTCATTAAAGCAGTGTTTTGATGCTAAATCAATGTTTTCCACTCCAAGTTCCCTCTGGGAGAGGTGCAGAAAGAGACGTGGGTCATGACATCCTCAATCATACATAGTCTCTTCTTAGATCTTGTCTCTACTGTGTTAAGCAGATGAGTCTCTTACCACCATGGGACTTGGCCAGAACAGAGGTTAGACTCCAGGGTTTCCCCCTGGCCATCAAAGGATTTCCTTTTCTTGGAATATTCAGTGACAGAAAGTATGTTGGTTTTGCTTCCTGATCTGTTGCCATTTATAGGTGATTGAAGTTCTGAGCTCCCAGTACCCTAGAGAGACAAACAGGCTGACAGGCTGGTCATGAGGTCCAAACGCCGCAGTGCTGGCAGGATATCCTCTGATCCTGTCCTGTAATGTCTAGTCAAACAACCTTACTAGGACCCCGGTGGGCTCTGGCCAGGGTGCTGAAGGACAGAGTTAAAAGGAGGATGTCTGAGTTCTGCAAAGCACAGTATAATGGCTTTGCCAAAGCAAGGTGGTGGAAGCCTGCTGGGTATTAATAGCAACAACATTTATGGAGCATTTACAATGTGCCAGCTGCCATGCTAAGCACAATTTAATCCTCACCATGACCCTTGAAAGGAGGTGTTATTATTACTGCCAAGCCTTTGTAGCTGGGGACCCTGCGACTAAGAGTGGCTGAGCTAGCTGCCTGAGTCACACAGCTAGTGCCTGGCTCCTGTCGCCAAAGGTCACATCCTTCCCTTTTGCACTCTTCTGTCTTCATCTCCAGATTTTTTTGCTAAAGACCTCCAGGGCAGATAAGGTGATGTAAGAGGCTGCTTTGGCCCTGCCTTCCAGTTGGGTTTATACCCCAGAGACTGTTAGTCACAGGCCAGAATCTTGGTGCTGTGGGTCCAGAAGCTCTGTTATCAGTCTGCCTAGGGAATATGGGGCTGGTGGGAAGAATTCCTGTTGCTCTCAGAAGAGGACTCAAGACACCAGCCTACAGATATTAGCATATGCATGGAAGTTCACACCTCCACCCACATGGTGATCTCTTTTGGCAGGTGGTCTTTTCAGGAGGTGACTCAGTACATAGGGAGGTAGTTTAAGGGACATCCCCTTTGATAAATAACTCTCCTCTTCTCTCCTGTCCCCTCCTCTCCTGTCCCCTCCTCTCCTCCCCTCCTCTCCTCCCCTCCCCTCTCCTCCCCTCCCTCCCCTCCCATCTCTTCTCTGTCTCTCTCTCTCTCACTTGCTCTCTCTCTCTCTCTCCTCTCTCTCATAAATCTAGATCTGCTTATGAGAGAAAAAAATGTGACATTCTGTCTTTCTTAACGTCCATTGCCATTTTTGTTCCCTTCCCTTTAGATCCTTATTCCTCCCACATAGTAGATATTTTGAATTTTGTCAGTTTCCCCCCTACAGTAATAGAGTAACATTTACTTTCAAATGGTAATCTTGTCTTCCTAGGAGTATATCTCACTTGATTTTGGAGAAAGTTCCATG
>NW_008355157.1:1510915-1519893 GCF_000622305.1 Nannospalax galili
TTCTTTCTTTCTTTCTTTCTTTCTTTCTTTTTCTTTCTCCTTTTCACGCCTTCCCTTTCCTCTCCCCTCCCCTCCCCTCTTCTCTCCAGACCTTTCATCCTGCTTTATTTGGAATTCAGAGGACTTAAAAAAAAATCTTTCTTGGAGAGGTTTCAATACATTCTTCTTATCCAAAATTTAATTTTCAACGTTCTTCCTTAAGCCCCCCAACTTTTGACATCAAGCATCATTTTATAAAAAAAACATGGTAAGGTTTCTGGGATTAGTTTTATTTTATACAAATACCTAAAATTTCTGCCATCCGAAGAAGAAATATGAAACGAAATGGATTAGGAATCAGGGAAATTGAGTGCTGAGGTTTGACTGCAGGAAGTCCAGTGGTTACAGGCAAATCAGCCCAGGGTAAGGGTTGGGTTAGTGATGGGTCAGTCAATCCTTCATTCCACTTACCCCTGACTGGGGTTAGGATGAAGAGACAATTATGACTCTCAGGTAGAGGAAGGTGCCTGGCAGGGTGGAGGAGGAGCTACTACACAGTTCCTAGGACCAAGGAGCACTGGTTCTGGGGTGCTTCCAGTGCAGCAGCTGAGGGCTCAGCGGCGAGTGCTCTTCAGAGGATATTTCGCTAGCTAACCCCAATGGGGGTCTGAAACAATGGGAAATAAAACTGGGACCCAAGATGAGCATCACTGATCTCTTTAGACACCTTTGTGACACTTCTAAGCACAGTGCTCAGTATTGCTCAAGGCATCTCTTCACACTTTCCTGTGATGCTGAGTGGGTAATATAAACTCCCCTCTGGGAAAGTGATGGCCACCTAGGGATCTGGACCTTCAGATCTGATCAGAATATTTGAACAATTTTAATGTTTCAGGATGTCTCTTAGAAACTGTCCATCTCTACAGATGACTAGATAGATAGATGGATAGATAGATATTACCTTTGGGGACAGCTGTCTATATTTTAAATTAAGCAGGGGAAAAGGTGATGACATACCCTTATTTGCCTGTAATTTATACATTGTCCTATTGCACAGTAATTGGAAGGGGTTGAATTAACTACCTGATTTTTTTTAATTGTAGAAAATCTCATAATATTAAGGATTGAAGGTAAAATCTAATGAAAAGCCTATGAGGAAAGGAAAAATAAGAGGGCTCTTGTGGATCACTGTCTCTCAAATGTATGTGGGAACTGGGGGCTGCCAGAAGATCCCTAAAAGCTATTAGTAAAGGGGGAAATCTAATGTCAGCTTCACAGACACCTCTCCAAGTTGAAGCACTGCCTACTTCTGCTTCCCACTGATGAAGCCATTACATGCGTAGTGTTTACCTGGGTTCTTTGTCCAATTATTGAAGTTCTCCGGGCTGATTCAGCTTTCCGATATCTCTTGTAGACCACTTGCTTCTCTGAGATACAGGTAATCCGGCACTGCCTCTGTGCCTTAGCTGAACATTCCCATGTTATATGTCTCTCCCAGGGCCTCACCGTGGGTTTCTCTCAAATCTTTAGTAGCAAAAGATTTAATACAGTGCTATGAATAAGTTATCTTTACTAGTTCAGAAATGCTTTAGTGTTTCTCACCATGTGTGAGCTTTTATCAATCAGGTGAGTTACATGAGAAGATAATATCTTCATCCTACAAATGAAGACGTGCAGGTTTGGTGAGGTTGAGAGACCTGGTTGGTATTACCAGTGGGTGGCTGTTAAGATTGGAATGACAATACTCGTTTGTGTCTTGCTTTCTTCCCACTGACCTATATGATGCTTTCTAGGCATCTAATTCCAGGTTCAGTGAATTTTTACTTACATCACTTTGCTTTGGTAGACTGCAATAAGGATTTTTTCCCATGGATTCTGGTGAGTTCTGAATCAGTGCAGAGCTAACCCAGACAGCCCCAGCAGTTGAAGGTTTCCTGTGCTTGACAGACTTTATTCTTCTGATGCTCGAACCAGCCAAGGACTGAGGAGCCCAATGACTCTACGTTCTTTTTCTGCTAAGAGGACAGGAAAAATAGAAACCATTCTGAATAACACTGTCCGGATACAGAGAAATGAGAAACAGCTGCCTGAAAGCAGCCCCGCTTTGCCTCCCCACCTGCACACTTGTCAAGTTTTGTTCTTTGTTGGTCTTTGTGTCACATTTCTAGTTTTTTTCATCCCCACTGCTCACCTTAAGCTCTAGTTCCAGGCTCACCACAGCTATCAGCTTCTACCCAAAGCTCCACTTCCTTTCTTGGTAGAGGCACTTGCCTGACCTGTAAGGAGGGAGTTGACTTGAATCTTATATAATCTGCATGTTCATGTCCTGCCGCTCTTGGGACAGAAGCCCTTTTCACAAGCCTAGAGGAGGATGCTAACTGCTCCTTTAGGTTGGATTCTGAGTCTCAATCCCCAGTGGCTGGCACTCTCCTGGGATGCTAAGGAAGGAACTGCTTCAGTTTGAGGCAGCCAAGTAGATAGATGGTGGGAAGCATCTGCTCTGGAAATGCATTTCTCACAGCAAATAACATTTACATGATTGTGCCTGCAAATATCACTGCAGTATTTGTGAAGTTAAACACTGAGCCTTTGCTTGCTTGACCTTCCCCTTGGCCAGCTCCAGGGTGCTCCTGGAGTCTCGAAGCTCAGCTCAGGGAGGTGCCCTCTCCTCCACTCTGCCTTCTGAGGGCAAGAGGTTTCCTTTAGAACCTGGCAGGGGAGGAAGCACATTTTAAGCTGATAATGATCCAGGAGTCCATGATGGGGAGGCAGAGAGGGAATTTTCTGCTTCACCTTCAATTTTCTGTTTCTCAGGAGCTGACAACACACAAGAAGATGGGTGTTCTCTATGCATTGTCACTATATGAATATAGATCTGTGAAATTTGTGTAAGCCTCCTCTTTATCTTGATATGCTATAAATGTGCATTGTCTCAAGAAGATAAGTTCCTGGCAGAGGACTGGCTACTTTACTATGCTGAGTCGGCTGTGCACATAGGTCTGCTATGTTTAGGGGTTCACATGGCTAGGGCCTAAAAGCTGTCACAGGAAATACATTGATGGGTACATGCTAGACTGTTAATGAATTGTCTAGGTGAAGGGAAGGGTACCTCACTTTCATGAAAAGAGGAGGACAGTGGGAGGGGGGGCTAAGCTAAGAAAAGGGACAAAAATACTACACTTAAGAAAGTCCTCCCCTCAAAATATTCTTGGTATATGAGTGTTAGTTTGGGAGAGAAAGAGAGGAAGGAAGGAAGGAAGGAAGGAAGGAAGGAAGGAAGGAAGGAAGGAAGGAAGGCGAATCACCCAGGCATTTATGTGCATTTTTACAAATTTCTACATGTGTGCTGTAAAGAAATTAATATAGAACACAATTAAAGACAAATGCTATGCACATAATAGATATTGGGTAAACATTTGGGGAATGGGTGGATGCTGAATAGTGTTTAGTGTATCGTAATTTTATAAATTTGAATTTTCAAGGAGCTAGCTATTTGCTAATATAAGGCAGTGCTTGTGGTGTGTTTTCATATTTGCAATCAGTGATGTTCATGAGGAGGATGACTTTCCTGAGAGTCTCAGCTTACTCTGCTTACCCTGTTCACTGACTAGAACTTACTGGGGTGACATTAACTGGGATCAGTACATCTAGGTGTACTGAACTAGCATCAGAGGGGAAGGGTGCAACTAGGGAATCTGCATTTTAACAAGGATCCCAGGGGATTTTTTAAAAATGCTTATTAAAGCTTTAGATCCATTGCTCTAGGCATTGTTAGCTGCCAAAGTGATGCACTGTTTTTTATAATTAACTCTATTCAAACAACACAAAACAAAGATTTATTATTTATAATATTTAAAAGAAAAACAAACTTGATCGTTTGACCTTCCTTTGTTTCATTGCCAATATTTAAAAGACTTAATTCATGTGAACTTTCTAATGTATGTACAGCTTCACATGAATTCATCTAGCATGGCAGGAACTAAGTAAAGTTACTCCATATCTCTCCCTGCCAGCTTTGTTCAATGTTGACCTGCCCAGGGGAAAGAATTTCATCTTTTGTCATCCTAAAACAAATTTCTAAAAACAAAGTAAAAAATATATCAAACATAAATGAGTGTGAGGATAACAGAGAAGTTACCGTGTCCTCATTACCTGGCTTTGTCTGTTCTTAACATTTTGCTATGTGTTCTTCAGATATATTTCTTCATAAATAAAACATTATAGGAAAATGTATGTGGTCATCCCCAGGCCATTCTTTTCCCCTTCCTAAAGGACCACTGTGCTGCATTCAGTCACTTTATTTCCATTCATTTTTATAAATATTTATTGTATGATGCATCTATATGCAGGTTGCTTTGACATATTTTTAACTTTATATAAATGGTGTGATACACGCATGCATTTCTCTCTCAGCAAATGGGTTTGCTTTGTTCAGTGACTTGCTATGTTGACCTAGGTAACTCCAGCTCGTTTAAACTATTATATAACATTGGGGGCTGGAGAGACAGTTCAGTGGTTAAGAGCACTGTCTGTTCTTGTAGAGGACTGGGGTTTGAATCCCAGAACCCACATGGTGGCCAACAACCATCTGTAACTCCAGTTCCCAGAACTCTGACACCTTCCTGTGTCCTACACAGGCACTGCATGACACAGGTACACTTGGGTGCAGGCAATATACTCATACAGAGAAAATAAAATATTTGGACTATTACAGAACATGAAAAGTCTTGCACAGTGCTGGTTAGTATGGAATGATCAGTAGAACATGTTACGTGAATGTAATGTCATTTCTCAATCTATGCTTTTTCCATTGAAAGCTAAATTATTTTCCATTTCTTAATGACTGGGAACAATGATGGAATGAACTCTTTGAAAAACTGTTTTTCAATGCTGGGGATCAAGCTCAGGGTCTTACATATACTAGGTAAAGTTCTACTATTGAGCTATAGCTCTAATCTCTGGCATGAAATCCTTAGGTGAAATTCTCCAGGTGTAAGAGGATTTTATACATCTCATGATAGACTGAGGCCATGGTTTATGCATATCTTCAGCTTTTACAAACATCATCAAATTGTCCTCCAAGAATTTGTACCAATTTGCACGATCCTTTTCATGAGTGTTCCTATGAGCTCTTTCATGGTCTCAAATTCAAGAACAGAGAACAGAAATACAAACCAAAGAAAGAAAATAGCATTGTGAGCTCACTTAATTATCAATGGAGCATATTCTGACTGTTCTTTGTCCAATCTGGAGGCATTTCTTGCATGTGACCATCTCCATTCAAACATACTCAGTGTATATTGGTGAAACCCTGGTGACCAGGCATTTAGGAGTGAAGATTCAAAGGTGTGGCTGTTGATTGCTTAACAACTAACTGGCCCTTTGACACCTGGGGTCTGAGGAAAAAAAAAAAAAAGACTAACTGGGAAACTCAGACATAAACCATAAATAAAAGTGAATTACTTAAGCAACAGCTTAACAGTATGAGAGAAAAGATATCCCTAGATAGTATGGATTCATTACTAAATGAATTGTGCCTACATTAATTCTATAGGAGTTCACAGATAGAGAGGTCAAGGCTTATGTGATTCAGATTTCTAATTTGCCACAGAATGGTTTCCTAGCAACCCTCTAGATGAGAATCAGCTAACTCTGCTGTTTTGAACCAGACCTAACTCTGTTGGAAAAATGAGTCAAATAAATGCCAGCTTATGGTAGCATTTCACCATATAAAACTGTAATTTAAATAAGTGACTATGAACGAAGAACTAAAGGGGGTTTCTTACACCAGAACCTGGCAATACTGACATGTAGAAACAAAAGTGGCACTGGGCTTAGGAACTTGGATGCTTACACTTCCCCAGAGCTGGGTTTGGACAGTGATGAGTGAAGGGTAAAAGACAGGGAAGATGGGAACCATATGCTGAAATGATGAAATCCAGCAATTCCTTAGGCACATCTGGCCTTAGAAGTTTCTGCGTTCTTGCAGCTGAGGATGAGGAGGCAGAGGCTTGGGCAGCATTCTTGCACATTTGTTGTCATCATTAGTTTCTGTTTGTGATAGGAGGTGGGCTCCAATGACTATATCCTGTTCCCTGTAGATTAGAGAGGTGATTCATTTCTGTTTCTCTCATCATTTATTTAAATTTTTAAATTTATTTTTATTTTGTGTATGAGTATTTTGCCTGCGTGTGTGTACCCTTATGTGCAATGCCCACAGAGGCCAGAAGAGGGTGTCGGATTCCCTAGAATTAGAGTTATAGACTGTTGTTAGCTGCCATGTGGGTGCTGGGAACTGAATCTGGGTCCTCTGCAAGAGCAGTCAGTGCTCTTCAATGCTGAGCCACCTCTCCTGCCCCTCTCTCACCATTTCTGACAGCCTCACAGTGATTGTTTGCTTGGATGAGGAGAGACTTTGTGACTGTTCCCAGAAAAAAGGCCCAAGAGAGGTCTTCATATTATATATTTTTGAGCTTCCTCTACACTTAACACTACAACTTTGACTGAGGAAACAGTTATCGGATAGAAAAGGGTTTCCAAAGAAACTTTTAGCCAGTACCATAAAAAGAACAAGTTTCTGAGTCTTTCATTTAGAAATGTGGAGTCAGGGTTCTGGTGCTGGAAGAAAACTTTGGCAGATCAAACACATAGACTATAAAGAAAGAGACAATTCTGCTTGTTAATAATTTCCTCTCTGGGAGAGGAAACTGACTTTTTACCTCTATCCTTTGAACAAAAGCAAATTATTCTCAGATAGCTAATCTATGAGAAAAGGCATTTAAAAATATTTTTAGCTTAGTCAATAAAACTGAGCAGAAAATACAAATTGGGAAATCCCAAAATGATTTTTTATTATTCTTGAAGTCTCTTAAGTTTTTAAAACCTTAAGTTTAGTTAAATTCCCAGTTAGGACTAGTGTTCTGTAAATGAACAATCACTTTGTGCAGTCTTCCAGGACTATAATTTGTACTCTGAATCAAATGTTATCATAAACCATTATATATCAATGTTATGCCAATTTGAGAATTTTATTGACAGATATTTGCTTCCGGTGTTGTACTAAACTACCTAAGAATCCTTTAGATGGTCCTCATATTTTGATATAGCAACTTTGATTAAAGGTAATTACATTCTTTGAATCTAATCATGGCATCAGCTACACAAAAATGTGAGCATCTAGGGATACAAAAAGGTCATCAAAGCTTGGTGGGTGTCCTGGTTTTTGTCACCTGAATTCAGTCTTTGTACTTGTAGATGCTGCGCAGTATTGAGGTCGACTTGTACAAGCCTGCAGAAGCATTAAACAGTCATTTTTCAAAAGTAAATGGTATAGATTCACATTTAAACTGACTCTATTCAAAACAGATGTAATAAATCCTCCAGACTTGTCACTTCCTACCCATTGGACTATGTGTTTCTATCACCTGTGCTCTTGGGATTCTTATGCCTAGTGAATCTGTCTGGATAGACTAGATATGAGTATCTCTTCTCAACTTGTGCTCAGTGACATCATGTTGGACGTTATTGAAAGTGTCAAATACTACAAATCAAGGTTTTTATTGGACAGCTGGTTGTTGGACATTTACCAGAACACTCCTGGGGCAGATGTCACGTCTGACTGACATCACAGTGAGCCATAAATCCTCAGCTGACATTCCTTTCACTGCCGTTTGCCACTCAGCTTGTGTGTGCCCTAGATATAAGCAAAATTCAGTCAGGAAGGCAGTCTATAATCATTTCTTAAACCCCACACAAAATCTCTCCCATAATGACCATTGGGCATAATTCTTTGCTTAGAAACCTTCAGCTCCATGGAAAACAGAGCCCTCTCTGTAAAGACAATTCAGTCTTCTGGAATCCTTCTTGTCTTTCCTAGCCCAATGGCTGTTCTGCTTGGTAGAGAGCTCCCTTCTCCAGAGGCTTTGATGTAACACCTTTGTGAAGCCCCAAAGGACCAGAGTCAGAAGCGCCTTTCGTTCATGCTGCTTATTAGCAGCTTAGCTCCTCAAGTGGGACATGTACTCCCTCATGCTGGTTAAATCTCTTGTTTTTTCCTCTTGGTTGAGCTAAGATAATCTCTAAATATTCATCACACAAAGGCAGTGCACAAGGCACTGCTCTGTCTGGAAAACAAGAAGTGACTTTTTCACTAAAGCCCAAGGTCAACCCAACACAATATAGATTTAATGAGCAATAGGGATAATGCCAGCATTATGATGGGAGATTTGCCCCTGGTCTATGGAAAGCCAGAAGAAACTAATGCAAAGGTGTGTGCAATATCTTGCATTTTTGGTACATTTCTGATGATGCTGATCTAGTTTTAAGGAATGAAATAAAAAAAAATCAGCAGTGAAGAATGTACCAACACTTGGATTTCAGGTTAAGTTCTTTTAAGTAGAATAAATATTCACCCATCCATCCATCCACCCCTCCATTCATTCATCCTATGATAATTTACTAAATAAAACAGAAACCTAGAATCCAGTATGCCCATGTCATTAAGGATAGACAGAGCTCTGGAGGCAGGGTGTACAGAAGGTGGTAAAGACTCCACGTGCTACTGGTTTGCTTCATTCTGGGTGCGGGTTATTGTGGATAAAACCAAAGAACTAGAGTTATTACCATAGAGGAACTTGCAGTTTAAACCTTAAGCCAGACAACCATTGGCCACTATGTCATCTGCAGTGTTAAGGGTGAAGACTGCTTTCCATTCCCTTCAGTTCCTAAACAATGTGATTTTTAAAAAATTATTTATTTAATAACTATATAATTAGAAGAAGCATTTCATTCAACAGCATTGACGAGCTAAGATGCATCTCTTTCAAAATTGGCTATAAATTTTTTAGGTTTACAGTTGAATTAATACAGTTATACAATATTGTACTCCGTATAAACCCTATAAGACATAAAACTAAATGAGGTTTTAAACTTTAAAAAAGATCTCCATTTGTCCTAGTTTGTTTCTTCATTGCTATGACAAAACACTCTGACCACTACCA
>NW_008355157.1:1520174-1520833 GCF_000622305.1 Nannospalax galili
GCAATCAGTTGCCAACATTCTTTTAGATAAGATTGGAGTCTGCTGTTCATTTTCCCAGTTCTATGCTGGGTTACTATCTGGGAGTCTCTTTGGCCACCCTGGACAACAACTTAAAGGAAGGCATCTCCTGTCTGGCATTGTTTCTTGTTATTTAGCCTTTAGCTATACACATGGACTCTTAAAGAATTATACTGATCATTTTACTATTTGGTTATACTTTCCTTTTGGGTGTTTAAGGCCACACAGTTGGTACAGATAAACCGATTTATTTTTACTCTTAAGATCGTTTGAGGATCTGTTCCTCAGGGGTCACATGGGCTTGGGAGGAGCCCCTGGCTCCTTTCTTTTACCAGTTCCATCTATGTGAAGATAAGTCAAAGGTCCTGCTCTGCTAAGGTTGGCTTCTCTTGGAAGCATGGAGGAAATGATTCCTCTGTGTTGACCCTCCTTTTCATAGACTGGACACTGGTTCAAGTCCATCTGGTGGGGTCTCTTCGGCCTCCTTGATCAAGAGGACAGGTGACCCACCACCATTATAGGACATTTTGAGAGATGCTCATAGTCCCCTGGAACTAGCCGACCTAGGAGGACAAGGAACAAAAAGCGTTCTTTATGTCCCTCTGATCAAATTATTATAGACCTCAAAGTATGTCTGTTAA
>NW_008355157.1:1521115-1521783 GCF_000622305.1 Nannospalax galili
CCTCACCCCTCCACCAAAGTTTTCCCACTTAAGGTGCCCCCATTTCCCCCCTTTCTCCCTTAATAATACCCTTCTCCTACGGTCCTTCCTCTCTTGAGCGCCTTCTTTCCCTTTGTCCACAAGGTTCCTTGTATATCCTTTCCTCCCCTCTCCCTTAAACTAACCCAATTTTAATCCATATCTCCCCTATTAAGGCCTGTTTCCTACTGTTCTTCTCTTTCAGTTTATTTCTTTTCCTTTACCTCCCTGTTTCCTTTCCATTATCCTGGTTCCTATAGTTATGTCTGGTTGCATACTCACTTATCAGGGTTTGGTTCTAGGATCCACATATGACGGAGAACATATGTCGATTTTTTTTTCTGAGTTTGTGTTACTTCACTTAGTATAAGTTTCTAGTTCCATCCATTTACCTACAAATTTCATGATTTCATCTTTATGAGGGAGAACATATGTCTATTTTTCTTCTGAGTCTGTGTTATTTCACTTAGTATAACAATTTCTAGTGCCATCCATTTACCTGCAAATTTTATGATTTCATCTTTCTTTACTGCTGAGTCTCCATCGTATATATGAACCACATTTTCATCATCCACTCATCAATTGAGGGACACCTAGGTTGCTTCCATCTCTTAGCTATTGTGAAAAGAGCAGCAACAAACATGGATGTA
>NW_008355157.1:1522217-1523226 GCF_000622305.1 Nannospalax galili
TTCCTACACCTATATCTTGTAGGTTTTTCCCAACTTTTTCTTCTAAGAGTTTCAGAGTGTCAGGCTTTACATGGAGGTCTTTGAGCCATTTGGAACTGACTTTTGTGCAGGGTGAAAGATAGGGGTTTAGTTTCATTCTTCTCCAGGTGGAGATCCAGTTTTGCCAGCACCATTTGCTGAACATGCTGTCTTTCCTCCAGTGAATGTTCTTGGTCCCTTTGTCAAGTATCAGATGGCTGAAATTGCATTTATTGAAAATTTTATTCCATTGGTCTATGGGTCTATTTTTGTGCCAGTACCATGTTTTTATAATTATAGCTCTGTAATACAGCTTGAAATCTGGTATAGTAATCCCCCCGGCATTGCTTTTAGTGTTCAGGGTTGTTTTGGCTATCCAAGGTCTTTTGTGCTTCCATATGAATCTTAGGATAGTTTTTTCCAATTCTGTGAAAAATGTCATGGGGATTTTGATTGGCATTGCATTGAATCTACATATATGACTTTTGGTAGGATGGTCATTTTCACAATATTAATTCTTCCAATCCATGAACATGGGAGGTCCTTCCATCTTCTGATGTCTTCTTCAATTTCTTTCTTCAAAGATTTAAAAATTTCAATGTAGAGATATTTAATGTCTTTGGTCAGGAATACTCTGAGATATTTTATTTTATTTTTTTGCAGCTATTGTGAATGGGAGTGTTTCCATGTGCTGTTTCTCTGATTGCTTGTTATTGGTATATAGAAAGGCTATAGACTTTTGTAGGTTAATTTTGTAACCTGCCACATTACTGAACGTGTTAATAATTTCTAGAAGTTTTCTGGTGGAAATTTTGGCATCTCTTAGATATAATGTATCGACTGCAAAAAGGGATAATTTGATCTCTTCTTTTCCAGTTATTACTCCTTTAATTTCTTTTTCCTGTCTTATTGCTGTAGCAAGAGTTTCAAGTACTATGTTGAAAAAGTGAGGAGATAGAGAACATCCTTGTCTGGTTCCGGATTTTAATGG
>NW_008355157.1:1523693-1524553 GCF_000622305.1 Nannospalax galili
TTGTGATGTTTCCCCTTTCATCTCTGATTTTGTTGATTTGGAGGTGCTCTTTCTTTCTTTTGTTTAATTGAGCTAGCGGTCTATCAATCTTGTTTATCTTTTCAAAGAACCAGCTCTTGGATTTTGATTCTTTGTATTGTTTTCTTTTTTTCAATTTCATTAATTTCTGCCCTGATTTTTGTTATTTCTTGTCTGCTGGGTTTGGGTTTCGGTTCCTGTTGCTCGTCAAGTGTGTTGAGTTGCAATATTAAGTCATGTATTTTTGTTCTTTCTGATTTTTTGATGTAGTCACTTAGAGCTATAAACATCCTCTAAGGACCACTTTCAGCAGGTTTTTCAGAGGTTTTGTCATGTTGTATTGTCCTTTTCATTTAATTCCAGGAATAGTTTCATTTCTTTCTTAATTTCTCGTTTGACCCATTCATCATTCAGGAGTGTGTTGTTTAATGTCCATGTGTTCATGTGGCTATTAGGGCTTCTTCGGGTGTTGATTATAAGCTTTATTGCATTGTGGTCTGATAGAATGCTTGGAATTATTTCAATCTTTTTGTATTCGTTGAGGTTTGTTTTGTGCCCCAGTATATGGTCGATTTTGGAGAAGGTTCCATGGGGTGCTGAGTAGAAAGTATGTCCTTTGGTGCTTGGGTGGAATACTTGGTAGATGTCTGTTAAGTCCATTTGATATATGGTATTAATTCAGATGTCTCTCTGTTAATTCTCTGCCCTGTTGACCTATCTAATGGAGACAGTCAGGTATTGAAGCTGCCTACTATTAATGAGTTGGGGTTAATCTGGATCTTAAAGTCCTGTAGTATTGTTTTTATGAAGTTGGGTTCACCAGAGTTTGGTGAATATATATT
>NW_008355157.1:1524920-1552090 GCF_000622305.1 Nannospalax galili
GAATTCCTTCAGCCTATTTATGTCATGGAAGATTTTTCTTTCCCCTTCAACTATAATAGACATTTTGGCTGGATATAGTAATCTGGGTTGGCATCTGTGGTCATTTAACACTGGGAATACTTTGATCCAGGCTCTTCTGGCTTTCATAGTTTGCATTGACAAGTCAGCTGTGATCCTAATGGGTTTTCCTTTATATGTGACTTGTTGTTTCTCTTTTGCAGCTTTCAGAATTGTCTCTCTGTTTTGTAAATATAGTGTTTTCACTATGATGTGCTGTGGAGAGTTTCTTTTTGGTCCTGTCTATTTGGTGTTCTATATGCTTCTTGAATTTTATGGGCATGTCTTTCTTTAATTTTGGGAAATTTTCTTCCATGATTCTGTTGAAGATCTGGTCCATGCCATTACCTTGGGATTCTTCTCCTTCCTGTATGCCTATGATACATAAGTTTGGTCTTTTTATGGTATCACACAATTCCTGCATATTCCATTCTTGTGATCTCTTAAGTTTTTCATAATCTTTGCTTTAGTGGTCTAGTTCATCCATTTATCTTCCAGTCTTGATACTCTGTTTTCCATTTCGTTCATCCTATTGGTGTGGCTTTCTCCTGTTGTTTCTAATTGGCTTACTGAGTGGTTGACGTATTGAGTGTTTTACTTCCTTCTTCATTTCAGCTGGAGTATTCTTCAATATTTCTAAGTCTTTTCTGAGTTCATTCAGAAATTTGTCCCTATCTTCTTTCAGTTCTTTGATTTCTTTGTTTGTTTGTTCTTTAAATTCACTGAATTCTTTTATCATGTTTATAATTGTTCTTTTGCACTCCATGTCCTGCATTATCTCTACGGGGTTCTCATTGTACTCCTCTAGAGGACTATTGGTATTTGGTGGTGATATATTGTTTTGGTTTTTCATGTTATTATTTTTTCTCTGCGATTTTGATGTGAATTTCTTTTGTAGTTTCTGATTCTTGTGTGAGACTCAGGCCTTCAAGTTTAGGTGTGCTTCTTTTTGTGAACTTTATGTGTCTTTGTGGTTTACTTTTTGGGCATAAAAAGCTGGTTTGTCTAAGCTTCTGGTTCACTCTTTTGATTTTATATTGGAGTGGCCGGATTGCTTTTGTCTTCAGGAGTTCCCACAGAGCCCCAATTCAGATGAGAGTCAGATGTTTTCAGGCTTTCTCTTAAGGTCTGAATCCCTCCAGGAATGATCTTAGCCTCAGGAATTTGGGGGTTTGACTGGCCTGGGAGGCTGGCCCAGGAAAGATGCTGGTCTAGGGCTGCTGGTGGCAATGCTATCCAGAGATGCAAAGGCAGATGGGGTGGAAAGAGGCCCGAAGGACTCCTGGGGACTGCACTGAGGAGCTAGGTTGGTCTGGATGCAAAGGATCAGGAAGAGGAAAGTTCAGCCCCAGTGTCCCAGAAAGAGGCTGGCAGGTGGTTCAGGCCCAGGGAAGCAGAGGGAGTTGAGGGCGGGGCCAGGCCCAGAGGCAGTGCTCTTGGTGCCCAGAGAAGGCACTCTGTTGGTTTGCATGAAAAGGATCAGGAAGCAGTATTGGTTCCCCAGGTGTCTGGGACCCCAAGACAAGGAATGGAAAAGGACCCAAACTAGGAGAGACTGGCGGGGGAGATGGGATGGTGAATGAAGCTGGGGGAGTCAAGGCTTGGAGGGCGCAATGGACTTACCGGGGAGAGAGGCCTGTGGGTAGGAGAGAGGCCTGTGGCTGGTCTTTCAGGCCCAGGGAAGCAGAGGGAGTTGAGGGCAGGGCCAGACCCAGAAGCAGTGCTCCTGTGACCCAGAGAAGGCAGTATGTTTGTCTGGATGAAAAGGATCAGGAAGCAGTATTTGTTCCCCAGGTGTCTGGGGCTCCAAGACAAGGAATGGGGCAGGACCCAAACTAGGAGAGAACGGTGGGAGATGGGGGGTGAATGAAGTTGGGGGAGTCAAGGCACAGAGGGCCTGTGGAGAGAGGCCTGTGGGTAGGCAACAATGTGATCTTTAAAACAGTATAAAAAGGAGCCACTGATGACAATGTTTAAACTCTTCTGTGCCCCAACCTTTCTCAGTTTCCCTGCTTTTCTTGGAGGAAAAAGTGAAGTAGAACCAAACCATGAACTCCAAACCATGTACTCCTATATACTTCCAAAGATGTGCTTGCCTCTTACCTGCCATCCTATCACATTTTGGGAGCCCAGGCTACCCCAACCTCTATTTTCTGCTGCTTTGTCAAAGAGTCTATAGCATGCTTACTGATTCTCAGAGAAAAATCCAAGCAGAGGTAGTGATTTAATGGAAGATCAAGTTCTACTAGTTGAGTTGTGTTGTGTTGGTCCCATAGATACAATTAGTTACCCAACAGCAGAAAGCTTGTTTTGTTGTTGGCAGGTACCTTGGCACAATATCCATGGAACAGATGGTTACTGGTTCCACAAATTAGATTTCCAGATAATGGTATAATAGTGTGTCAACAGCCACTCCTACCTTGCCCTTCCAGGCTCATAGACAAATTGGAATGAGTCTAGGTAAACGCACTGACCTCCCACCAATTAACTATTCCTGTGGGTGGAAACACAGTAGAGAAAGATATGAGGGCAGGCAGGAGACTGCTCTTTGAAGACGCTTAATCTGCAATGTGCATCTCCTTTTGCCCTTTCCCCTGATCTTCTTTCTGGCTTTCCCAAATGGTCTATATCTGACCTAAAGGCATCTGGTTTCAGTTCCATCAGCCTTGGTGGCCAGGTGGGAAGATTTCCTTACTGAAGGTCTTCTCTTTACATGATGCAAGTAAGAGTCTTATTCCTTTTCCAAAAAGGTGAAGTGACAGTCTTTGGCAGCAGAATTTCCTGTTCATCTTCTCTGGCCCCTCATCCTTCCTTCTTGGTAAACTTATGTTATCCTAACCAGCCAAGGGTGGTTTTTCTACCACACACTCTCCTTCCTACCCCAGTTGTAGTTAACCAAGAAAGAATGACTCTTAACTGGTCAGAAATCAATCAGATTTCTTCTTTTGAAAAAACAAAAGCGGGAGGGCTGGAGAGATGGCTCAGCAGTTAAGAGCTCTGGCTGCTCTTGCAGAGGACTCAGGTTCAGTGTCCAGCACCCACATAAAATAAAAACAAACAAATAAATAAAAAAACAAATAAATTACAAAAAAAGAAAAAGAGGGAGGAGTTAGGAAGCAGAACATTATCACTGGCAGACAATGGAGGGATGATCTAGATACTGTTCGAAGTTCTTCTTGTTCATTTTCTCCTTGGATCCCATTTTCTCCAGATCTTTAGGATGAATTTTCCTTTATTTAAATTTTCATGAGTAGGTTCTGTGCAGTCAGGTTGGTTCCTGTGTGGTATCTCTTCTTACTCTACTTCATTTTCAATTGGAAAATCACAGAAACCACATTGCCAACTTGACTGCCACTACCCTCAAATTCTGAATGCCAAATGCCTACCACTATACCAAGCAAGACATTTTGGGTTCAGAACCACAGTCAAGTTCAATTATTATTGGAGCAGGTGCTTATCCCAGTGCCTTCACCTGTTCCCTAGCCATGAGTGCAGATTTCATTGCCAACATTATGATAAACCAGTGCTTATTCCCCAGAGACTTTGTTGAAGGAGCTGCCTTCCTCGTCTTTGACCTGACCAGTCAGTATATTTGTTTCATTATGCCAGTTGTGTTGAGGACTAAGTGTACTGATTAAGTTTCTTGCTTTTATAAGAAGGTGGTTTATGGTAGAAAGAAGTATTTTTTTCTCATGACAGGTATAGCTTAGAATGTGAACAGTCCCCCCAAAAGAATCCTGCTGGGCTCAGGCTTAGATGGAGTGAAGTTCCTGGAGGCTGGAATAGGAAACACCTAGCCAACTGAAGAAGAGGTCAGTCTTAGTTTTACTTGGCTTGATGGTTTTTGCTTGTCTTCTCCAATTTTTAACAAATTTCTGTGTCAGGATGTTCTGGAAGCCCCTAGACTCAGTTTTTAAAGTAGGTGGTTAACTCTGTATGTCAGAGGAAAGTGACTTTCCAACTTCCTGTGAGGGAAAGCAGAGGCATTGCTATTAACCCTCATCTAGGTCCCTTCTAGACTTGGGATCTTAAAGGCCAAGATGTGATCAACTCAACCAGAGACTACTGTCAACTGTTTGGGGGCATTCCTGATGTGGACCAGCTATAAGAGGGACTCAGGATGAGGCACTGTCTCTATTGTCATATTACACTTGGCCAAAGGCATACTAATGGGTAGTGACTAGGAGATGAGCCTCTCTTCCTCTCTAATATGCTTCTTCTGTATGTTTACATCTGTTAATATATTTGCTGACTCATCTCTGACAATAAAGTCATTGCCATGGATGTGCTAGCCTAGCTAAATCATCCCCTTTGACTAGTAAATGTGTGACTTTGTGGTTTGGGTAAGACAAGTGAGGTCTGGCCATATGGAAGAGGCCAAGAAAACTGCAAAGATCATTTCCAGATGTAACTAGTTTTAAAATAGAACCTGCTGCCTCGTGCAATCAGGCTGGTACCCCATGACACAAGTTAGCTAAATCTTCAGCGGGAATTGGCTCTTATTCCAATGGCCTATGATCATTTATCTTCTTTACCTTCATGCTGATCTATTTTTTTTCTCGAAGCCCATAAGAGCTTATAACTAAGTTACTATAAAATGTAATGTACATACTTGAAAAATAAGGGGAAATAATAAACTCAGTCTCAACCAATAGCTGTGTTATAGGCTACCACAGGTCAAAAGCTTCTCTGCACTTCACATGATAGGACCATCTCTGGGGGCAAGTGGCTTGCCCTGCTCTGATTTTTGGGTGAGCAATTATACTTGACCTTTCCAGAGTAGGTATGCCTTTTGGCCTCAAACCTGTGACTCCAGAATGCTGGCAATTTAGGAAGGGATAGCTTTTCAACTCACTACCCGAAAGAGTAACTAAACCCTAATAGCATGATTTTAAAAAGCAAATTATATATATAATATATATAAAATCACATAAATACCATATGATATATATGTGCAAACATATGATGTAATATACATAATACATACATATAGTCAGAGAAAAAATACATCAAAGGACAAATAAAACATGGGGTTTGCAGTAGGCATGGGGAAGGGTGGTTTTACAGGAAAGTATCCAATCCCCAGCCCCTCCCACTTCACAGTTCTTTTTACACAGTGCTGTGCAATTCAAGACTGCCATCATGTCAGTGTCTCTTAGTGGGGACTAAACCTTGTCAATCAATGCCTGTAGGGTGTTTGTTTTATGAAGGGTCTGGGATTAAGGGCTAAGTGAGGAGAGAGAGAAAGAGATCTGAATACCCAGCACTTGTAATCACAGAATTTACAATCTTATTATAAAGTATCCTGCAGGTCAAACAACCTAAAGGTAGTTCTCTGAAATCATAAACTATAAAGTGCCAGTGGTGTAAGGGAGACCACAGAGACAGTACATTTTGAGTTAAGACTCATCCAAGCAAGTTCTGGAATCTAGCCACATGAATGCAAAAGCCATGAAGGTCTTTGATTTGCTTAGCTTCTCAAATATCAATGACGGTTTGGTAGATGTTCTACCAACATCACTCTGGAACTTTCAACTTTGGGTTTGTTTACCAGTGCTCCACGTTTGTGAATCACCAATGTCCTATATCTTTGAAATCTTATGAGTATGGATTTATTTCTTGCCTTAATGTGCATGGATGGTTTTGTCGTAGAGTAATCAGTCCTTGCCACCCTTTCGCCATCAGTGTGTGAAGTGGTATCCACACTGGGTGACCCATGACTATCTGGATATACATGCATGGGTCTGGGAAAGATTGCATATATGAACACTGAAGTGCATTCTGAGTGTGCACAGGCAAATGACCCCAACAAGAGGTGAATGTTTTGATTTTCATAACTGGTTCTCATGAAGCTATGTCTTCCTATGCTTTTGGCTGGCATTCAGGGTGACTGGCACCATAGGCATTAGTCCGTTGGTTCTGGCCTCATGAGTCAAGTAGACAGCCTCTCAGGAGGTTCAGTTTATTTAACCAAAGTGAATAACTTGTGCTGCCTCTTATTTTTTTAAAGAACCCTTTCATTAAGACAGCTAATCACATACATTTCCTAAAACATTACTGACTTTTAAAAATGGCTGAATTTGAGAGCAGTAATTAAGGGAACAATAAAAAACCTGTAGGCTCAGTGGTGGACATGCTTAACAAATCTGGGCATATTTCAGAGACGCCCTGAAAAACCCAAGAGGCATAAGTCACAGCTGGGTAAAACGATGTGCTATATCCCACAGTGGGCATGAAATTTTTATCCAGAAGAGGCAGAATAGGTCAAAGAAGAGAATAACTTAAACTTTTAGATTCATTCTTGGGTTGAGGAGCGATAAGACAGTGAGGAAGATGTGGATAGGATGCGTAGAACTGTAACACTTTTAAGTGAGAAAGGACAGGCTCTGTGTTTTTCTTTCTACCCAAATAAAATATTCCCTGGGATGAAGTTGGAGGAAGAATGATGAGCCTATCTTATTCGGTGTAAGAGCACACCTTGTGTGGGCTGACAGCAGCTCTCCTCGTTAAGGTGATGTGTGATATTATGGATGACCTTGTCTAAGACAATTAAGAACCAAAAATAAATGGCGTGGCTCTGGTTCAATAAAGACCTGCCAAGTTTGTGCAACTGCATTAGGAGGAGCCCAGAGACTAGAATGATGGGGGAGATAGTCTCCCTCATCCTTTCTTGGACAAACCACTCCTGGAAGGATCTGATCCAGAGATGTGATGTCAGGTGGAACTGACGTTACAACTTTGAGAAATAATACCCAAGCATGTATGCATACTTTGACTCGCTCTAGAGAGCTCAAAGGGGATTCATTTAGTGTCTCATGAGCTCGACGATAAACCTGTGGTTTAACAATCCCTGTTTAGCACATAAGAAAACTGAAGTGAAGAGAAGGTACTGGGCTGGCTAAAGGCAGAAGTCTCAGCACTTAAACACAAGCCCCGTGGCTCCAGTACTGGTACTAATTTTACTATACTTAACGTTGTTTCTTTGAACTTCAGCAAGTCCAGAGGCAGGTGGTCAGGATAAGGATTCTGAAAGCCACATCCCAGAGGGAGCCTTGGAAAAAATGGAGAAGCTTGGCCTATGAAGAGATGCTTTTAGAGGGTCCCTGATAGCTGTTGTTGTATTTTTGAAACCTATCTTAAGGAGGGGGGAGATTTCTTCGTAGCAGAATGACTAATTGGTTGGAGTGATGCACAACGCCAAAGGCGAATGCAAAACCCTGTCAGAGAGTGAGGAGTGCTGGAGTTTCTGAACTGTGTCTGCACAGATTAGCAAAGCAAGGACCAAGCAGCTGGGGTGCCTGGAAAGGTGAGAGCCAGTGTACCATGCAGTAGGATGGGAGGAAGGCATAAATATCTGCAGCTGGATTGTCACAGGTTTTTGTGGGTGGGCTGAAACAATCTACACTTGATCCTCGCTCAGGTGTATTTTGTTTGCTTGTTTTGGTTTTTTGACATGGTCTCATTCTCTTCCAGCCTGGCTTGGAATTTGCTGTGAGGCTTATATGGCTATGTGGGCTAGCCTTGAACTCAGGATCCTGATCCTTCTTCCTCTGCCTCCTAAGTGCTGGGATTGCAGAGGTGTGCCACCACATCTGGTTCCTTGCTTGGTTTTGATTCATCTTGCCATCAGTTTATTTTTGTTGGAGAGAATTCCCGGAAGGAAGCCCCAGCTCCTGGCTGGTTAGTTTCAAAGTTAATAGTGCAGAGCCCTCCACTGATCCTTTGCCCAACCCCGAAGTCACTCAGGGCTTCTAGTTGTCCCTCATATTTGGGGCTATGAAAACACCTCATCAACTGGTTTTGTCATAAATGTCTATGGTCAGCTTTTATTTTTTTTTTTTAAATTTCCTTTTCTACATAGTAGCTCTCTCCAATTTAAGTGGAGTTTTAGGAAGAGCCTGTACTGCTCCCTGGCTGCGGGCTTGCCAGATCTGCTTCTCTGGGCCTCTGCTGTCGGTCGCCTCAAGCTCCTCTCTTTTTTCAACTCTCTGCTAGTGCTGGTCTATTAGCTACTTTTCCGTTGCTGTGATAAAACATCATTACCAAGGCAACTTATAGAAGGAAGAGTTTATTTCAGCTTATGGTCTAGAGGAATGGGTCCATCATGGCAGGGATGCACAGTGGCAAGCAGAAGGCATGGCAGCAAGAGCAGGAAGCTGAGAGATCATATATTCAATGGTAAACCTGAAGCAGAAAGAGCAAAATAGAAGTCGGGCAAGGCTGTGAACTCTGAAGGCCCACCCCAGCGACATGCTTCCTCTAGCAGGATTACACCTCCTGAAAGTTCCATGACCTCTCCCCAACAGCACTACCAACCAGAGACCAAGCCTTCAGACACCTTGATTCTATGAGGGAACGTTACTCATTCAAACCGCTGTAGCTAGGAATCTACACATTTTTTATTGAATCTAATGGTCTCTTAAAGATTATCACTAGCTTATAATAAAACAGAAAGCTTTTGTAAAAAGGCTTGAAGCTACAACACAAACTGCCTGAACATGACTTTAAAAAGAACACTGAAGACTTGAAAAGAGATGTACAGAAGAGTTTTTCTCATGGTGAGCTATGGTCCTGGCCCTCCTGAAGTAGGTATGCCACGTACCCACATTTTGCATTCTCTGCCCCAGTGGAGAACAAGTCTCACAGTTGGGTGTCCAACTCAGTAATCTGTTGGTTTTGCCTAACTAAAGTCACATCATTGATTGATGCCAAATCTTGCTCAATTAAAGGTTCATTTTTCTTTTGGCCGTTGGCAAATTCAGCATTGCTTATGGGTTATTAGCATCCACCCCCTCAGATTCCAAATGTGCTGGGAGCATTTGTCTGCATACCAATGATGGCAGCAGCAACCAGGTTTGGAACCACCTTTCTATTCTGGGCCCAAGGACACCTGCCAGCCTGTCTGACTGCAGGCACGTGATTTGCTCAGTCAAGCCCTTCCTAGCAAGATTAAAAGGAAAAAAATAAAGAAACTTCTGTAGGCCTCTATCTAACTCCCTGCCCTCCGTCTCCAAGTCAAGAAAAATGGTGATATTTTGTGATCATATTTTGGTTCTTTTTAGTTATTTGCTTATTCATTTGTTCATCGATTTAACCAATCAGTAAGTATTATTGAGTGTTAACTTGTAGGAGAAATGAAAAAAAGTTCAGAGACTGTGGGGAGATGAGACAGGTTTCCTGAGCAGTGTGTGAAGGTAGCTTCCTCTTCTCAGAAACTCCTTGGCAGTCTACACCTGCTGGACTATGGCACCTGCTTCCCACTATACCCTTCTTCTTCCTCTGAGGCATTCTAAGGAGAGAGAAGCCCCTTACCCTAAGGGACTTCCACTTCGGGATGCCCCTATGGCATACATGGCTCCCAGTTTTCCCAGGACTTGGATGGAGCCTGCACTTCACAGGGTGACCTGCAGTTGCTCTTCCCTGCAGATTAAGGGGACCCTGATCCATCAGAAGCCCTCTGGTGGGTTGGGGTGCTTGCCCCACGTCCACCTTTGTGCTCCTGATTGACCCCATGGGCCTCCACCATTACTCAGTATGATTGTTTGCTAAGACTTCTTGGACACATGACCATCTATTCAGTGGCTCAAATGAAGACAAGTTTATTACCTCACAGCTCTGGAGCTCAGAGTTCTCATTGGTCTGAGTTCCAGGTCTTGGCAGGGCTGAGTTCCTTGTGGAGGCTGTAGAGAAGGATCCGCTCCAACCTTTTCCTGCTTCTAGTGGTAAGCTGCATTTCTGGGCTCATGACCTCTCCTTCGACATCAAAACCAGCAGTGTGTCCACTTATCTCTGACTTCTGCTTTGCTATTTCATCTGACAGTTTTGATCCTCCTGCCTCATTTTTCTAGGAAACCCATGATTACACTGGATAATCCAGGACTATCTTCCTATCTCCCTATATCCAGGCCCTTAACTCAATCACACCAGCAAAGTGTTTCTTTACCTCCCCTGAAACTACAGGGTGCTAGAGATTGAACGAGGGCTCTGCACTTCCTAGATGAGCATCTGTCTAACATCTCCTCACCCCAAGTATATCTTAAATTTGGCAGAAACCCTCAGCTATGGAAAGAAACATTTCCAGGTTCTAGGATGTGGCTGTGTTGGGGGAGCATTATGCTATCATCCTGCCTGGCCTCACTGTGATGAGCAGTGGGAAGCCCTCAGCTCCCCAGCTCCCCAGCTCAGCTCCAACAAGCCTGGGATGTGTCAAAATGACAGTAGTAAGAACTAACATTTAATGAGTGCTTCTTCCAAGAATCCCAGGTCACACAAGAGCTTTAGATACAGTTTCTCATCGAATTCCTTCCCAGGCCCTGAGGTAGAAGAAAAAATGGAGGTATCAGAGGTTAAATAGCTTGTTCAAGATAATCAAAGCAGGAAGTTTGAGAAGCCAAGAGCCTCACTCAAACACACACTGCTGCCTGGAGAAAAGAAGGTTGGCCAGAGAAGTAGGGGACAGACAGATCAAGAGCTGTTCCCAAACGTGGCCTGCAGTCCTAGCACTTCAAATATCCCATATAAAAGGCAGAGCATGAAACATCTCAAACGCCTCTGTGGCCAGTCAGTTAGACACCATTACTCCAAGAGCCTGCTAATCAGAAATTTCTGCTAAAACATAATGCTGCTAAAGTAAACATGGCTTCTGAACCAATTAGAGAGCAACTGCTAAGCTTGTTAGCAGCAGCTCTCCCCCTACCCTCTCCCTGTGTGGTTTGCAGATTATTCTGCTGCAAAAATGTTCTGGTTGCTTTTTCTTGGAGTGTGTGTGTGTTTGTCATATGCATGTGTGTGGGCTGTGTGTACATGTGTGCACACTCATATGTTCAAGTGTGGAGGCCAGAGGTAGACATCAAGTGTCTTCCTTTGTTGCTCTCAGTTTAGGTATCAAGACAGGGCTTCTTATTGAACTTAAAGCTCACCATTTCAGGTAGGCTGGTCGGCCAGCAAGTCCTGGGACTCCAGAAAAGACTGCCCAGTGCTGAAGTCATCCATGAGCTGCCATGCCCAGCTTTTATGTAGGTGCTCATACTTGCCCAGCACACAATTTACCCATTGAGCCATCTCCCCAGCTCCCCTGAGTATTTTTTCTAACCACAGTCCTTGGCCAGGTCTCTCATCTTGAGGCCTGCAGTCAGTGGTGATGTTCCTATGAATGGTTGGGAGTCCAGTTTTCTTTTTGGATGAGGACTAGCAAATAAGAATTCCATTCTTATAATCTGTGTGACTGCTGTGTGAAAGACCAGCCAGTTGAGAGGAATGTTAAGATCTTAAACACTTGCCCTGAAGAACACCAGTCTGTGGTGAAATGAAAATAAATATTCATTTAGATGCAAGAGCAGTGAGACAAATCTTGTTTGTGGTTTGGTACTGAAGAATGTCCTTAATCCTCAGCTCAATGGGAACTGGCATTTCTGATGCACATGGTCAGCTTTGAGTCAGTCTTCACATCCCTGGACTGACATTCAGGGCTGTTTGCAGGCATGGTAAATATTTGTCCTGTTAGGTATCATTTGGATGTTCACATGTCTTGACATAAATCAATCTCTCTCTCTCTCTCTCTCTCTCTCTCTCTCTCTCTCTCTCTCTCTCTCTCTCTCTCATACACACACACATACTCCTCTCTCTCTCTCTCTCTCTCTCTCTCTCCCAGTGTGACCTACAAGGAGATAGACACACATCAATACTATGCAGACTTCCCTAACAACTATGAAGTCGTAGATAGAGACGAGTGTCATCAAAGTTCTCATATCCTGCTTGAGTTGGGTCAAGTCCCAGTGAAAGCACTCCAGCCCTGGCAATATGTGTGCCCATCAGCACAGTGTCATTCAGACCAGAAACAGTTTCTGTTCTGACCTGTCTCTGTTATCAGAAATTTAAGGACGACAGAGAAAGAAACAGATTGGATTTTTCCAATATGAACTTAGGAAGTTAATGGCACTGAGTGGTCTGTTTGAAGAGGTGAGGAGATCCACAGCGATTGAGGAAGGCATTAGAAATCCACAGGATGGATCAATCACTAAGAAGAAAAGAAAGTTTAAAAGAAAAAAGAGAACACTTAAGCTGGCTATTAGGTGAGGATTAGGGGAATGAAGGTAATTATCAATTAGAAGACAGCAGGCACTGGAGTGACTTGCTATAGCTACAAGTTTGAAGCGCATCCCTGGGAGTGGCAGACAGTTCTATAATGCTATTCATCAATTGGGTGTGACTTGTAGGGAAACTGAGGCAGCGTCTGTCATATGTACTTATAGAAAACTAGGGGCAATGTTTCCAGATGACCTTTGGGAGCATGTCTCAGGTTCAGGAAGGGGATATGGTGAGAAGTAACAAGAGACCTACAGTTGTGGTGTTACCCTTCTTGCCCCTGGGAACAGTCACTGTAGGAACTACCCTGGTGGATGAGGTTCCATGAGGCTCAGGAGGATCCGTGATGTGTATTTTGTTTCCATAGCAAGTGCCTTCCCAACAGAGGTTCACAAATAGTTTTATTAAAGCTTAAAAGTCTTGTGTGCCTTTGAAACACAGGGATCAACATTCTTGCGGTGCTTTAAAGTTATAAACTGCCTGTCATGTAACACATGCCATCGTGTGGTCTCCAAGCAACCATAACACAGAAGTGAGTCATCCCTATTAGACAGACAGGAAACTGGGACCAGGGAACTGCCAACTACTCAGTCACCCAGCAAAGTGTCAGAGCTAGGTAGGACACAGATGATGTCACTCTAGGTTCTGTACCCTCGCTCCCTACTCCATCTGGCCACTTGTCTAATCAGAACCTCTCACCATTGTTATCCATGAGGCAAAAGAAAAGCTTTGGACCAAATGTAGAAATGGAGGGTATCCTGAGACTCTCTGATGAAGAGGACCCTTCCCTGAGCTTGGCATCACTCTGGTCCTTGGCAGCCCTCTCCCCCTCAGCCTTCACACCTAGGTTGAGGCGTGTAGCGTAATTGGCAGTGTATGACGGTTGCTATTCATTGGACAGTGTTTTGGAGTTCCTCCTCCACACCAGGCACTGGGAATCCAATGGCACCCACCCTCTGGCCTGAAGCCCTAGTCATCCCATCATTTGAAATGAACAAGTACGTAGCCAGAAAATAATTACTTGATAATGATTTGATATTAATTGACTGTTATCATAAGGAAACAGAATTACCCATGGGTAGGGGGAAGAACACTGAAGGAGCGCAATGCTGTGTCAAATAGCACGCATCAAAGATAGAAAAGAGGATGGACAGCTGGCTCCTCCCCATCTGCCTACCAGGCCATTCCTGCCTCTACTTCTGACCTAAACCATTTGACTAACCCTTGAAGAGTAGACATGGGTTCTCCTGCCCTCTCACCTTTGAGTGGGATTAGCCAATGAGAGATACCCGTAGGAGAGCTGTAAGTGAAAGCGGAGGAAGATAGAGGCCCTTGCTTACTGGACTGTGGTCTGTTAGTTTGTGCTCCTGTCCTGGAGACCACAGCTTCTGCCAGGAGACCGTCCATAGCCATAGCTTCTTCCTCTTCTTGCCTCTGCAGTCTAAGGAGCAGTAACAACTTGCAGCCCAAGGTGCCTCTCAGCCCTTGCTGCCTTCCCTTACCCTGCCCTCACCCTATAACTTGGTCCTTTATTCAACCTCCTTCACTCTCCTTTTGGAGTGTGCTAGCTGCTTCTTCCTGGGACCCTGACCAATGCCCAAAGTTTCCCAGAAGATTGGAATTAATCAAAAGAAGGAATTGAAGGTGGGGAGGAAAGTGCACCAGATAGAGAAGGACCTTGTCCTCCAGAGTGAACAGGACACGTGTGAGAAACCAAAATGTGGCTAAGTACAGAGAATAAAGGCAAATTGGAACTGGAAAGGCCAGGGGCCACCAGCTGTGCAGGCTGTGCACTGTACAGCTTCAAAGAGAACCTCTACCCAGTGTGCTGTGAATGATGGCCCTTAGGAGCCAGATTCTGATAGATCTGATGGGCTGTGTTAAGGACATGGACCTCAAGATTGTGTGTGTGTGTGTGTGTGTGTGTGTGTGTGTGTGTGTATGTGTGTTCCTTTGAGATAGGGTCTCTCACTGAACCCAGAGCTAGACTGGCAGCTAGCAACCTCCAGCAACCCTCCTGTTTCCACCCCCAGACCTGGGGTTACAGGCATATGCCTAATCACACCTGGCTTTTTACATGGGTTCTGGGGATTTGAACTCAGCTTCACAGGCTTGCATACCAAGTGCTCTCATGCATTGAGCCATCTTTCCAGCCTGCATAGATCTGAATTCTAAAAGCGATGGAAAGGATGAGTGTGAATATGGGTGCTGGTGGGAGGGGGGGAAGAGGAAGAGAGATGGGAGAGAGGGAGTGAGGTGGGGTGAGGGAGGGACAGGGAGAGAGAACACTTTTATTCACTTGGAGCAAAAAGATCTTTGGAGAAAGTGGCTGCTTCAAGAGTGATAGTGGGAGATAGAAGGGAATAGACAGACTTAGGAAATATTTAGAGGGCTGGGGAGCTGGTCCTTCCAGTACAGTGCTTGCTGCGTAAGCATGAAGGCCTAAGTACCCTCACAAGGGCCCAAGAACCCTAGCACTCATGTAAAAGAGCAGGAATAGTGGTGAATGCCTGTAATCCCAGCACTGGAGAGGTGGCGACAAGAGGACCCTAGAGTTGATGACCAGCCAGTCTAACTGAATTGACTAGCTCCAGGTTCAGTGAAAGACCCTGTCTCAAAAACTAAGGTAGAGGGGCTGAAGAGATGGCTGGGCAGTTGAGAGTATTGGCTACTCTTCCAGAGGACCTGGGGTCGGTTCCCAGAACCCACATGATGGCTAACAGCTGTTCGGTTCCAGGCGATCCAACACTCTCTTCTGGGTTCAACAGGCATCGTATGACACAGGTGCACTTATATACATGCAGGCAAAACACTTATACACATAAAATAAAATTTAAAAATGTAACAAAACAAATAAGGTAGAGATTAGTTGAGGAAGACACTTAACATTGACCTCTGGCCTCTACTTCTGTACATACACATGTGCACATGCACCCACCTAAATACATATTCACATACGCACGTAAAGAGAGAAATATTTAGAAATCAAAATTAGTACTTGATGGACAGAGACGGTACAAGAAAAAGGCGTGGGTGGCATCAGATTCTTACTGTTGTGCGGCTGCTTGGATGAATAGTGCTACTCTTGAGCTGGGGACAACAGGCCAGGACCACTTGATGGGCAAGAGACATCAGTCACAGGGAGAGAAACCCAGGGGCTCTTCAAAGAATGATATACTGTGGGCATATTGGCACATGTCTTTGATCCCAGCACTCAGGAGGCAGAGGCAGGAAAATCTCTATGAGATTGAGGCCAGCCTGGGCTACATAGTGAGTTCCAGGCCAGTTGTGGTTACAGGGAGATCCAGTCTCAAAAAAAAAAAAAAATTTTTTAAAACAAAACAAAACGATATACTACCAACAGCTTACATGAGAGGCAATTGGCAGCCATCCACTGGATTTAGCACCTTGAAGATCAACTTGACCATCATCCAGTTGTTTTCATGGTGCAAAGAGCCAGACTGCAGTGGGCTGAGGACCAGGTCCGAGGTGAAGAATGTGGCCAGGGGGCCAGACAAGGCTGTTGAAAAGTCTGGTTACAGGGAGGAAACGGCAGGGTGTTGAGTGAAAGAAGAAGGCAGGCAGATGGGCGAGGGTTCTTTTTGTTTGGTTGGTTTTTTTTTTTTTTTTTTCAATTTTCAAATATTGAAAGTTTGTTTCTTTTTTTAAAAAAATAAATAATTGATTGAGACTTTTATACATGCATATAAGGTGTTTTGATCAAATATTGAAAGTTTGTTTTTTAAAATAAAGGTGTTTTAAAATAAGATGTTTTGGTTTTAAAGGGAAAATGCAGTGGCAATACAGAGGTTGCATGGACAGAAGAAAAGATCATTGGAAATGAAGATTCCAGAGGAGGAGGGGAGACTATCTAATGGGTGAAGGGAGTTTCCTCAGCTTGCTCCACATTGAACTTCTGTAACACAGTAGAGGGAAAGGAAGACAGGATACGCACATGGGTGGCTGGAGTTCTGCAGGTGTGATGCTGATGTACTTTCCAGATGACCGGTCCTATTGTCTGCAAGAAGTTGGAAATGGTCCCCAGATGTCTACCTGTTGGGATTGTGGGTATAAGTGCACATGAGTGTGTGCAGGCACAAGATGAGCTAGTGTGTGAGAGTGCACATGCTCCTGAGTGATTTTGAGGAAAGCCTAGAAGCTTTGATAATTCAGTATTAAATAGGAAGTTCAAACTGACAGGACCAGAAGGAGCCAGTCTTAATCCAGTGATCAGAGGAGGGTGGGGCTCCCCACACATGACTTGCAGCTTCCCCTCTGCATCCCACCCACCCCATGGAGGATTAGCAGATGAAGAGAGTAAACTTGAAGATGTGCTTCAAATGTTACTGTGACATTTATAGACTTGCAGATGAAAATAGAAAGCCTGTGGATACTTAAGTGTGAGGAACAGACATTGATCATTCAGGAATGCTGCACTTCTCTGATCTGTGAAGACTTTTCTAAAGTGTGACCACACAAGTGAGTGATGTAAATATCTTAGGAGCACAAGCTGACGAGACTGAGACTGTGCTTGGAGTAAGAAGGTACGTTCTGCCTGTATGGCTGTGGAATGTTTTTGCTGATGAGTACCACCTAATGAAGGGGTGGCTCTATAAATGGTTAGGAAGATCCTAACTCCCTTGTCCCTAGGCTTCTGAAGGGAAATGTCAGCTCTACTCCCTATGAGAACACATCTCCCTGTTGATTCTGAGGTAAACATTAAAATGTTCATTTGTTTGCAGGTCATCGCTTCTAAGTTAGTATTTTGGTCTCCATTTTCTCTTTATCTAATTAGTTCAGATCATAAGATCAAGTATCAAAGGCAGGTGTGGAATCTGGTGTGTTTGAGAGACCTTACCAGATTGTGATTAAAATTAGAGCATTGTTCAAACTTGAAGGATCCCCACCCATGCCAGCTCTCTTCAAAGTGTTCCTGGACAGTCATTGCTACGCTTTGAATCTGAGGTGTCTCCTACAGATTCATGTGTCTTGAACCTTTTTCCCTAGCTGGTGCTGTGATTTGGGGTGGCTGTAGAGCCTTTGGGAGTTGGGGCCCAGTTGGAGGAAGTAGGTCACTCGGGGGGGTGGTCTTTGGGAGTATATTATCCCCGGTTCTTTCCTGTCACTCTGTTTCCATTCGAGGCATTCTGCTATACATTTCTGCTTCCATGGAGCCATGCTGTCATGCCTTTCTGGAGTAATGGACTGCACCCTCTGAAACTGTGAGTCAAAATAAATAGTTCTTCCTTTAAGTCACTTCTGTCAGGTATTTTGTCACAACAATGTGGAAAGAAACTAATATGGTCACAGATTCTTTTTTGTGTCTTTTTGAAACAGGGTCTCACTATGTGGCCTAGGCTTTTAAACACATAATCCTCCTACCTCAACCTCCAGAGTGCTGAGATTACAGGTATATGCCATGGTGTTTATCTGTCACAAGTTCCTATCAAAGGCTGTGGAGGAGGATAAGGCCAGTGGAACAATGATGCAGTGTAGACCTGCTCACTCAGAACTGAGTTATGACCCCTACTGCTGCTGTCTGTGTTATCCTACTCTAATCTGGTCTGACTCTCAGGAAGTCGGCACTTATCAGAGGGACCCACAAAAGTAACTGCAGACACGGGCGCTGTGTTACCAGAGTTTTAGGGCAAAGGCCCTTGTTCCAGGAGTCCCAACAGACTAGGTGTGCCCACTTGTCCCAGTATGCCAATTAAAGATTGATCAGTGGCGCAAGGCAGAGAGAGGAGAGTTAAAGGATCAGGTAAAAGGGTTCAATGACCCAAGTCCCTCTTCAGGGGACTGACATGAGCTTTAGGTTTAAAGAGAGGATAAAATGGGGTAGGGGGCAAGAGGTTCCCATAATTAAGCAGTGTTGGTTAAGGTTGGTCTGGCTGATTATTATCTCAGTTCTAGTTCTGCAAAGTGGCCTGAAGAGGTTATTGCGGTCCTCAGTCGAGGAGCTCTGGTTCCCATGAGATGATTACTCTTGCTCTAGGGTGGAACCTTGCCATCACAGATAATTATCCCCCAGGCTGTTGCTTGGTGTGTGGGGGGGGTAGTTTTACCCCCGTTTAGAGGTATTAATCCAACAGTCTTATTGTTCCTGGACTCCAGTGTGAACAATGACAACTCAATATGAAAAGCTATGGAGGAACAAACTGAGCAGAGAGGGACAACGTGGAGTTAGTGAGGCCAGTGTCTTCCTTCAGCTGCTTTTGCTGAGCTGAATTTCAGGATTTTGTGCACATTAGAGACAGATTCGTTTTTCCACCCATATAAGCCTCTTCGCAGGTTTTACTCCATTTGCTGACAAATCACTTTCTCAAGGACAGAGACCGGGACCCAGCTTGATTTTTTGGCTCAGCAAAGATTGGATCCCTACATGCCTCATGAGCTTTTCGTTTCCCCTGGACCAGTTACTGCTGATGAGCCCTGGAGGAGTCAGGCTTGGCATGTAAGAGCTCAGGCAGATTTGGAGTCTCTTTGGCTGAAGGCCACTGAGATTTGGACCCATAAAGGCTTCACTTCAGTTTCCTTCTGCAATATCCCTTGTAATTTTCCAATTGGAATTTATGTAATTTGTCATTAGATTATACTTTCTTACTTTAAACTACCAGCTCCACTATAAAACTGAGTCTCAGTCTCTCTCTCTCTCCCCCTCTCTCTTCATATAGCCCAGGCTAGCCTCGAACTGTCCCTTCTGCCTCTACCTCCCATATGCTAGGATTTATAGGACTGTGCCACCATGCCCAGTTGAGTTTTCATAAACTGTAAATTATTATGCAAATCATGACTTCTAATCATCATTTACTCCTTCCTAATACAATTCCTTTGTCTCTCTCTGCAGTTTAGAGGCTGTGGAGGGGTCATGGAAGAGCAGGAATCTGGAGGCAATCATGGTGTGGCTGAAACTATGTGCCAAGCTTTCATATTTATTATCTTAGCTTCCTTCCCAATCCCCTTAGGGGTTGTTCTAATTTGCTCTCTGTTGTTTCCATAAGCACCATTACCAAAAGCAACTTGGAATGGAAAGGGTTTATTTGGCTTAAAGGTAATAGTCCATTATCCAGGGACACTGAGGCAGGAACTGAAGCAGAGACCATGGAGGAATGCTGCTTACTGGCCTGCTTCCAAGCTCACGTTAAACTTTTTTTTTCCAGATAGCCCAGCCTTATATACCTCTGATGGTACTTACTATGGTGGGCTGGGCCCTCCTATATCAATTAGCAATCAAGAAAATGCCCCACAAACATGCCCATAGGCCAATCTGATGGAGGAAATCCCTAAATTGGGGTTTCCTCTTCCCAGGTGTGTCAAGTTGACAACCAAGATTAGCCATCACCCTGGGTTGTGGTGATGCAAGCATTTAATCCCAGCACTCAGGAAACAGAGGCAGGCAGATCTCTTTGAGTTCTAGGCCATCTTGGTCTATAGAGTGAGTTTCAGGCTATCCAGGGTTACACAATGAGACCCTGCTTTTCTTTTTAAAAAAGATTAGCTATCACAGGGTAAATGTTACAATGGTCTTATTTTTATCTATCATCTATCTATCATCTATCTATCTATCTATCTATCTATCTATCTATCTATCTATCTATCTATCTATATCATCTATCATCTATCTATCTATCTATCTATCTATCTATCTATCTATCTATCTATCTATCTATCATCTATCATCTATCTATCTATCTATCTATCTATCTATCTATCTATCTATCTATCTATCTATCATCTATCATCTATTTATCTAATCTATTATCTATTTTGACAGGTCCTAAACAGCCTGTTTCTTCCGAGGGTCAGGGCTTGCTGCAGAGAATTGATTGTGGAGAGCTAGCTGCCGAGAGAGGGGCTTTCTGCGCCATCTTGGGAGGGAAGCCATCAATGGTATGTGCTGCAGCAGGTGTGGAAAGATGGCCCCATTGTCTGTTGTGAGGTGGGGGCATTTGCCAACCTGGGGTGAGACTACCGGGCCCAAGATGTGTGGGCAAAAGTTAACAGAGACTGTGGGCAGGTGTGGAAGCAATCTGGAATGGCCAGCAGAGCTATGCAGAGCTGGGTGCAAGGTGTTGGGTGTTCCTTTCTTTCTAAGTTCCTGCATTTTCCCCCTCCCTGCCCAATATATAAAATGAAAAATCCAGATAAAAATGTTATGTGGTTTTTCCGATATTGCCCTGAGCAAGAGGCCCTGAAAAAAGTGAGAGCTGGTCAAACAGAGAGCCAGAAGAAAAAAATTTAGCAGGACAACAGGTCTCCTTAGTCCCAGCCCTCCTGGAAGTCACCATGTCGTGGACCAGGCTGACCTCGATCTTGCAAGAGATCTGCCTGTCTCTGCCTCCCAAGGGCTGGGATTAAAGGCGTGTGCTGCCACGCCTTTAATAAAAATAAAATTCTCATTTTAATAGATTATGTGTTGGAACATTTGCTTCCAGCAAGGCTGGGCTTATCCTTGGTGTCAAGTTGTCAAGACTTGAAATACAAGGATGAGAATCACTGTGTTCCTTATGGTTGTTACTTTAAGGTATTAAGGATGATGAGATTGGAGGGTAGAAGCATCAAAAAGAAAAAGAATGAATCCTGTAATGGTTGCTCCTAGGAGAAGAGGTATATTGAGATGGTCAAGGTTTTTTTCCAATTCACCACCTGTCAAAGGGAAGTAATAATTTTTAAGAAATCTCCCAACTTAATTTATTTCTCATGTTCGTTCCTTATTTCCGGGATACATATGTGTATATGGCACCCATGCAGTGCCACCAAAATGGTAGATAGTAATTGTAGCTCGCTCATTTATTCAGCGATTACGTGTTGAGTGACTACTCAGTTATTTTATTGATTTTGCCTCCATAGGTACAGTGCCTAGGGTTTAAGAGCTTGTCACAATTCCACAGAAATGTTTTGAGACCTATAATTAAATTATTAACTCTAAGACAGGAAGCAAAATTTTATAAATGCTTAATTGAGTGTCTACTAAACTACCATCATGTCAGCTAGCCAACTGTTAACAATTTAATACTTTCTCATAATTATGTGTAAAAAACAAATATAACAGAATTTACCCCTCAAGAATAAAGTAAGGGCTTTAACATATGAATGGATAACTTTTTAAAGATAAAACTATGACTGTCATAAATATATAAGGTGAACATATATAAAATACTTTATTAATAAGAAAATCAATAAGATGTTACAACTAGTTCAAAGGGGAATTCAAAAAGAAGTATATGTAGGTTATGAAATAAACTTATAAATAAATGCAAGACTGGCTCTTTCTAAAATGAGGGTAGAAATCAATTATTCAATCAGACAGAAGTAGTTTGCATGCTTAGAGACAGGAGTTATTTGCATTACTGTGATTTTATGTTTGTAGTACAGAATTATAGGTTCCACACATAGGCTCAGGTAAGACATAGTGTGTAGGATTTATGTAGACAATACCTGTTTTCTGGTGGAAATATCCACTAATATTTTAGGTTCAATTCTAAGTCTTTTACATTTTTCTCCTTTCTCAAAGAAAAATAATTCTTGATCACAAAATAAATAAGACCAATTTTAATTAGCTTTGGCCTGGTTGTTCAGGCCAAAGGATGGTAATGAACACGAAGTATTCTAGTTAGCTTTCTCTATTGCTGTGATAAAGTATTAATCAAAAGCAGCTTGGGGAGGAAAGTGTTTATTTGGCTTACAGCTCCCAGTCCATCATCAAGGGAAGCCAAGGCAGGATCTCAGGACAGGAACTTGGAGGCAGGAACTGAAACACAGACATGGAGAAACACTGCTTATTGACTCTTCCCCTGACTTGTTTAGCTACTTATAAAGCCCAGGCCCTCCTGCCTGGGGATAGCACCACCCACAGTGGGCTGGGCCCTCCTGTGTCAACCAGCAATTAATAAAATGTCCCACAAACAGGCTGATGGTCCAATCTGATGGAGGCCATTTCTCAGTTTTGGCTCCCTCTTCCCAGGTGTGTTAACAACTGAAGCTAATCAGGACTCGGTCTTTCTTGAGCTTTCAAAGCTTAGCGGATCTTGAGCCATATAGTATTGAGCTTCTAACCACACAGCATTAATTCCTGTCTGGGAGTTTTTGCAAGAAATCTTAGATGAATTTTAATGTCTGGATTAGACCAGGAAACTAATCCCAAGAAACTACCAGATTCTGCCTGCAGCACCTATGAATTCGGGTGAACTCCTCTCCTTTTAAGGTCCAAAATTGCTGGTGTGTCAGGAAATGACTCACTGTATGGCTTATATCTGTTTCTTAGAGCAAAAGAATAGCCTCATATGATTCTGAAGTGTGACACATAGGTAAGATCTTGATTGCCCAATCAATTTGTCTAATTAGATCTCTTGGATAAGAGGTCTGATTCTTACTAAAATTTGGCAAATAATTACATTCCTATGAAAAGTGTAGAGATTCTTTTAAGAATTCCTGAAATTTGCAGATTCATTGAGAATTAGATATTTTAAATGCTTCATTTGAATTTTCAAAAAACAGAGTTAACTAAATTGTTGTAGGTTATAGAATTTGCAGGAAAAAGAGAAATGGCCTCTCTAGAGATCCAGAAAATAGAACATTGAAGCAAAATTAACCACGTTCCAGGAGCCCACAGTAAAATTTCCCTCATCAGTTTATCCAGCTGCATAATGTGTTTTTGTTCCTTAGCAGTCTGATGAAGCAGTCTTCGCTTAGAAAGTTCTGGCGATAGTTTGCTACACAGGTTGTGTGTTCCTCATCCAAAATACCTGAGGCCAGAAGTGTTTTGAATCTTGTATTATGTTTTTCAGATTTTAAGAGATTTGCTTATGTGTAATGAGAGATCTTAAGGATGGGACTCAAGTCTAAACAGGAAATAATTTGTTTCATAGGCTTTATACGCATGGTGTGAAGATTATTATAGACTATCTCTAGTAAATCTGTGTTTTTGCTGTGATTCAAAATGTGAGGTCAGGTGTAGAACTTTTTACATCCTATCAGCACTCCAAAAGTGCTGGAGGTTCTTGGGTTTTGGATTTTGGACTAGAGATGCTCAAGCTGTACCTGATTGAGTCCTTTTTCCACAAGGCTCTGACTGTGCTTCTTTATTTTAATTATGCAGACACAAATTCTGGTCTGAACCTAATAGCATCACCTCGGGGACACAAAAGCAACCATAGATAACAAGACGTCTGGCTGTGGTTATTTTACTACTGATAATTTTGAATTGTGATGGGTCTGATGATATGTAAAACAAAGATTATAGATAATGAAACTATACAAAAAATTTAAACATAGGTTGTGAATTCAACTCAATAGTAGAATGCTTGCCAGCATATTAAAATTCAATGCCCAATACTCATCCCCAACACACAAACAAGAGGTCAGTGAATGGTAACATTTGGATTCTAAAAATGTCTAAAACAGACATAGAGCAAAAAATCTTGAGGCATAACGTAATAATCTTGAGATGTAGTATGTACAGATGCCAAGAATATTAGGTTAAAGAAAAAGTGAGTAAGCCTGCATCTTATTTTATTACATTTTAAAATAATTCCAAGGGTAAGACTGATACATCTTCCCAATTTATAACCAATGGCTTAGAAGTCTCTAGCTTCAAAGTAAAGAAGTAAGGTCTTGACTAAGTAAGCACTTCAAATAATAATTGGCTTTATAACTGATAATGCCACACTGCTGGTGCCTAATGCCATCAGGCAAAGTATCACCAGGACAACAGTTAAGTACTGGAGCACTTGAAAGGAGCCGTGACCTGTGCGTTCTGATCTGTCCTTCCCATAAGGGGAAAACACAGACAAACCCCCAGGGATTTCCCACAAAACATACAATCTCTGAAGTGCTTATCTCATGTATACAAATCTCACTGAGGGGGACTATCTCTTTTGACTGTGCTTTCCACATTAATTGCATATCAAACAGGCAGAATTATTTCGAGTACTTCTGTTTTTATAGTATAAAAGAAACAAAACAGCTTTGTGATTTTTCCTCCCAGGTACTTTCTGGGAAATTTCAAAGATGGTTTTACGTGTAAAAACCAAAATCCTGAAACTTTTATTTTTGTATATTTAGAATCCTATCTGGAAAAGGAAAAATTAAAAGCAAAGAGACAAACAAGAAAAATGCCAAACATAGTTCATCTGTATCACACCCCCTCCTGCCAAAGCTCAGAGGACATCTGAGAAAAGGGTTAGAAAGACTGTAAGAATCAGAGGTCAGGAAGGACCAGACAGAGGAAACAGTGCCTTCTGGGCATATTTATTAAGCTTGGCCCATGAAGACTCGAGAAGCAAAATTTGATGACTTCTTTATTCAGAACAACAACATGAAGACATAGAACATGGAGACACACTCTTTGATGACACTGCAATTGGAAAAAGAATAACTGTACCACTTTGGTAAATGAGGAAAATTCGTTTTCTTTTGCCTTACATAATCAAAGACATAATAAAGTCAACACAAAACACTGATTCTAAGACACAGAATCTTTTCTCTTTAGCTAGAAAGAATTCATTAATTCTGTAAAGTAATTATTCCCTACAGAAAGCAAAGAATAGCCAATTACCTTGTAAGAACATTTGTTAGAAAAGCAGAGATGGAAACTCATCAGAATAGAATGGCCTTTGCTAAGATTTTAACACATTTCATATATTCTTTTCAGACTGAGGTATTATCTGCAGTGTTCACATTCCAAGTTTTGTTTTGCACTATGTTCTATCATACTCTGAAACAAACTGACACTTTACATTAGGGCAGACCCCCATGGGGTCCACAAGATAAAAGGTGTTTTTTTTTTTTTGTTTCAGTTTTGTTTGTTTGTTTGAGACAAGGTCCGGCTAGGTAGCCCTGGCTGGCACAGAACTTACTATGTAGATCAGGCTGACCTCCAAGTAACTCACAGAGATCTGCCTGCCTTTGTTTTCCAAGTGCTGGGATTAAAGGTGTGTACCACCCATGCCTAGTGAAAGCTAACTCTTATAATTCTAAATACTATTTAAATGAATACCCAATTTGTTTATCACTGCCATCCTCAAGTTAAATAATAAACTGATATTTAAAAACTTCTTGAACCAGTCACGGTAGCTCAGGCTTGTAATCCTAGCACTCAGGAGGCTGAAGTGGGATGATACTACCAGTTCAAGGCCGGTATGAGTTACATAATGAGCTCCAGGCTGGCCTGGGCTGTAGAATGAGACTCTGACTCAAAACAAAACAAAACAATCACCACCACCAACTTCCCTGCTCTAATTTCTAGTGATATCGACAGCCATTCCTCCCTAGACTTCCTCTGGGGTCTTCAACAAGTCTCAAAGGTTGAAATCATTTGAAGACCAAAAAGTCCGAGGACTACTGTTTTCAGATGAAACTACTGTCTTTACTTGAAAATTCAAAATTCTCTGGCACTCAGATTTCTCTATCCCTATATTTATTGCCCCTAAATATAGTTGCCACTGCTCATATTAATTATAACTTTAAAAATAGATTTTATTTTTGATTTTGTGTATGTGTGCATGTCTATGTGTGGGTAGGTGCAGGTGCCGCAGAGGCCAGAGAGGTTGGGTTCCCCAGGAATTGGAGTTACAGGCAGTTGTGAGTCATCAAACCTGGGTGCTGGGAACCACAGGTCTTCTGAAAAAGCAGTATGGGTTCTTAATTGCTGACCCATCTCCTCCAGTCCCTAATAATAATTTCTAACCAAAGTAACTAACTTCTCAATCATAGAGAAAAGTGGAAGGGTGTAGTTGAGAACTTTTAACCACCTACCAGCATTAGAGCTGACCTGAAACAGCTCATGAATTCCATCTCTACACTCACGCATATCTCTTTTACATGTTCTTACAGTTTTTACATGCATTAATTTCATTCATAGATACAGATCCTCCAGAACATATAATTAAAACATTTTATTTTTATTTTATGTGTATGAATGTATTGCCTGCATGTATATAAGTGCATCTATGTAGTGCAATGCCTGTGGAGGTTAGAAGAGGGCGTCCAGTTCCCTGGAACTAGAGTTACAGATGGTTGTTAGCTACCACATGGGTGCTGGGAAACAAACTGGGTCCTCTACAAGAGCAGCCAGTGCTCTTAACCACTGAACAATCTTTCCAGCTCCCAGAATATATAATTAATAATGTTATAGTATTCTGTCTTAGAAATTATGTAGATTCAATGACTATCCTTTAACTCAAGAGTAGTTAAGCTACTTAAAGGTCAAACCCAGAGCCTTATCTAATGTGTACTAGGTAAGAGCTCTATCACTGGGCTAGGTCCTATGCTAGGGGTGTATGTCAGAGGTAGAACTCCTGTGTAATATGCACAAGCCTCTGGGTTCCATTCTCAACAATGAAAAAAATTGTTGAAATAAAGTTATGAAAATCATGATTCAATTTCATTGAACATGAATTGAGATTATGCAAGATTAATGCTAGTTTATTTGATCAGCAACCTGATAATTATAAGAAAAAAGCAAAGTAGAATAAATGTATGCTTTAATTATATTCAGCACAGATAAATCAGAGAAGACATAATTGCTTCAATAAACTGAATATTTAACTAGCTTTACTTGCTAAAAGTTTACCGTAATTTTGTGAATGTGGATTTTTAAAAGTGTTTCTGAGTTAGTTTCAGTAAGAACTTTTGGGAGTAGCACATTTAAAGTGTTAGAAAGCTAATTCCCTCCCCCCATTTTATAAAAATGTGGGAATATTTGATTTAGGTAAGCACTTGTACTTCTTTAAGTTAATCACAGTAGAACTTCTTTAAGCTGTAAGTAGCTACATGATTTCAAGGTCAGAAAGTGCTTCATACTCACAGAAGAGGTAAAATCACCCGCAGCTACACAAGGAAAGTTAAGAGTGTCCATTCTGTGGTGGAACTAACCTTCTTGGATGTTTAACAGACATACCTTGAGATCTATACTAATTGGGTCAGAGGGATTCAAAGGACACTTTTTGCTCCTTGCCCTCCTGGGTCGATTAGTTCCCAGGGACTATGAGCATCACGCAAAATGTCCTGTAATGGTGGTGGGTCATCTG